>NW_006159763.1:1123239-1143020 GCF_000334495.1 Tupaia belangeri chinensis
CACCCCCGTCGGTTACAAAGGAGCAAAGGGAGAAAGCTGGAACGAACCTGGGGGTGCTGGGTTAGAACTCAGTGTACTGGTATGACCCCGTGGCGTGTGTACACACGTGGGTGCACACAGGTGCTGCCCCCTTCCTTGGGGGGGGAGCGATGACACCCCAGGGCACAGAGCGCTCCCAAAAACCGCATGCCTGCGGATTTGGAGGTGTCATCTTACTTGGGACTTTGTTTTTTAATCTATAAAATGCAAAATTCTCCAAGAGAAGACGCAGGGATGCTTTTCATAAACGTGTTCAAGGCTGGGGGATGGCGCCGCCTCCCCGGGTCCAGCCTGATGATGCTGCAACCAGGGCCGCTCTTCATCCCCGGTGCTGGCCAGGCACGCCCTCTGGGCTGTGAGCCAGGAGAGGGGGACAGATGCTCCAGATGTGGGGAGCCAGAGGAGTCAGCCTCGAGGGACCGTCTGCTGTGACAGAGCAGGGAAAGCGGTTTCCCCTGCAGACCGGCCAGCTAGGGGAGGGGGCCTCGGCGTGGCAGGGCCTCCCTGGGGCTCGGCTGAGGGGAGGACACAGGGACCTGGGCAGGCAGGGACGAGGCAGGGTGGTCCTGGAGGAGGGGAGCCGCCAGCACAGACATGGCAGCCCCCAGGTGTCCCGGGAGCCCCGAGCTCCAGACGCTAGAGGTCATCTGAGAGTGGGCCACGGCCAGCGTTCTGAGCCAAGGCAGCCGGCATGGGGCCTGGACGACCCTGTGCCACGTCAGAGAATGGAGGGTAACTGGAGGGTTTCCTCCTGCACTAAGGGTCCCGGTGGAATGCCTTGTTCAGTCATCTAGAACATTCCGGACTCCCCCTGCGCTGGCCCAGCACCTGGGGAGGAGAGGACACCAGGTCTGTTGACAGGAGGCCAGCATGCTGCCATTCTGCGTCTTTGGACTGGAGACCCCAGGCCTGCCCTGCCCGGCCAAGAGCGTGCATGTACACACGGGCATGCACCCATACACATGCACTCACCCATGTCCACACACACATGCGCACACACACACACACACCCAGGAAGCACACCTCCTGTGGCCCCCACAAGAATCGCTCCATGCTGAGTGGGCGAGGTGGGCAGAGGGCAGATCTCTCAAGGAGGAGGGAAGGAGGGGGAGAGGAGGGAGGAGAGGCAGAGGAGAGAAGAGCGAGCCCAGCCTGGACCTGAACGGGCCGACTGCGGTGTGTGGCTTCAGCATTTTACCCTCCTCCTGTCTAGGAAGAAGGCCCTGAAACGGAAAGGTCACTGCAAGCGTGACCTGAGAAGGCCCCTCAGAGATGCTCCCGGCACTCCGGGCCTCCACGGCCCTCAGAGCTGGTGCCCTCGGCCTGCCCCGGGGTGACGTGAAGGCCAGGCCCCCGCCAAGGCTTCTGCACAGCCTCAGGTCGTGTGGGCAGCGGGGGTGGCTCTGGAGCTCTCCGGACAGATCTCCCTGCTGCAGTCTCAGGCCGAGGGCAGGTCGGTGCTGGAGCAGGGGCGGGGAAGGGGCATGCAGGGGAGCTGGCCACGTTCCGACTACATTCTGCCGCTCTCCTGTCTCCCTTCCCTGAGGGGGCTCTGGGCCAGGCAGGTGCACGTGTCGGTGCCCTGCCAGTCCCAGGCCAGGCTGGGGCTACTGACAGGACTGGGAAGAAGCTGGTGCTGCCCAGATCCAAGAGGGGGAGAAGGGAGGCGGCTCCTCGAAGGGCAGAGGCTGCGTCCACACTGTGGGCCCCGCCTGCAGAGAGGCTCCAGCCTGGCCCGGCCAGGAGCACCAGAACCCAGCACAGAGCCTTCCGACGGCACGGACTGTGAGGGCACTGCGCTAGGTGGCTGGAAGCCTGAGCCCAGGGGGGAAGGGGAGGTGACACAGACACTTGAGACCAAGCTCCCCGTCAACCACCGGGGGACGCGGGCTGCCAGATGGGGTGAGAGAGACGGAGCGAAATCTGCACTTGTACCCTGGCGTTGGTGGATGCAAATCCACACCAGCGAGGCCTGTCTGGGGGCAGAAGCTGACCTCTCACCTGCACAGCGCTCCCACGCACCTAGGCAGAGTCTTGACGACCAGCAGCGTCAGAGCTCAGGGTGGGAAGCTATGGGGTCAGGGAGGCTGAAGAGCCCCTCCCAGGCAGGACCCAAGGGGCCTGTCACTGGCTGCCGGCCCTCCCTGCAGGACTGTGTGCACACCCCTGAGAGTCCTGGCCACATGCTCCCGAGGGTCCCTTTACAGTGAGAGACACACACACCCACAGCCCTGTGGAGACCCTGTGCCAGGAGGGAAATGCAGGCTCCAGCTGTCCCAAGGGGCTGGCTCTCAGTTAATTTCCAGTTGCTGTCTGGGGACAAGGACTACAAAATTGAGGTGGCGAGCTCACCTCTATGGCAGGGGCCTAGCAGGCCTCCCCCCCGTCTCCTCTAGATAACAAGTGGGCATTTGCAGAGGCCTCCCAAAGACCCTAGCCCTGGGCAGGTGAGCAACCAGGAGTGTGGCATGTCAAGCCAATTAAGAGGGGGCGGCAGTGGATGGAGGCGCGAGACTGGGGAGGGGGTCCACAGAGCCCTGATGCCACAGTGCAGGACCCCTTCTGCCTGCAAGCCAAGCCTGTGAAGGACCGTTCAAGGTGAGCCTGGTGCTTCTCCTAAGACACCCACTTCTTCTCTTCAGAGTAGCTAGCGTCTTGCGGGGAACGTAGGTGGAATAAATGAAAGTCACTCACATACTCACGCAGAGAAATTTCACTGAACACCTACAGTGTTCCAGGCAGGGAGGACACAGTGACAGTGAGGCAGACAGGCCGTCCTTCACGAAGCCGACCTGATAGCAGCGAGGCTTGTGATGGAACTAGAAGTTGATTTCGGTTCGATAAGCACTGCGTGAGACCTACAGTACGTGGGGTGTGCTGGAGCACAGATGGTGTGTTCCCCAACGGCTCCCGCTTGGAATGTCGCCCCTGTGATGGCGCTGGGAGGGGGCGAGGCCTGCGGGAGGTGCTTGGACCTGCAGGCACACGGCCCACAGGATGGATCAGGCTGCTGGGAGACGGCGCCCGCGAGCTCTTGTGAGCACAGGTTAGCTCCCGCCAGAGTGCGCTGTTATTAAAGGAAGGCCCCCCAGGTCTCTCTCGACGTGCACTGGCCACATTGTGAGGCTGGCCCCAGCTGTGCCCCACACCTTCAGGTTCTCTGGCGAGCCACACACACCTCCGCTCTTGATAAATCGCCCAGTGCCAGGCGTTTCCGTGAGCACCGTAACCGAGGGAGGCACGGTGCAACAGGGAGGCAGGGATCTTTCCAGCAGGTGGTTGGGGAAGGTCCCTCTGAGGAGACTTGCAAGCTGGACCTGAGTGACCACTAGAAAGCCAGCGGCGGAACACTCCCGGCGGAGAGAAGAGTAGAGGAAGGGCCCTGAGGCAGGACTTGTCTGACGGGAAGGCTTTAACCACAGGAGAAAGGCAGAATTTGGTTAAGAATTTTAAAGCTTCTGGGAACCAGCAGTTAGCGTAATGGCTATGTCGCTGGACTCCCATGTAGTCGACTGTGGTTCGTGTCCCGGACCCGGTGGCTTAAAACTCATGCCGGGCACGTGTGCGTGCGTGCCCAAGATCCTGAGAGGAGAATGGAGGAGAAGGGATTGTGGCATGGGCATCCCCCCTGGGGGGTGATTTCTCACTTTCTGTCTCTATGTCTCTCTCTGTCTGTCTGGCGTGCGCACACGCCCTATAGCAAAAACCTTTCCAAAAAAATAATAATAATAATAATTTTAAAGCTTCTCGGGCTGCCACGTGGCAGGTGGGCTGGAGTCAGGAAGGCGGAGACGGCAGAAGCGGGCAGGTCCCCAGGAGGGCTGCAGCGGGGTGAGGGCCGGAAGAAGCTCCGTGGACGCTGACTACCTTGGAAGCAGGGGATGCCACCCTGACTGCCACGGCTCCGTAGTTCCCACGTGAGGCCCAGTGCCTGGTTCCATGGCCATCCCCGCCCTAGCCCAGCTCCTCTGACTCTCTGAGCCTTTCAACGGGGGAGCAGTTTGGAGAAGCAAGCCTCCCTGGGATCAGCAGACTCAGCAGGGGCGGGAGGGTGGGGAAAGGGTGCCGCAGATGCCACTGGAGAGGGCCAACTTGCCATGCCTTCCCTAGAAGGGACTGGGGGGCAGGAATGTCCAGGGGGTGTCCACGGTACACACTCTCCACAGAGAGCAAACCCCTGCCCTGCAGTAAGCCCAAGGGACCCCGTATTCTGCCTGACTGCACCTCTGCCTTCACTGCTGAGAAGACCTGGCACATGGCAGGGACCGGGCACAGGGACAGCAGAGCAGCAATTATGCCACAAGTGACCAAGCAAGACTGTGAGTGTTCACCTAGTGCCAACTTCTGGGGTTAGAACAACAGAAAGAAGAGCAAAATAGCAGCAGGTGGGTGGTAGAGGGATACTCCAACACCGGCTGGCGGAGTTTAGGAAGGATGGGTTTACGCCCACTGGCACCAACAAGGCGTGAAATAGTGAGGTCAAATTCAAAGAGGGGGCCGATTCAAGTCACAGATTTGGGGGGGGTGAGGCCACAAGAGCGGTCTTAAACTGAGAACACGCACTAAGGAGTCACCTGAGCCCGTCTTTCTGATTAACCGAGTACAAAGATTCTTATTATTCGAGGCAGTTACATTCTGCGAGCTCACCGCTGAACACTCAAACAGCGGACACCAAGCCTCGCCCCTGGGGACACACGGGGTTGGGGCCCCGAGAGCCTGATTGCAAACAGGTTCGCAGCCTCGGCATGTGTGTTGCAGCTTGGAGTCTGTGTGCCACGGCTCCCCCAGGCACAAGGAGACCCCGGACTTCCCTGGGCATCCTGCGTGTGCTCGCTGGAGGGAGGGTTTTCCAGTCAAACGCTGTCACTTAAGAGTGTGTGTGGAGAGACCAGGAGAACGCTGAGCATCACCTCTATTTGCTGGAACGTAGACAGTCCAGGGTTGGAGGAGACCCTGGAAAGCGCTTCCTGAGGTCCAGACGGCCTGAGCCCCGGCAGCAGGCTGTCCGCAGTACAGGCCCTTCTCCGTCCTGGGCGTGGTGGTCTGGGGGCTGCCGAGGCAGCGCACACAGACAAGGCAGGCACTTCTAGCAACAAAACCCACCGTCTGCCCGCTCTGGAGGCCAGAACCCAAGGTCAAGGTGCTCAGGCTCGGTTCCTTCTGAGACAGCACAGGAGAATCTGTCCCAGGACTCACCCCTAGCAGCTGGGCTGGAGGTCGCTGGTGCCCTTGGCTCCTAGCTGCATTGCCCAGTCTCCACCCTCGTCCTTGCATGGTGTCCTCCCTGGGTGCCAGTTTGCCTTTGGTCCCCTGTTTCCTAAGGATGCCAGCGATATGCAGCAGGGCCCAGCCTCACTCCTAATAGGCCCTCGAGGACCCGCTTTCCAGACCAGCATGAGGGTTAGGACTTGGGCATAACTGGGGGAGACGATTCAACCCATCACCAGTGCCCTTAGGAAGGTTTCAGGGGCGTTTCTGTCTACCCTCCTGCCCGTCTGTGAGGCTGCCGTTGTGGTCTCGGTGCTCCGCCAGTCGGCTGGGAAGAGGGCCACCCTCGGGGCTGCAGAACGTGGAAAGCAGCCCCACACGCACACCCCAAAATCTAGCTGTCCCCACTCCCCTCGTGGAAGCTAAAATAAATTTAATTCCAGCTCCTTTCGGCCACAATAACAGCAGCCATGGTACCTTATAATTATGTAGCACTTTCTGCCTAGGAGCTCAAGTTTCTGAAATCAATGGGCAATGCCACAGCTGAGCAGACCCGTTCCAGAGCTGCTGCACCTCCCGACTGGGTGCATTTGTAACTCGCCATCGCTGCTAGATAAGGGGAGGACAGCCAGGCCAGGGAAGGTGACCAGGGTCCTGCGTCCTGCCCTGCCCTGTCACCTGCTGCAGGGCAAACTCACCCATGCCCACCCCGCCCCGCGCTTTAACTGGGCTGGTTTAGGATACAAGAGGTGTTAGTCAGAGGCTCCTGCCAGGTTGCGAGCCAGGGCTGGTGATGCCGGGAGGTGCATGGCAGTGAAGGTGGGAGACGCAGCCACGCGTGCACTCTGGGGGTGTGGGGGGGCCCACCAGCATAGCCTCGTCTGGTGAGTGGGGTACAGTTGGGGCAAGGGCACCACAGGACAAGTGCAGGGGGCGACTGATGAGCAGAATCGCCAGGCATCGCTCCAGGGCCCAGCATGTCCCCAGCCCGGGCTGCTTGCAAACCCGGCCGGCTGGGAGACTGGCGGACTCAACAGGCACACTGAGACTCGCCCTCCCTCTCCGCTGTTTCTAAGCCGTGGATCTGGTTAGCACGAACCTCAGCGACAGCTTCCCGGGTGACAAGCTCTGTCTCCCATCACGTCCTCCTCCCCTACACCTGATTTCATCTTCGTTTTGTGTCACTTCTCCCCACAAGACTGTGGGGCTCTGTGGAGCAGAGGCGGGGTGGGACCCCTCACTGCACCTCCAGCTGCGGTCTGAGGGTGAGCACAGTCTGACCACACAGCTGGGAGCGCCGAGGTCCACCAGGGCTGCCCTTGGTTAAGAGGCAAAAGAAGGGGCGAAGGGCTCCCCCAGTCAGCAGCCTGAGGCCCCCGCCTGATCTCCCCTGACGCCGAGCTCGAGCCGGCAGAACCAGGGTCACACCTGTGTGCCTCGTCTCCAGAAGAAAGGAGAGACTTGGCTCCTTCACCTCCTGAGGCCCAGGCCTGCTCTCCTCCCCAGTACGGAGCCCCTTCCCCTGCCGAGGCTGGGGTGAAGGGCTGGGTCCAGCCTCTGGGCTGTCTCGGCTGGGCCTGGCGTCTGTCTGGGCACAGCCCCAGTGGGCATGGGGAATGTGTGGTGGGCAGGGCCCTCAGTCACACCCCTGTGCCTGGGCAGCTCATGGGACCTGGCTCCACCCCTGCAGGCTCTCTGGCCTTTGAGGTTAGGATCTGTGATGGAGTGGCTCGGAACCAAGGAGAGGCTTGGACCACTCAGCTCTCGGGTCGTCCCAGCAGTGGGAGCTCGGGGAGCGGACTCCTCCACG
Organism: Tupaia belangeri chinensis; assembly: GCF_000334495.1. NCBI lineage: Eukaryota > Metazoa > Chordata > Mammalia > Scandentia > Tupaiidae > Tupaia > Tupaia belangeri. The sequence goes on from NW_006159763.1 coordinate 1,130,297, forward strand.
CGGGGCTTGAGCAGCTTCCCACGCCCCTGCCTTGACAGCCGGCGCTGACTGCAGGCTGGCCGTGGTCTAGGTTCCACCTAACCACCTAACCTGTTACCACAGTTCAGCCCTGCCCGGAGTCCTGGAGGAACTCCACACGGCCCCTGTAGGGCCGGACTTATCCTGCCGGCGACATCACCATGCAGGGATGCAGGAGAGACAGGCCGTGGCACAGGGAGAGTGACCTTCTGCACCCACAGCCAGGTGAGCTCTGGGAGCGTGGAGGGGCCCACCGCCCTCCCCACGCCTGATTCTTACATGGGACAGCAAGTCCCCTAGCCTGGCGCTTCTCAGCATCCAGGAGAAAGTGCTTTCTTCAGTTCCATGCGGGGCCAATCTGGGAGCCTGGGGGGACATAAATCTAAGAAGGGGAGCCCGCCCACTCCTGCCCGCCCCTCAGGCAGGTCCCAGTCCAGTTCCCGTGGCATCTGTGGTGCGAGACGGCGGGGAGAGGGTTCATATGAACACAGTCCGGCTGGTATGGAGGGTCCACACCAGGATGGAGATCAGAGCTGTGCTGGGAAGGGGGCCGCCTTACAGCCAGGACAGAGACGGCAGAGGGAGCAGGGAGATCCAGAACCTTCCGACTGCTGATCGCCGCTCTTTCCCGCCTTCTTTGACCCCTCAAGGGGGTGACCAGGGGCCTAGCAGTATCCAGCCCATTTCTCTTCACCCTCAGCCTCAGAAGACCCCGCTGGGCCCGTCTCCCAGGTAGGGGGAGTCTCTTCTGGCTTGGAGGGGCAGGGAGGGGCTAGACCTAACCAAGAGTTCCCCCTTCCCTGCAGCAAAACCCACATGACGGGGTGCTAAGGGCTCAGGGCAAATCTCTCCTGGTAGTGAGACCAGAGAAGAGAGACTCGTGGGCAGGGCTGGCACACAGGCCAGGGGCAGGGTGGGGAGAAGGGAATAGCATGACTGAGTCCCACTCCACAGTGGCTCCTCTATTTCTAGAAGCTACGATGGAACATACTAGAGCCAGAAGGGGAGTGCTGGGGCCGATCCCCTGCTTTGGCGAGCCAGCAGGGTCAGTGGGGTCGGCGGGGCGGCAGGGCACGGCATGGCACAACTTCCCCAAGGGCCCTCGGCTGCTGTCTCGTCAGTCCCCCTGCACCTGCCTGTGGCCTCAGGCTGGCAGCCTGGTCCAGGGCAAACAGGTTCCCCGGACGCGCCCCACCTGACGGTAGCGAGGCGAGATCTCGGAGCCAGCTCTGCAGACCCGCCCGCCAGACGCGTTAATCAGGCCATTTCCTAATCTCCCAGAAGGGAAGGCGCTGTGCTCTCACTGCCTGGCGCTGCCAGCCGGCGCTCGCTGGGCCACGTCCTACCTAGTAAACCCATCTGTCCTCTAGAAATCAGGAGAGCAGCAGCATTCTCATTCAGGAGCTGATTACAGGGACCACCCAGCACAAGGACGAGACACAGACGCAGTTGGACGGCACGCATGGGCACAAGGCAGCCTGGCACCGGGCTGATGCGGGTTCTCGACCGAATGCCGCTCAGGGGCTGCCCGCAGCCTGCCCTCGGCCCTGACCTGGCCTCTCTGGGCCTCGGTTCCCCACCCGGACAATGCCACGAGCCTGTTATTTCTCTTAGTGCCCAGTACCAGGAGCACAGTGCAGTCCCGAGATTTCGCCACGGCTTACTCAGGCCTTTTTCTTTTTTCAGAGATTTTTGCTATAGGGCACATGCGCTGACCAGAGAGAGACAGAGAGATAGAAAGTGAGAAATCACCTCCCTGGGGGGGGGTGACCACACCACACCACAATCTCTTCTCCATTCTCCTCCTGGGATTTTGGCATGAACACATATGCGCTGGCGAGAGTTTCAAGCCACTGGGTCTGGTCATCGAACTGCAGCCAGCCATGTGGGTACCCAGCACTTTAACCACTACGCCACCTACGGGCCCCTCAAGTCTTGTATTTTAATCCTCTTTGGTGGTTTACAAGCTCTCCCTACAAGATTTACTCCTTCAACAGGGAAGGATGGTGTCAAATGCTGCCCGAGGCCTTGGTAACCAACAGCGAAAGGCGGCCATGGACGACCAGGTTCCAGTTAGATCGCATGCTCCGAGCCAGAGCTCCGTCTGTGGCCTGCAGGTGCTGAGCCCCACACAGTCACGCCTGCAGTGTCACTGAGCAGGGGGAGAGGCCCATCTTCCATCCAGGAGGGCCGTCCACAGAGCCCAGCAGGGACCTGGCCAGCTAGCTCCACACACCAGGACCTGCTTTCTCAGGTGACATAACGCGGCCCAGGAAGCCACAGCAGAGGAGGTTGAGCAGGGCAGCTCCCCCGGAGGCTGTCCCTGCACCCCAGGGATTCTTGGCTATTTGGGGGTAGGCTCGAGAGGGAGGCATGGGGGGGCATTTGAGCCATCACCAGGAGCACGTGAAGACGAGGTGCTCTCAGCACCCCGCGTTTGGGAGCAGTCCCCAAGCTTCCACCTGCAGCACGTTATGATCGGGAGCCTTGGAGAAGACATGGACTGACTGCTGGACTGACTGCTGGGCGAGTCAGCTCCTTCCAGCTCCTTCAAAATCATCAATAGGGGCAGCCAGACCGGGCAGGCCCTGAGTCCTGGGCAGGGTGGGCCCTGCACATCTGGAATCCAGGAAGGGACAGCCCAGCTGCCTTTGTGGTCCCCTCCCCCACCGTGGGCAGGTGAGGAGAGGGGTCCGCTGGCCCCGTACTCTGTGAAGGCCCTCACCTTGCACCTTCCATGGGCTCCGCACCCACAGGCCTGTGCTGTAGCCACATCCACTCCCAGAACCACACAGACAGCTTGCTGCAGCAGGGACACGTCCTCCCGAGGTGCAGAACAGCTCAGAAGGTAAGCCCTGGGTACCCCAGTCACCGGCGTGGCCCAGCGGCCCTAGCCCCACCTGGCCTGCTTCAGGTTCATGGTACACACTCCTGCAGTTTCAGGGGCCTTCTCTGCCAGTCTAGTTCAAGAATGTACAGCATGGAGCCAGCAGGTGGTATGGTGGTTAAGGTGGCTGGAGACCGCTGACAGTGTGGTTCGAATCCCAGACCCGGCAGCTTGAAAAACAAAGCAGGTACATGTACCTGCATGCCCGGATTCCAAAGGGAAGGGGGGGTGCAGAAGGGACTGCGACCTGACCACGCCCCTTAGGGGCGCTTTCTATCGTGCGCGAGTGTGCATGTCCTGTAGTAATTTTTTAAATACACAGTGCTTAGGATGTGCAAACTCGTGTATTATTCAGAGATTTCAGTTCAGAGCTGTGAGTATGGCCCTTAGCCACCGAGGGAAGCCTGGGCCGTGGGGGCATGGGTGACGGTGCTGACCCTGGGGTGGGGCAGATGCTCTGGGCTTGGGGAGCTGAGGAGCGTGTGCAGGAGGGCAGGAGGACACGGAGGTGGGAAAAGCTCACTCACAAGCGCTCACTGCACAGATCCCTCCCAGGCCCTGGCACTTTCATACACACTCACACACACACACACACACACACACACACACACACACACAGGCAAACACTTTCACATTCATGTGAACACACAGGTGTCTGTACCTACAGATGCCCCCAGGCTTCCAGACACGAGCGCGTGTGTGCCCAGTGCACCCACGAAGCTCGGTGTAAACTGTGCAGAGATAAACAGGACACAGACGAGCTTGGAGGCCATGTCCAGAGGCAGAAGGGGCACGTGAAAGCTGGCAGAGGGCCCAGTGGTGGTGCAGCGAGAAATGTGACCTTCTGCCAGGCTGACCCACACGGGAGGTTATAGACGCTTGTCCCCTCCCCGGCTGTACTGGCACTCCCCCTTCCTGGCAGCACTGCCGCCATGCACCCCTCACTTGGCTGGGATCAAGGCTCTCCCCTCCCGACCAGCCTCTGATCTGATGCCTGCTTTGGCCAGGACCTGAGTCGCCACCTTTGCAGGTGAGTAACGTAATGGGGAAAATGAATTCTGAGTGAATGAGTGCTCAGAACCAGTGGCAGGCCCCCCCTCCTGCTCCACTCTGAACCTGCAGTGTTTGGTGGTCTCTGGGCAAGCAGTATCAGCACCAACCCAAGAACTTGCTAGAAAGGCAGATTCTGACCCACCTCAGACCTATGAAGTCAGAAACTCAAGGAGTGGGGCCCAGCCCTCCAGGAGATTCTGAGGCTCACTCAAGTCTGGAGTGGGGGCAGGGCTGAGCTATGCTGGGGGTGCTGGGAAGGCCCACCACCAGGGCTCCCGCTCCTCTCCCGGAGGGCAGGGCACAACTGAAGGAAGGCGGGGCTTCGTCTTAGCCCATCCCATACAGAGACAGGAGCCTGTCAGGTCTCCAAAATGCCAAGGGAGGGAGGCAGAGGGTGAGGCAGTTCCCAGAACACCAGGGTGGGGGAAGGAGCCACCTGAAACTTTAGGGTCTTTTCCAGTCCCAATGGCAGGACCCCCACACTCATCTTCCCGCAGCCAACAGGAGCCAGTCTGGGGTCTGCTGCCTGGGTTCCCCTCCTCCATCCTGGGGCTGACTTTCCAGGCGATGGTCCCAGGGCAGAGAAGAGCACGCGGGTAGATCAGAGGCTGGCAAGGGCATGCAAGAGCTGCCACTCAGTCCACAGAAATGTCTCTACAGCCGGCCCAGGTGGCCACGTTTCAGAAGCTGGCCCACCTGCCCGAGCGTGCTCCCACCTGCAGGATGCGAGGTGACTACGGAGCTCTGGACAGGCCGTCTGCCCCGAGGGTGGACATTCACGTTTACAGCCTACAGTGTGCCAGGCCCAGGCCCACTGTCCTGCTCATCTTAGGGTATCTCTTCTCAAACTTAAGTGACAGGAAGGTCTCACCCTACCCAAGGGCCCTTACTGAGACCCGGACGTTACTGTCAAGAGAGTGAGCTGTGTCCAACCACAACTGTGTGTGCACGTTCAGAATCTTAAGTTGTTAACTTTTAACAGTTAATACGCTACGATTTTAATAGCTATCTTAACATAAAAATAAACAAATAAATAAATTTACCTTAAAAGTTGTTCGTTTTATTTATTTATTTATTTTTTGGAGAGGTTTTCGCTATAGGGCACGTGCATTTGCCAGAAAGACAGAAAGAGACAGAAAGCAAGAAACCATCCCCCAGGGAGGATGGCCACGCTGCAATCCCTTCTCCTCCATTCTCCTCTTGGGATCTTGGGCACACATGAACATGTACCCGGCATGAGTTTAAGCCTCCAGGTCCGGGACTTGAACCATGGTCGACTACATGGGAGTCCAACGACATAGCCATTACACCAACTGCTGGTCCAAAAGTTGCTTTGAGATAGAATAATCATGCAGGTGTGGATGATAGCCAAGGTGGGGTCGCCTGAGTCCTCAGGGCCACCTGCCCTGAGGGTGTCATATCTTAGTACTCCAGAGGAAGGCAGTATTTCAGACCTGTATATATGCATGTATGTATGTACAGACATGTTTACATGGATATATGTGATATGTGTGTGCCAACATGCACACACATGTACACATATGCTTACACAGTATAGGTTTGTGTGTGTACAATCACATGTGTGTGAGCACATGTGTGGTAACACTTACACATGGCTACATGAGGCCTACACGGCTGCACACATACCCATGTGTATATGCAGCTGTAGGTATGCATGTGGAGGTATGTGTGCAGGTATGTAGGCCTTGCGTAGGCATGCCCGTGTGTTAGCATGTATGTATAGTATGTGCGCATTCTCCCAACTCCAGCTCCCTTTGTGATGTGAGTACTCTCGCACGCACCATGGCCAGTGAACATGTTCTCACACACATTTCCGTAGAGCTTGCTGGGTGGTCCCCTGACTGTGCCATAGACCCAAGGACAGTCCACTGGCACCTACGACGGGAAGTGAGAGCCTACGTGAGGAGGGGGCCTGTGTGTTAACGACCCCAATGAAGCATGCACCTGCCGGCTAAGGTGTCGCCAGCAGAACCTCCAGCCAGGGCTCTGCACGGCCTAAGTGGGGTGAGAGGCTGGGCTGTGAGGTAACCGCTCCTGGCCAAGGGGGTGTGCAAACCCTGCAGAGGAACTCCCGGGAGGGAAGAACGCGGGTAGAGACAGTTCTGGAATCTTCCAGGGAAACCACTGTGACCTTGCAAGAAGGTCACGGCCCTGAGCTGGGACCCCTGGACGCCTGGTGTCACTCTGGGAACAGGCAGAACCCACACACCAGACACCGGCTTACTGTGCGGTCGGGCAGCTGCTGGCACAAATACGCCTCCTCGGCCAAGCGCCCGAAGGGAGTCCCTGAGCGGCTGGTAATTTTCCTCTGCCCAAGGGCTGGCAGGACCTGCCGGGGTGAGGATGCAGTTACGAGAACGCCCTAGCTGGTTACTCCCTCATTCAGCTCTGTTCCTTTTTTTTTTTCAAGCCACATCTCCTAGGACGGTGATCTCTGAGTTCCTGTCCCCCAACCTCCCTGCCCACTGAGGACTGAAACTCCAGTGAAGCTCCCTCGTGAGGCTGTGCTCCTGACCTCCACACCCCCTCTCCTGTCCTGGGCTGTGCTCCTCCACAGAAGACAGGGGTCCCATCCCTTTATCTCCAGATGTGCCAGGGAGTTAATCTGGTAACCCAAACTGCAAAGCTTTCCTATGCTCTGGGGAGCAGTCTACCACCAAGCCCTTCCTGCGTGGGCACAGGAGCCATCCCGAGGGGGTCTTTCTTCTAGACAAAATACTTCTTTGCTCTGGAGTTTCAGGTCAATAGAGAAGTAGGTCACCCCACTGAGGCTGGCCTCTAGAAGGGATCTGCCCAAGAAGATGAGGTGGAGCTCACACAGGCCTCCTGGAGGTGATTGGAAGTATCTCCTCCCAGTGCCATTAACTGATGCCAGGTTGGACTCTGTAGCGATGCAGTCCAACCAACCTACACCACAGTAACTGGAAAACATGTCAGGGCTGCTTTTGTAAAGAATTGTAGCACATTTGGGAACCAGCAGTTAGCATAATGGCTATGTCGCTGGACTCCCACGTAGTCGACTGCGGTTCGCATCCCGGACCCAGTGACTTAAAACTCACGCTGGGCACATGTGCGTGCGTGCCAAGATCCCGAGAGGAGAATGAAGGAGAAGGGATTGCGGCATGACCATCCCCCCTGGGGGGTGATTTCTCGCTTTCTGTCTCTCTGTCTGTCTGTCTGTTTGGCGAGCGCACGCGCCCTATAGTGAAAACCTCTCCATGGTGTCCAGTGGTCCTAGACTGTGCTGTGGGGGGACACTTCACCCGCGCCCCCTCCCCCAGATTGCAAAGTCGAATTGCAAAGACAGAGCTGAGAATTCGCTTTTGTGCTTGGACCAGACAGAACTTTGGATAAATACTGCTATGGTTTGAATGTCTATGTCTCCTCCAAAATTTGTGTTAAAACTTCATCCCTAGGGGCCGGCAGGTGGTGGGGTGGATAAGGCGCTGGACTTTCACATGGCCAACTGCTATTTGAGTACCAGACTCGGTGGCTTGAAAATCATGCTGGGTGCATGTGCATACCCCAAACCCTGAGAAGAGAATCGAGGATAAAGGGTTGTGGTGTGGCCATCGCCTCTGGAGGGGTGATTTATCACTTTCCCTCTCTGTCTCTCCATCCAGCACACATACCCTCTGGCAAAAACCCAGAAAGAGAAAAGAACATACAGACAGGACCTAAACCCTAATGCAATGGGGGTCTTAAGAGGCGGCACCATCTGCCATGGGAGGACGTGGCAACCATGGAGCCCGGGCTCTCGCCAGACGCCGACTCTGCCAGCACCTGGCACCATGGTATCAGGCTTCCCAGCCTCCAAAGCTGAGACACAAGGTTCTGTCATTCATAAAGTCCCTGTCTCAGGCCAACCCCAAACTGCAACAGCTTCGTGCTGTGCGGAAGGAACCGGACCCCACATGGCCAGCCATGGTTGAACTCCTCCCCTCAACAGTTTGAAAACACACCAGGCTCAGGATCCCGATAGCATGGAGAAATGAAGAAAAGGGGAACTGCAGGTGTGACCGGGTCCCCTTAGGGAGTCTCTCTCTCCCTCTCATGCATGCACATGTGCCCTTTAGTCCACACACACACACACACACACACACACACACACCAATAAATTACCCAGTCTCAGGTATTTTATTAGAGTAGTGCACGGACTAAGACAAACATCACATATCTTTTGATTCACCTTGAAACAAGAAGACAAAACTAAGGGCAATAAATTAAAAATGAAGTTTGAGTTCAGTTAGTCAACAACATTGCACCTGACCCTCATGGCCACAAGGTCTCGTGTGGGTGAGGACAGTGAGTGGAGGCAACCAGGCCTCACAGAGCCGGCCCAGGCAGGCCCAGGCCCCTGCTTCACGGCTCTCGTGGCTCCTCTCACAATGATTCCTGTGGGCTGCTCTGAATAAAACTTAATTACTGTTTAGGAAGCCGTTTGTGACCCTGGAACAGAAGACGGTGTGAAAACACGGGGAGTACATCGGCCCTGGGGAGAGAGCCGTGCAGAGGCGCCCCCACCCTGGCACACCGCAGCCTCCAGGCGCGAGCTGCGTGGGGCGGTTTTCTGGTGAATGCTCGTGAGGCGGTTTCTGGCTGGCCTGTGCTCACCCCACACTGGGCACCTGGTGGTGCTGGCGACGTGCCACCATTTTCCTGGAACTGGCTCTCCCTTCTGCGAGAGTCCCAGTGACCCCGACATGATGGGATGGGGAGGGGAAAGACTTGCAGTCAGACTGTCTGCCTCAGCTTCCCCAAGCCCCCGTCCGTCTCCACGTCTAGAGGGACAGCAGAGGAAAGGGTGCAGGGTGAAGAGAAGCCCGCGCCCCTCTGTCCTTGTCATCACCCAGTGTCGCCGACCGGAGGCCGGTCCACAGCCAGAACTTGCACTCCCACAGCTCCGAGGGTGCAAATCCCACACCAGGCTGGGGCAGGGCGCACTCTCTCCGGAACCCAGAGCAGAGGCTCCTTCCTGCCTCCTTCAGTTTTTTTGGGGGGGACGCAGCATCCTTGGGGGTCACTGGTTTGCAGCTCCAACACTCCCGTGTCTGCACGTGCCCATGTGGCCTTCCTCCCTGTGTCTGTCCTCACACGGCCGTCATCTCTCCTCCTGCAAGGACACCGGTCACACCAGATGATGGGCTCCCCTCATCCAGGACAGCCCCGTCTTAGCAGATGACGTCTGCAAAGACCCTATTTCAAATAAGGCCCTGTTTTGAGGGACTGGGGATAAGTAGAGCTTCTGCTTATATTTCCGGGAAGCGATTCAGCCCCTTACTCTCATAGTCACGAGGTATGTCTCAGCCTGGGGATCTGGCTCCGTGCTCAGCCCCCAGCCTGTCACCTTCCACTGGGTACCGTGGCTCTGCCAGACATACTGCAGTGCTGTGGGAATGCGGGGGACGGACAGTGAGGCTGAGAACCGTGTCCCACAGCCAGGGATGCCTGGGTGCAGGCAGCTCAGTGTCTGCAAATGAGGCAGGAGCTGGGGCTGGGCGAGTGTACCCCTGACTGTCCATACTGGGCACCCTAGTGACTACCCTGGGACAGGGGCATAAGCCAGGCAGGTCCAGGATAAACTGGGAGGAACAGTCCCCTTAGCTAGGGCGTTCCCTGCGTGTTTGATTGGAGGATGCCTCTCCAGAAGCTTTCTCCTGAGAGACGGGATCAAATCTGCCTGGTTTGGGGCCAGACGATGGTGCGGTAGAAACAGCACTGGCCCTACCTGGGAAGGTCTGGGGCCACCTGGACACGCCGGGCTGGCTGAGGGTGGGGCGAACGGTGGTGCGAAGACCCTGTCAGGGGTGCCTGGCCTCCTAGTTCTCTCTCTGACTCTCAAGGAAGAAACAACCCTTCAAACAATGTGCCTCTCAAGTAACTGGTGAACGAGTGGACTTCATCTCCTCCCAGCGAGGAGCCCCAGGCAAGACCTCTGGCTGCTCCTCGCTCAGCCTCGGGAATCCTGGCTGATAGCCTCGCCCTGTTGGAGTTGGGGACTGAGGCTCAGAGACACGATGGCCCCCTGGGACACGCGCCTAGGCTCACACTCAGCAGAGGATTGAATCCTCAGCCCTGCTTCAAAACAGGCGGACAATTCCAACGCCCTTAATTCTCCTCCACACTCACCCCTGCACCGTCCTGCGTCCAGCACCATCCAGCCGCCTCACCTGGCTCCTGCCACAGGGAGGATTCAGTGGACAGGGATGGATCCACGAGCACCAGTTTGCTGTTGGGCAAACCAGTTCGATTCGGTGGGTTTTTAACTCGCCGTGTAAGGCCAAGGAGGGCAGGAAAGATGCTGAGACCTAATATCCCCCTCCCCTCCCCGCATCCCCTGCCAAGGCTGACAACGCAGAAAAAGCAGTCCTCCAGGAGCGGCTGCCACCTGGCCTTCTGCCAGCTACCCGCTCCAAGGTCACGGCCACGTCCTGACCCGTGAATGAAGGCGGACTGACCCGACCCTCTGGATCCTCTGCTGCGTGCTGCCCCGTCCGTGCCGGAACGTCGCCGTGCACACCCTGGTCTGAGACGGCGGTCAGCTCGCTTGTTTTTTAATGGCCAATAGGAGACTGTCACAAACAGAAACAAAGCAGAGCAAAGAGACACCCACGTGCCAGAGCACAGGATGGCCGTGATGGGAAGGTGGCGCCTCCTCCCAGCAGGAGCCAGAGCCCTCTCCGGAACTGGAGGGCGCTCTGCTGCCATCAGGCCGGGGCACCTGGCTAAGACCGCGTTTTCCCATTTGAGGCCGGCACATGGGGCCTCCGGCAAACAAGCCACTTCTGCGTTTACCAAGCAGCTTCCCCTTTTCTGTCCCCTTTTCTGGAAACCGGCGTTCCCCCCCTGGCTGCCGGGGGCCTCTGCCAGTGGCAGCCACCCACCGGGCCGCCTGTGCCCCGGTGCTGGGAGCTGAGATGCACACCCACCACGGGCCGGCTGTGGCGGCCGGCTGTCTCCCTAAGGCAGACTCCTTCCAGGGCCGGCTACGAATGGAAATTTCTGTACTCCCCTGTTTGCAAAAACCACAGGCTTTTGGTTTCGTCATTACTGTCAACCCATTAACCCTCAACACCCAGGGGAGCACTTTCCTGAGGCCCACGGCCCCACGTGTGCCAGGAGAAGTGGAAGCTTCTGGAAGAAATGGTAGAAGCCTTCCTTCTCAGTGCTCCTCCACGCCTACACTAAGATGTCTCCCTCCGTCAGAGCCATCTGGGAGCGTGTGCGTTCACTCCCGCCGCTCCGAGACCCCACCCCCAAGGTGTGTCAACCCGAGAGGGAAGCTGGGCCGTCCTGGTGGCCTGGCTGAGGGGCTCGCCCCATGCCCTGTCAGCTGGAGGGCAGGGGGCAATGGGCACATGGCCAGGCAGTTTAGGGGAGCCCTTGTGAGTCCCATTCAGAGCTTAATGATGAGTGGACGATTGCTCTTACACATGGCCTGTGACCTCTGTGGTGGGACTTGACCCTGGTCAGCGGGACCCAGGGGACAGGGACAGTGAGAGGAGTCCTGAGGGGACAGGAGCCTCCTCTGCCCCTCTCTGCTGCTTCCCAGGGCCCGGTCAGCACCCGTTGTTAATTAGGGCGGGAGAGGCTTGGCCAAGAAGCCACGGGACAGGCCGCGAACACGGCGGGGAGACGGAGGTGCCCCAGGAACACCAGCCCCACCCCAGACACGGCGGTCACATGGGAACACCTGAAAGCACGCATGCACGGACAGTCTACCCGAGCCTCCCGTCCCCGGTGCAACCCGGGCGGGAGCCGCAGAGCCGATGACAGGTTAAAGGACAAAGCGTGTGACGAGGCCGGCGTGGAGTGGCGCTCTGAAAAGAAGGCTCAGGAAATGGCCTTGCCGTGGTTTCACTCGAAGGTGACCCAGGAAATGGCAGGGCAGCCAGGCCCAGGTGGCAGCGTCCCCACCGCTGGCTGCTGCAGCCACACGGGCAGAGAACTGGGTCAGAAGGCAGGTTTTTCCAGCCTGGTGGAAGCTAGCTCAACGAGACAAAATACAGGAGGGGGAGAGACACAGCAGGGAGGGAGGAGGAAGTGAGATAGGAGGAGAGAGGATGAAGTAAAGGAGAAGGGGGCGTGCACGCCAAGGAACGGCCGGGTGGCCGCCCAGTCCTGGGTTCCAGTCTATCTGTTCCGGCTATGCAGAAAAGGCGGTGTCCCGGCAGGGCTCCAAAAGCCCTAACCAGGATAAGCTTTAGACACATTAGAAGCAAAATCCTAAAACTTATCAATTCTCAATCAGCCAAGGACTGATCGTTGCTGAAAAAGATGCAGCTGAGGCAGCACAGGTGAGGGAGTCACGGGCCTGCCCTGGCCACGCACCGGGAACACCCAGCATGGTCTGGGAGTCGGGGTGAGAGAGCAGAGCCAGGAGAGCCCCTGCCCTCGCTGGGTGACGGTCAGGGCCCTGTCCTGTCGGATTCCAGCCCAGACCGCTGAGACCAGCAGGGCTCAGGCGTGCAAACATGAGGCGAAGCTGGGTCCACCTGCTCTGGGGCAGCTGTGCCCAGAGAACTCTCCAATAGCCAGAGGTCCAAAACCAGAGCAAACAAAGACTTCAGACTAAGGCGTTATCATCTGCCTTAAATATGGTTGAAAATGAACGCCCTCCCCACTCCGTGCAGCTTCTCGGCTGCATGCCGCCTTCCAGGCCATCTGTTCACACAGGGGTTTGGTGTGTAGGCGCAGGTGCCAGACAGCGCCAGCTAGAGGCCTGGCCGCGCCCCCCCCGCCCCT
>NW_006159763.1:1143069-1146194 GCF_000334495.1 Tupaia belangeri chinensis
AGCGGGAGCCCTGTCGTTGCCCCCCCTGCGTGTGGCGTCTGCTGTGCAGGTTTTCCGTCTGCAGGATGGGCCGTAATAGCATCCACTCCCCTCGTCTGCAGGACGGGGCCATAGTAGCATCTATCCCCAAGGCTGCCATGGGGTGGAGCGAACACGGGCCTGGGCATGCCAAGGACGAGAATGCACTGGCTGACACAGCCGCCTCCCTCACAGCACCACACTCGCCCCTCCCTTCAGCCCTGGCTTTGGAAACCACTTGAGCCAGGTGCACCTCAGCGGGCCACGGGAGAGCGAGCCCATTTCTCCCACCTCCGTAGAGTCTGAACTTGTGCTCCCCGTCCTGGGAAGGACTGGCCGAGGAGCGAGGACAGCAGGCTGTGCCTCTCGGGCAGACCAGGGATGCGCTTCCCGACCCTTCTCCAGAAAGGATCTGGGAAGGAGGGGCAACTTCCCGGCTGCTAGAGGAATGCCTGCCAGCCCCTGGTGAGCACTGCCTGGCTGAAGGAGCCACCCCTGGGAACGCCAGGCCACTGGGACTCTCCCTCTGCCCCACCTGTCCTTCCTCTCCCCTCCACTTGCCTCCCCAGGGCTGGCTAATGTGAGTCCTGCCTGCCACGTCCACCTCCACATCAGCACACCTGAGGGCCGCAGCTGGGGCATCTGGCAGGAGGCAGTTGGAGCTACTGGTTCCTTGCAGCCTCAGGAACCATGGGGACTATTTTAAGCTGTAACTTATACGGGCCCTGGACCCTCCTGCTGCTTCCATACCCAGGTATCTTATCCGTTTTCTTGGGGGTTGGACTAGGTGGCCCTTGGTGGGCACTGGATACTCATGCTCCTCCAACTCTGGGGCCCGAAACCACACCTTCCCCTCGGCCTCCCCGCTCTCCCTCGTGCTCACAGAGGGGAGCCTGCCCACGCCTGGGACCATGGCCAGGATAGCGCCATCGGCGCTGGAAGCAGGGGCGATGCTATTTGGCTGTGACCATTTCTCGGTTTCCAAGAGTGGGCTGGGTTTGGTTTGATCCTCAAAACCAAAGGAGACTTGGTGAAATTTAGGACAGCACTTAGGGAGCCCTGCTTTCTGACTGCATGGTGCTGGCGCTTCGAGTCAGCACAAAAAAGAGTGGAACACGACTGTCCCTGCAGAGTCTCAGTGGAGGGGAATCCTTGGCCTTGGAGACACCTCCCACCCCCGGCCCCGCCTGTGCAAGGAGCCAGGGTCAGCAGCAGGCCCTGCCCATTCCTGGCCCCACCTCTCAGGAGCGTTTTCAGAAACTTCTCGTCAAAGTAAGCTCCAAAAACCCCGTGTCTCCGAGGAGGACTGGACAGTGACCAGGTATCTCTCAAGCCTGCTACAGAACAGGCTCAGGAAAAACAGGCCCCTGAGACTCCCAGCAGAGAGCAGTCACCTGCCGTGTGCTGGTCCCCGTGTGCCCGAGGCAAGAGCTCTGTGGTGCTGACCACCATGGGACTGAGGGAATGGTGACAAACGAGGTGGGGACGAGATCTAAACATCAGACCTGGCTGCACACGGAGAACGTGTACACACGGCAGATGCACACACACGGCCCAGGTGCACACATGCCGGATACACACACACGGCCCAGGTTCACACACGGCAGATGCACACACACGGCCTACGTGTACACAGGGTGGATGCACACACACGGCCCAGGTGCACACATGCCAGATACACATACACGGCCCAGGTGCACACACGGCAGATGCACACACATGGCCTATGTGTACACAGGGTGGATGAACACACACGGCCTAGGCGCACACACAGTGGATGCACACACACGGCCTAGGTGCACACATGGCAGATGCACACACACGGCTATATGCACACACAGTAGATGCACACACACAGCCTACGTATACACATGGAGTATGCACACACACGGCCTACATGCACACACAGCGGATGCACACACACGGCCTATGTGCACACACAGCGGATGCATACACACGGCCTACGTGTACACACAGTGGATGCACACACACGGCCTACGTGCACACATGGCAGATGCACACACAGCCTACATGTACACACGGAGTATGCACACACACAGCCTATGTGTACACACGGAGTATGCACACACACAGCCTACATATACACACGGAGTACGCACACACACGGCCTACGTGCACACATGGCAGATGCACACACAGCCTACATGTACACACGGAGTATGCACACACATGGCCTATGTGTACACACGGAGTATGCACACACACGGCCTACGTGCACACACAGCGGATGCACACACACGGCCTAGGTGCACACACAGCGAATGCACACACACGGCCCAGGTACATACACGGCGGATGTGTACACATGTTCATGCACACACATGGCGAGGCAGTGCCCAGCACTCCTCTGGATCTCACTGAGACGCACTGAAGAGACCAGGCTCAGTGGCCGTGGAGTGAGCATGGGGACAGACCTCGGTGGTGACGGCTGTGCGATGGGTGTTGAGTGCCCCGGGCTGCCTGCACCGGGTTGTGCCCCCTCTGTCAGGGCTCTATGTGTGGAATGATGTGATGAATGACTGTCCCTGTGCCCATCTGGACAGAAGCCACCTCCCAGTGTCAGATGGAGAACGGAGGTTACAGAAGTCACTCAGGTCAGCGCAGCTAGATGGGCACAGGGTTAGGGTCGGGGACCCCCATCTGACCATAGTGCAAGATTGCCCCGGCTCCTGCGGCACGATGTGCAGGGGCCCCGGGGAGGCTTGGTACCTGGAGCCTCAGCAGGTACCAGAGTCACCACGCAGGCCTGGGATGGGCCAGAGGCTCCACCTCCCTGCCCGGTGCTTTCGTCCGCCCTTACACACTGCTAATCAGCTGGCAGGCACCACCCGCAAAGCTGGACTGCCCTGGGAGGTGGGCAGGCCCTGCCAGGCGCTCAGCACAGGCTGCAAACTTTAGGCCGAGAAGAGCCTGACACGCAGCCTCTGCCTCGGCAAGAACCAGAATTTGCTGCAGCGAGCCCCGTTCCTCCAATTCTGCGCCTCCCCTCACCCTCCTTCCCCGCTCTCCCCACTGTGGCCCGTCTGTCCTCAGTGGCCCCTCCAGGGCTGGCCTGTGGCAGGTGGGCCTGGGGAGCCAATCGGGAG
>NW_006159763.1:1146452-1160812 GCF_000334495.1 Tupaia belangeri chinensis
CCCCACTGTGGCCCGTCTGTCCTCAGGGGCCCCTCCAGGGCTGGCCTGTGGCAGGTGGCCTAGGGGGTCAAGCCAGAAGACATGAGGGAGAGCACAGCCCCACCTGACCTTAAGGCCCGCCTGCTAACTAGACTTGGGGGCCTGAGTGTCGCCCCAAAGCCTCATAACATTCATTCTCCTGTGTCAAGACACACACCCAGCGGATCTGCTTAGTGGCAAATGCCCAAAGGGGAGGAGGGCCAAAACCAGAAGCTGATCCCCAGGAACGTGGCAGTGACTCCAGAGCACCTGCTCCTAGTTCGATATTCTAACCTGCGGGAGCCGCAGCGGCCCAGGGCCTGCCCGTCCGAGTCCCGGGCTTGGTGACTACCGGGACCTGTGAGGGCTGTGGCAGGGGAAGGTGCGGCGGGGCAGGGCTCCAGGGGCCCTGAAGTCACAGCACACAGCTTCTGGGGGAGCCTGCCAGGTCGGGTTTCTGCGCCCTCCATCCCGGCTCTCAACAGCTCCACCCCAGCGGCCCTTGCAGTCCTGGCATGTGGACTGAAGGCTGAGGCCCCTTCTGCACTTCTGGACTTGCAGTTAAGGCCTCGCCAGCTTCAGCCCCAGGGCCCACGCCGGCTGTCTCTCTGGGTCCGGGTCTTGGCACTGGATGAGCTCAGAGTAAACAAGGAGACCTGCTAAACAAATCCGTAAGCCTCGTTAGCCAAAGCCTTACAAGGGATTCAAAAGGAACGTACATCCCAATGTACAACTGGAAAGAGCCAGGGTAACTTCGCCGGGGCCCAGCCCCAGAAAACCCGGGGACGGGAGGGGCCCCTGCTGTTCCATGGGCCCCGCCCGCGGGCACTGGACAGGGAAGGAAACCAGTGTGTCTGGACCACCAGTCCCTGCTTTGCAGCCGGGGTGTCTCACCCTGACTCCCCACTGCTGGGGCGGGGGGGGGCATCATTCCTATGTCACAGGTGAGGACACCGAGGCTCAGATAGTGCCAGGGAACTGTCCACGGGGACACAGGGAGCCCTAGGATTGCAAGCTGGGTCCCTGATGCCCAAACCCACACTCCCACCACTGCACCGTCTGCAGAGCAGATGCCAGCCACGCCACCTTCCCGCACACATGGAGGGTTCTGCTCATGAGAATCTGGCACAAGTGACAGCCGGGTCCATGCCTGTCCCCTCTTAGGGTGGACGCTTCTGTCTTGGACAGCGCTGGGAACTGTGGGGGTTCCTGTGGGTGGGGAGGCCCCTGCTGTGCTCCGCACCTGCCCCTGCCTAGGTCCGAAGGACTCTGATGCCACCTCAGTGCCTCCTGCAGGTTTATGGTGCACTCATCAGTCAGCCTGAGCGAAAGCCAAACAATTCCCCAGGAAGGAGGGAAGGGAAGACAAGAACCCAGTGCTTTTCAAATGTGCCCTTCTGTTGAACCAAGGCCTGGAAGACAAGGTATGATTTGTCTGAACATTTTCTCCTTGGGATATGCGGTTCCTGTAAGGTTCAAAATAATCAGTTCACCAGATGTTTAGATTGTAGATTTCAGATTTTTAGAAATTTTTAATTTTTTAAAAAATAAGTACTTCGAGTCAAAGACCACCCGTTCTTTCATCCCTGCATGTCGGTGTGGTTTCTGCCTTTCCTCCCATCGCTGTCACCACCGACGTCGGCACCAGGGTCAGCTGCGAAGGAGGTGACTTCCTCGGGGCTGAGGGGTGACAAGGTCTGGACACACCTCGTCCTTAAGGAGCTAATGGCTCGTCAAGGAGACAGGCTGGGCACGCCGATGGAAAAGTGCCGAGATGCAGGAAGAGGGTGCTGCGGTGTGTGCACTCCCAGGTCTGCCGGGGGCGGGGAGGGCCCTGCCTCCCCCAAGGACGGTGAGCGGGTCCAAAAGCCCGGGCCCTCACCCAATCTGGGCCAACTCTGAAGGGCCTAGCAGTTCCAGAATGTTCCAGAGTCAACTGAAGCTTTTGCCCTGACTGCACGACTCCCCAGCCTCTCTTCTGCCCACCCTCCACTGCCACCAGAGGACAGAGCATGAGACGCCGCCAAGCACGACGTTCAGGTGAGGGTAAGGAAGCCCAGTGAGAGGTAGGCGCCATTAAACAAGAAATACGATGTACTTATCACAAAAAATCCAAAATCCAAAACGCGACATTTTTGAACGCCGACATGACGCCACAAGAGGAAAGCTCCCTCCCTGACCCCGTGTGATCAGTCACAGTCAACGTGTTGCAGCACAAAATTACCGTATGAGAGTGCCTCTGGTCATACGGAGATGTTCGTGAAACAAGTGAAGTTTGAACTTAGACATGGGTCCCATCCCCGAGCTATCTCATCACGTAGATGCAGAGATTCCTAAATTGGGAACAGTCTGAAGCCCGAAACCCTCTGGTTTTTTGCAGCATTTTGCATAAAGGATGTCCGACCAGGAGCAGTCCGCGCTCGCCTGCATGCCAGGTCTGCGGGGAAGGAAGAGCAGTGGGGCTGGTGCAGCGTGGACAGACGGGGCTCCCGGCAGGCTGGACCTGTCTGTACGCACGGCAGCCCACACGCCGTGCTTTCAGCAGCACAGAGCAGAGCGGCTTTGAAGCCATTTCTGACCCCGACCTGAGGAGCAGGCGTCTTTGGCAGAGAGCCACGGCTGGAAAGATGGACTGCTGGCATTCGCGCCCCTGCCCTCCCCGCCCTGTGGCACGGATGCCTACCCGCCGGACGTTCCCCCAGTAGAGCAGCAGTTTGGGGCCCCGCTGTGCCACCAGCCGACCATGTGACCGTGGTGGGTCACCTGACCTCTCGGGCAGCCCCCACCCTCAGGCACTGGCACAGGAGCAGTCTCTACCCTCCCTGGCCACCTTCACACCTGGTGGGCACTGGGCCCCGCAGGGGGACGTCACCTGGCCACGTGCCCTCCCTAGACCCGTTTGGTACCACTGTCCAGCATTTTCCTGTCTTTGAGTTGAGGATATTCTATTACCTGTGCCCCAAGGTCATTTCAGAGATCTCAAAATACATTTAACAAGCAAAGCTGAGAGGTGCGGGGACAAGCGACCGCTCTGTTCTGAGGCTGGCTTCTCCCCAGGGGCAAGACATCTCCTCGGACACTCACTCATCTTCAGTGGTGGAAGCAGGAGGTTCAGATGACACTACAAAGCCTGGCTTAGGAGGGCCCAGGTCTCCTCCCCCCTGCAGGCCTCCCCTCCCGACCTCACTCACAGCCCCTGCAGGGCCACCTGTCCCAGGGACAGAGTGCCGTTTCCATAGCCAGGCACTCAAGCCAAGTGGAGGACTCGGGCTCCAACCCCTTTTTAAAAAATACATATATATTAAAGATGTTACATATAACACATGTGGTTGAATTAACTTAAATAATACAGGATGCATTTATTTAGTAAAATTAATTATATTGGGTTGTCAGAAAAGTCATGACACATTAATAGAAAAATACGTTGTGACTTTTCTGATGATCCAATATAACATACGAATTCATTACTACGGGACTTCAAAATGCTCACAGAAAATGGAATTAAAGGGACCAGCAGTTAGTGTAATGGCTATGTCACTGAACTCCCATGTAGCTGACCGTGGTTCGAGTCCCGGACCCACTGGCTTAAACTCCCGCCAGGTGTGTGTGCGTGCATTCCCACCAAGATCCCGAGAGAAGAATGGAGGAGAAGGGATTGCAGCGTGGCCATACCCCCTGGGGGGTGATTTCTCGCTTTCTATCACTCTGTCTCTCTGTCTTTCTGGCAAGTGCATGTACCCTATAGCAAAAAAAAAAAAAAAACCTCTCCGAAAAGAAAAGAAAATGGAATTAAAGTATGAATTTATTTCGGTGCAAAACACTGAAATTCAAGTCCGTTTTTCCTAACATGCATTTTCCTTGAGTTTTCTGAAGACTCTGCACCCTGCAAACAGACCTGGAGGGGTGGAGTGCCTGGTCCGTCTCACTCAGGCCCTTGCAGCTCTCCCTGTGCAGAGGCTGAGGTCTGGCCACCCCTGAGTCCGACTGGAGCCCTGTGACTTGCTGTGGCCACCAGACTTGGGATGCCCTTGTGCTCGGCGCTTGCCCCCTTGCTGCTGCCTGGACGGCCTGCTGGACACACGGCCCAGCTGTCCCCAGTGCCCGCCGACGTGAGGCCAATTGGCGATGGGCTAATGTGTGAGCAGGCCGTCCAGTGCCCCTGCCCTAGCCGAGCCACCAGCATGGCAGAGATTAGCCACGCCAGCCCAGACCACAGACCTAGGGAGCTGACCTAGGGAGCTGTGAGGAAGAGTAAGTACTTGTTTTCAGTCACTCCGGCTTCGGCATTTCAAGAGCAGGAACAGCGCACTGCACGGGTGACAGGTGCTCCGAGTGAGGCCTGTGTCGGGAAGTGGCCGCGCCCACCCAGTCCTGGCGCCTCACACGTCCTGCACACTACAGACTGCACCACGTGTTCACCAACGTGTGCAGGTGGCCCCCGGGAACCGGCACAAACGCAGGAGTCCCGATTCCTGGGCTAGTCTGTCCCGGCGCTCGGCGACTCAAACACAAAGAGCAAGAACCCGAGCGTGAGACCTCCAGAAGCAGACATCAGAGCCTCTCTCTGGGGTAAGGAATAACCTTCAGTGGGTTACACAAAAGGGCCAGACTGGGAGTTCGGGGCCTGGACACTGGCAAGGACAACGCGCTGGAAACACGAGGAGGCTGCCAGACTCCGGCCTTGGTCTTCCGTGTGCCCGTCACACGGGGTGTCTGTCCTGCCCTGTCCACACTCGTCTCCTACTCCACGGTGGCCCTGACTGTGCACGGGGCACCAGGGCCAGCACTGAGCAGAGACAGCGAAAGCCAACCGAGATACGCAGAGCTTCCTCTTGGCAGGCTGGGCAGAGTGGCCCAGGCATTCCGATAACGCTCTTTTCTACAGTAAGGCCGATAGGCCGATAGCGAGAGAATAATATTGCACAGGATTACTCACTCTGGAGCTACCGGGAGAGAGAGGGCTTACAGAAAAGCAATTCAAGCTCACACCTGGCAAAGAGCAGGGCTCCATCAGTATTAGCTGAATCTGATGGCCACCGCCCCACCCAGACGTGTCTGATAATCAATAATACTGAGAGTCCTCGCTGGCCGAACCAAGCTCCTATCACGTGGTGTCTGCATTGCACAGATGGGAAAGCTCTCTGGGCACTTACTGCAGACAAGAATGGGGTGGGGGTAGGTCCAGGCAGTGGCACAGTGGGAACTCGACTGGACCCACATGGGACAGGTCTTGGGTTCGCATCCCGGGACCGCCCTGTGTACTCCAGGTAGGTGCCCGTGATTCAGGCTGGCTGCAGATAGAGGTGGCTCAGAGTCAGGACCCTATTGGGATGTCTTTCTGTTTCCCTTTCTCTATTTCATGGAAGAAATAAACGAATGAACATTTTAAAACGTGGGCATGGTAATGTCTGCTCCTGCCCACGGCCACTGCGGTGCTGTCTGCGGCAAAGGGGCCGGTGGAGGGTGCTCAGCTGAGCACAGACACCTGGCTGCGTGGGGTCCCCCGGCCCATTTTCTGAAGCTGAGCAGGGCAGGTGGCAGCTGCCCCCCGACCTCTCCACGCCCCAGGCTCCAGCTACGGCATCTCAGGACTGCACGGGAGGGCAGAGCAGGGCTGAAGGTGCTCCGGACACCTGGGTGGGCCAGCCGGAAGCTCTGGCCAGCCTTCAGCGCGAGCTGACTGTCCTCGCAGCCTGCTACGCATGAGTTTCCAGCCCGGATGAGAGAGGATGAAAGGAAGACCGAGACCTCAGGGCACTCGCAGCCAAAGAGCTGCGGACAGTGGCCGGTGGAGAGCGCGGACCTCTCACTGCCCCTCAGGCTCTGCCAGCTCCCACTCACTGACACTCCCACCTCCACCTGGCACTGGCTCTGTCAGAGGCGGCATTAGGTGACACTACGGGGGCTGCCCCAGCAACGCCATCCGGGCGGGGACCCTGTCGGTGCGGGGGCCTGGGATTGCCGTACCTCAGCACAGTGAACCAGGTTGGATAACCCAACAGAACTGCTGCCCTTGTAGTTCTGGAGCCCAGGAGTCTGCAATGGAGGTGTCTTCAGGTCATGCTCCCTCGAAGCCTCTAGGGGAGCATCCTTCCCACCTCTGCCTCCTCCAGTAGCCCCAGGGCCCCAGGGTGCTTGGAGCATCACTCCGATCTCTGCCTCACCCTCGCCTGGCCTTCCCTCTGCATCTCTGTCCAAATCTCCCTCTTTGTATGAAGGCAGCAGTCATGGTGCATCGGGGCCCACCCTAACGACTGCGTCTTAATGCAGGTGTTCGATGTCTGCAGAGACCTGCTTCACTCGCAGAACGGCAGGTGCAGGTTTCAGCACCTCCCTGTGGGAGTACAGTTTGGTCCACCACATGATCCCCTTTGTAGCCGCAGCCCCCGGCGGACACGAATGACCAGAACGGTCTCTGGTCCCCCCTCTAACCCTGCCTACCTGTCCACGTGGCTCTTGGCAGCTCTCTGCCTCCAAGTCTTCACCTGCAAATGCAGAGACTTGGGCTCATGCTCTACCCTCTCGCCTCGCCCTCCCACCTCCTTCCTCTCCCCTCCCAGCCCAGCTGCAGGTCACCGCATGCCATCCTCCTGCAGCTGGACACAGAGCCGCGGGGCCTCCCATAGGGAGGACGGGCCTCTGCCTCGTGGAAAGGAGGCTGGCACCCCGGGGTGACCGAGAGCAAATTGGTCTGTGTTGGACGGTCATCTGCAACTTCGCTGCCAGGTCAGAGGATATCAAAACACAGAGGCCCTGGCAGAGGCCCCAAAACCCGGGTGCTATCTGACTGGTCTGCTCAAACCATGAGTTGGCAGAGAGAGCTTCCTGTCAACAGGAAGTGAAGGATGGAGATCTAATTATTCTCAAAGTAGGTAGTGGGAGAGAGAGATGAGTGAGAGTCCAATGAACCACTCCAAGGCAGGGCTGAAGCGAACGTCCCCCCCAGAGGTACCGCCTTCTGCAAGGGAAGCAGGGCGGTCACGGGCTAGCCATTCCCTCGGGCTGCTTGCCCACGCCAGGCGATGGTGGCAGTGGGGGCTGAGCCCAAGGGGCATGGCTCCAGGCTCTCCGCTCATCTTAGAGCAAGGTCACAGAGACTAACCGAGCAGGTCAAGGACGTGCTCCGACTTGGAGGCTCAGTCCTTCGTCAGCCTGTTTGTCCCACATTTTAAAGACACTGGCAAATTCGGGGGTTCTCAAGACGGGTTGGTCCAGTCTCGGGGGAGAAATGGGTGTGATGGCCTTTCCCGCTGGCGCTCTGGGTCAACGCGAGGGTGAAGGAGAAAGGTGCACTCGACGGTCACCCAGCTCCTTAGAGCACCCTGAAGGCCTGACCTTAACGGCCCCCACAAAAGTGCCCCGAAACTGGGTGTTCCTGGCAGTGAACGGAATGAGCCAAAAATAGAAAAACAGGAAAGAAAAAGAAAATGAACAGCCAAGAAACAGCCTCACTGAGGAGCACGTTTATTTGTCTGAAGGTTTAGAAGGACAAGAACTTATTTAAAAGTTACACAAATGGGCCGGCCACCGGGACACAGGCTCAGCATACTGATCTGCAGTGTGGGTTTGGCTTCCCCCTACCGAATGGCAACATGGATTCGGATCCCTCGTCACCCGAAACACAGCCAAGACCCTGTCTAGCTGGAGGGCGGGGTACGGAGGTCATGGTGTGCAAGACTGCCACACGCATGCACACCTGTGCTCTCGCACGCTCTCTCATGACAGAAAATGAACGTTTTAAGTTAAGTGAGTGAACTCGGCAGACGAGGCGTTAGCGCACAAAGAGCTCCCCAGTGATCCCTTCAGTCAGTGGAGCGTGTGGCTTGGTCGCAACTGCAGCGCGGGTGGAGACTCCGCTAGCTCCGCTAGGCTTAGTGGGAGGAGGGCATTGGGGAGCACGGGCCGGGATGGGAGCAATGCACTGGGAAGCCTCGGGTCTGTGATGGACAGCGCACCGACCACGGCTGCCCTGCTGGAGGCCTCCCTTGGGAAATAACGGCCCAGGTTTGGCTCATTCGCATCATCAGGCAACGCTGAAGTGTGTAGAGCCCGTTTCTACAAGGATCTCGCTGCCCTCCATGAGCAGTACCAGGAGAAGTGGGGTTAGAGCAGCGGCGACCTAGATGAGGGGGAAGGCGCTCACGTCACCTCACTGAAATCTCCTGGGTAGTGCACCGTGGAATGGCGAGCGTGCCACTGAGCATCTGTAAAGTGGGTAAGAAGACGCAACGAGGGGCTTAGCTCTAAGGTTAACCACGTAACCTAACACATTGCACCTTAACCTGTCGGTCACCAAACCCTTACGTGGGTAAACGGCACGCAACGTGTGGTTCTGCACCCGCCCGCGTCCATCAAGCTCGGCACGGTTTTGCTCTGCCAGCTGAGCTGTGGGAGCCGTGCTCTCTCGGCATGGCAGTCTTCGAGGAAGGAGATGCACACCTCCATTCTCTGGCCAGCTGCTCCTTCCTCCACAGGCCCAGGCTGGGTGACCTTAGCTGGCATTCTGCCCTGGGTTGTGCCGTCCCAGTGTGCCACGCAGCAGCCTCCAAGTGGGGGTCATAAACGCCGGGCAGGTGCACAGTTCTGGGGCTCATCACACAGAGATCTGACCGCTGACAGTCCCCATATTAGACCGTAAGCCCTGGAAAGAGCTTGTGCTCAGGGCACCCAAGATCCAAGAGGCCACTGAGGGGCTCAGTCAGGAAACTATCCACCGTGGCCTTGCAGGGCAGCCCCTTGTGGGCTCTGGCCGGGGCTGAGCTGGGTGTTCATCTTTATTTGGAACCCAGAAATATCCTGCCTTTGAGATATGCAAGGATGTCTCTTCCCAACAACGGCCGTAACAGTGTAGTTGGGCAGACAGACAGGTAAACAGACAGATAGGTAGACAGATACAGCCAGAGGGAGCTCATGGGAGCAGGTAGGGAAGCTGGAAACCAAAGAGTTAAACCCAGGAGGTATAAGAGTCCCCTAGAGCAGACCCAGGGCCCCCAACTCCTGGGCAATGAACCGGTGCCAGTCCGTGGCCTGTTTGGGACAGGGCCAGGCTGTGGACTAGTGTCAGTGTGCCACGCTGCCCAGCAGGGGTAGGCGGCTGGCTAGCAAGTGAGGCTTCCTCTGCTAGCCACACCCATCCCTTGCACTGTGGCCTGGGCTCCGCCTCCCATGGGGATCAGACACAGTATTAGATTCTCAAGCGAGCGAGACCCATATGCCGTGTGATCGCTCAGTGTGCACTGCAGTGTGGTGGTGGTGGAGATGGGGTGTGCGTGGGTGGGGTGCACTGGGGTCATCCCAGGGGCTAATACCCCCACCCAACACCACCCATCCATGGAGGGAATGTCTTCCCTGTGGGAAGTCCCTGGTGGGAAGGTTGGGGACCGCTGCCCTCAAGAATGTATAAGAAACACATGTCTGGGACCCCTCAGAGCTTCTATTCATAGGTCAGGCTCACACCTAGGATTCTGTATTTTAATAGGCGCTGGGCGAGGCTACTGAAGCTGTCCAGGAAGCACACTTTGGACATCACTGCCCTACAATCTAACCCAGCAAATCCTATTCAGGGTGGTTCAAACTGACTGAGGTCAAGGCCAAGGTCAAAGCAGACACCCCTTCACTCCAGGGGGTCACGGTTGGGGGGTACAAAGAGCACTGTCGTTGTGATGTCCTCTGACCCCATTCCCACCCCATCCTGGAGTCTTGACCAGGAGTGACCTGGCTGGGTGGACGCTGCCGAGTGGGAGCTGGGCTTATCGCCAACTTGGGGGGGTGCCATGACCCCAGGTGGTGAGGCTGCCCTTGCACAGGTGACAGGGTCACCACAGCACTCTAGCCAGTCATGTCTCTGCACCCTCTGTGACAGCCAACCCCTCGGCTCTATTTTTGTTCCTTCCTTTCTCTCTCTCTCTCTTTCTTTCCTTTTCAGAGAGAGATTTTTGCTTTAGGGTGCGTGCACTCACCAGAGAGACAGAAAGTGAGAAGTCACCCCCCGGGGGGATGGGCTCTATTTTTGTTCCTTCCTTTCTCTCTCTCTCTCTTTCTTTCCTTTTCAGAGAGAGCTTTTTGCTTTAGGGTGCGTGCACTCACCAGAGAGACAGAAAGTGAGAAGTCACCCCCCGGGGGGATGGCCACACTACAATCCCTTCTCCTCTAGTCTCCTCTCCAGATTTGGGGCACACACGCACACGTGCCCAGTGTGAGTTTTAAGTAACTGGATCCAGGACTCGAACAATGGTCAACTATGTGAGAGTCCAGTGACGTGACCATTACTCCAACTGCTGGTCCCTGGCTCTATTTTTCGTTCCCTGCAGTGATGGGGAAGGATTTCTGGAGCACCTCTCCCCAGAGGGCCGCAGACACGTGCGTCCCCGCGGTGGTGCCCTGCTCGACAGTGAAGGCCGGTGGTGCCTCCAGCCTACCTCCATGTCACCACATGCTCCTGCCTTGGGCCCTTCCACCGAGAGCGCTCCGTCCTCATGGCCTTTGTCACCGAAAGACCCCCTGTATGCCGGCCTGTGGTCACCAATTAGAGGATGTCCCTGAGACACACGGACTTTAGCATCAATGAGAAATGGCTTTTCCTCAGACAAGGAGAACGGTCACGCTCACTCCCAAAGTTCGGGCAGAACGCCACGCAAGCAGCGCGCCAGCAAACCGTCCTCAGAGCCCCCTGCCGCCACCTTCATGGGCTTCCGCTTCACGTCCGGGAAGGGGGGTGCTAAGGTTGGTGCAGCAGCAGCACGAGGCTCTGCAGTGCTGGGAGCCCTCAGGCCCGGCCGGCTCCCTGTCCACTTGTACACGCCGGGTGCCATGTGTGCCCGGGGTCCTGGCTGGCCGGGAAAGGCTGGGGACATGTGCAGGCCCAGCCCGGCTCCCAGTCCACTTGTACACGCCGGGTGCACGTGTGTGCCCGGGGTCCTGACTGACCGGGAAAGGCTGGGGGCCGTGTGCAGGCCTTGCCCAGCTCCCCGTCCACGCCGGGTGCACATGTGTGCCCGGTGTCCTGGCTAGCCGGGAAAGGCTGGGGGAAAGATCTCCACATGGGACACTGTGGAAAATGCTTGTCTTTCTCTTTCTCTTCTGCTCTGTTTTTCTCCCTTCCACGAGAGAAACTTAGCAAAAAGCAAGCAAGCTAGCTAAGGCAAGAGGCAACCCCAGCACAACCCTAAATGCAACCTTTACCTCCTCCTCTCCCCAGATCCAGCTCTCGCATCCCACAAGATCGGAATGGAGAGCCCGTCACGGAGGTCCACACTGCCCAGTAAGGAGGCTGACGTCGCACCTCATCCTGTTAGTCCAAGGGCCCCTTTTTTCCCGGGCACCTGGCCCAGTCTGATTCGATTTCTATCAGTAATTATACAGAGACCCTGAAGTGGAGTCCTCTTTTCTGGTGCTTCAAGGCATGGCAGGGGCTCCTGGCAGGAAGTGGGGCAAGATGGTTAAAAATGACCAGAGCCGAGAAGGGGCTGCAGCGCCCTCCCACAGCACCTGGGCCCACCGCTCTGCTCGTGCACTGGCTCAGGGACGGAGACAGAGGTCTCTGAAGGACCCCAATTCAATAGAGAGGTAAGCTGCTTGGACACGAGAGGACTCAGGAGGTCTCATCACCCAAAAGCCACTGGACACCACCAAATCGCCCCCGCCGCCCTCTGAGAAGCCTTTCAGGAGCAACTCCTGGAATCCAGCTCGTCCTCGTCAGCAGAAACGGCTCCCGGGCAGCCCGCCACCTGCCCCAGGAAGCCCGTGCCACCTCCTCTGGAATCACTGCCCTGGCTCCCACATGCGACATCATCGCTCCCCAGGCACCGGTCCTGGTTCCACACATCTCCACCCAGAAGGTCAGCTCAACCCGCCTCCCCCCTTGTCACTGTGGTTCAGGGCCTGCGACCGCTACCCCAGAATTTTGCCAAAGCATTTGAGTGGGCTTCCTTAACCCTAGGCACCCAGCACCCCACTCTGCACCTCTTTCCAGACTCCCTCTCGTGAAGTGCTTTCATCAACTTTGAATGGCTCCTTAGCTTAGCTTCCTCCCCCCAAAAAAGGCGCTGCACCCATGCCCGCAGCGTGCACTGGTGAACAGGAAAGAGGCTACTGCCCTCCAGCCCCGCCCCGCCCCAGGCACCCCCGCCCCGCCCCGTCCCAGCATTCCAGGTGCCCTGCAGTAGGCTGACCAGGCCCCAGCTGGGAGGACTCCTCCAGGCAGAGAGATGCCATGGGAAGCTGCTCCCGAGGCGCCTGTGAACTCAGAGGGCCATGGCACCGAGGGCCAGGGCATTGACTAGTTCCCCAAGCTTCTCCATGCCTTTAAGAGAAGGCCTCAGGGTCACCCCCAGCCTGGCCTTCAAGTCAGGATGCCAGAAAAGATACAGGACACTCACTTAAACTGGGACTTCACATAAACAAACGATCTCTTCTTTTGTATATCCCCAACACTGTGTGAGATATACTTAAAAATTATTCATCATTTACCTGAAATCCAAAGTTAACTGGGCATCTTATATTTTTAGTTACTAAATCGGGCAACCCAACTTCAAGGCCCCGCTCGACCTGTTCTCAGTCCTTTTCCGACTGTGCTGACTCTCCAACCTCGAGCCATGAGAAGTAGTTCTCTGTGCCAGACTCCATGGGGTGCTCAAGCCGTTTCCCCCATGGCCCCCACATCTCTCCCCCACGCCGTCTCTGGGCCTAAAGTCTCTGCACTCGGCCGCCCACACCCACCTCTCCCTTCTCTCATCTCTGTAAGCAGGTGCTGTCTGCGCCGGTCACCTTCTGGCCCTGCTAGATGGTCACGTTAGCCTAGCACGGCACGACCACAGTAGAAAATTCCTAGATGGCTGCTGAGGGCTCTCAATCCCACCAGCAACACCATGCCTGGCGGTCCCGCCATAACCAGAGCACTGGGCCTGGCCGCGCCCCCTTAACAGTTGGAGGGTGTTAAATGAACACTACCTTCCCAGGGGCCGGATCATGCTGAGCACGTTGCCACACCTGCGAAAGTCACTTGGCAGCAAGAAGCACGGTCAGTGCCCCAGCCGCACCAGGGTTTCCGGCACCCACAGCCTGGCCCTCAGTCTGCCCCATCCCACATTTTCTCTTCCACTACCGCTGGCAGCCCCCACCCCAGCACACTCTGCACACAGACGCGAACCACAGTCGGTCAGCTCACCGTGTGGCCTGATCCCATACGGCCTGTCTCCCCTCCTCTCTGGTTTTAAGTCAGGTGCTCTGGAGCGTAGGTGATACCCAGGCACTTCTGTAACACCTAAGAGCTTCCCCACGAGTTACTTTATTTCTGCACTCCTATCAGGCAGGCAAATGAGTTTTATCTTCTCTGTTCCACAAATGGGCCGAACAGCGGGGTTGAGTGGCCTCTTCAGGCGGTCACGTAAGAGAGGTCGACAACAGCAATTCTGGCCTCTTAACTGGCAGCCGTGGTTTAACACCTCACACTAGTGACCCCAACAGGACTCTTCCTTTTCAAATGGACCACTTGTTCCCGGACACTTGGTCACCACCGCAGTGGCCACACAACAGCCGGGGGCTGGTCACCTGTTCGCTGAGTTTGCCACCGTCCGTTGGGGCTCTGCCAGGTGCCCACCTTCAGGCTGCCCCTCCAGGTCTGTGGCTGCCTGCCCTGGACCACACCCTCCTCCCCTGTGACATGCACTTGGAGAAAGTAAAGGAGGGGGCCTCGGCAGTCTGAACAGGAAGAGCTGTGATTGACTCCCGACTCCCGCCACACGCGCAGGGAAGTGCCTGGTGGGAGCCACCGTGGACAGGGAGTGGGCAGCGGCAGCTGGCTCTACCTGTGGCTGGATCAGCTCTGAGAGGTGCCGGCCGCGAGCTCCCGCTCCAGTGTTCTCCAGGGAGCCCTCCCCAGTGCGCGTGGG
This sequence comes from Tupaia belangeri chinensis, assembly GCF_000334495.1. Classification (NCBI taxonomy): domain Eukaryota; kingdom Metazoa; phylum Chordata; class Mammalia; order Scandentia; family Tupaiidae; genus Tupaia; species Tupaia belangeri. The sequence goes on from NW_006159763.1 coordinate 1,160,360, forward strand.
TGTGCGCGCGCTCGGCCTGTGCCTGTGTGCCCACTCACACCTGTGAGTTTGGACACTAACTTGGTGGAGAAGAGTGTGGCTCCTTTAGGGTCTCCGTTCCGGGAGAGGTAAGGGCTGCGCAGCTCCGCCCACCTCCCGGCTGCACACTCCTAGAGCCGCAGGACTACCTGCCCAGGCCAGCCGCAAGGTGGGTGCGCGACCCGGGCAGCTGTTCCCTCGGCTGGACAAAGTCGAGCCGCAATCCGATCGATGTCGCCAAAGTCCCGCCCTGGCTGCCCGCGGCGTAGTCGGGGCTGAAGTTCGAAGCAGCCTTACACAGGTTAGGGCGCCCAGGAACCCCAAATACCACGGAGGCCCAAAATATGCTGGGGGTGGGGCAGGCGAAAGAAATCACTGCGGAGAAGCACCCCCCCACACACTCCAGGACCCGGAGCGAAACTGGGTGGGTGGGTG
>NW_006159763.1:1160823-1162461 GCF_000334495.1 Tupaia belangeri chinensis
TTTTTCAGAAAAACAACACCACGCACCGCCCCCAGCACCCGCACCAGGCGGGATTCCAGGCTACGCCCAGCCGGCCACCAGCGGCGCCCGCACCCCCTCTCGTCTGCGGCCGCCCCCGCCTGCGCCCAGACGGTCGCCGAGCCCTGGCTGCACGCGAGTGGAAAGCGAGACCGATCCCTGGCTGCACGCGAGTGGGAAGCGAGACCAAGCCGCGGCTGCGGCGGGGCCCCCTCCCCCCTTCCCCGGAGTCGCATGAACACGAAGTGGCAGGAGGGGCACGCACGGCGCGCGCGGGGCGTCCCGCATTAACCGCTTCGGCGCCGCGATCGCGTGCGACCTAGGGCTGGGAGCCGGGGGCGGCCGTTCGGGGACTCACCGGAATGTGCACTCGCAGCGAGCGCCTCTTCTGGTTCAGACTCTTCTTGCCGCCGCTCCCGCCGGGGCTAGGAACGTCTTTCTTCTTCTTGACGTCCATGGCCGCGCTTCCCATAACTTTAACCAGAAGTTAACTCCGGTGACTCGTCCCTGGGACTCGGTCCCCTCCTCCCTCCCTCGGCCGCTGCGTTCGGACCCCAGCCGCGCGCGCTTTATTATCGCTCTTCCAGTCCAAAGACACCTCGTGGGGACTTCCGCGCGGAGGGAGGGTGGAGCAGGTAACTCGCGCCGCCGCCCGGGAGGGGCTGGCAGTTGGCGGTGAGCGCTGAGTTCGAGTGTCTTTCTCCCAGAGAATCTTGGGGTGCCAGAGCAAAGCCTGAGCCTGTCCGGGTTCTGCTCTCTCGCCGGGTTAAGCGTGGCAGAGGGCTCCTGCTGGGTGACAAAGTTTTCTTCCTTTTGCAAAGCGAGGCAACATTTCCCACCTTCCAGGCTCCTCCCACAGATTCCCAGAGGTACTGGAAGGCAGGTGCAATTAGAGCCAGTAATTTGGAAAACAGCCTTCTACGCCTGTGCCTGGCTGCAGAGCCTGGGAGAGCGAGGCGTTTGCATGTAAATACAACCCTCGGCCGCAGAATTAACCAGCCCGGAGCCTGAAACTAGGTCCGTCCTCCTTTCTGGGCAAGAGGGAGGGCAGGCGGGGGAAGAGGAGGTGCAAAGGCGAACACTCTTCGCAATTGGGCTAATGCTCGGCTGCACGCAAAGTTCTGGAGGCGGCCCGTGGGGCCCTGCAGCCGGGAGGGCGCGTCTCGAGCCCCGCCGGGCGAGGAGGGCAGGGCGCCCGCTCCTCGCCCACTGCTGCGGCACGATCCCCAGGGACCGCGAGGGGACGGAGGCTGGGCCTGGCACCGACGCAGGCTGGGGGAGCGCGGGCGGTGGGAGGCGGCGCGCGTTGAACAGGAAGTGCTCGGCGTGCAGCGCCCGGGTCGCGCTCCCTCTACCCCACGCCGCCTGGGTCGCTCCGCACTGTCCCCTGCGGCATCGGCGTCTTGGGAGCCCATTTCTGAGCCATCTCGTCTCCCAGTTTACGGCCGACCCCCTGAAACACGCCCATGCACCCTGTCCCCGCCTCGGACCGGCGGTGCTGGAAACCCCGGGTTGCGATGGGCTGCGGGTTGACCTGCATGTGCGGCGCCCAGAGCCGCGGCCCCTCGGGTCCGCCCCGCTCCGCCTGCGGACGCAAATACGCACCGAGCCGCCGGGGAG
>NW_006159763.1:1162603-1165534 GCF_000334495.1 Tupaia belangeri chinensis
GCCATGGTGCTGAGGCTGGAAGCAGGGGGATTGCTGAGTCGGAGGTCGCTTCCCTCCTGCTGTGTTTTCTGTAGACGTAGTCACCCCAAAGGTCAGTGGAGCGCCCTGAGTGAGCACATCAGCTCGGCTGTCCGGGCAGCAATAACGCAGAAGCCACCAAGAATGTCAGCGACAGGAGTAGCTTGGGGGACACTGTAGGGACTGGTGCAGAGATGACCTTATCTCCTCTCCAGGAGAGGACCTTCTTGGGGGTTCTCCCTCGGAGGAGGCGAAGTTATCCCACCTTAGGGACCCACCTGGACCTCAGGAAAAGGGCCGGAGCCACCGCTGCAGCCATCTTCCCCCCTCCTCCCCAGCCAGTACGGCTCTGTGGGGCCCTGTGCATCCTCAGCTCAGCTCGGGTGGTTCCTTGGTTCATAGGGGTGGGGCTAGTGCCGGTTTCTGTCCTTCCTCCTTCCCTCTGGCTGGCCAGTCTACAGGCTGTGGGCAGCCTGGGAGATCCCCCTGGTCTCTGAGCAGGGCCCCACCTGGGCTAGACAACCCCGGAGCCATCCTGGCCCCACAGGGTGGGAGTCCTGGCCTTTGCTGCCCTGCTTCTTGCTGGAGGATACCAGAGATCAGCAAGACTGTTACTCCATTCAGTGCCCCAAACAGGCTACAAGCAGCAACCGAGGCCCCTAGGACCAAGGGAGCCTGTGCTCACTGGGTTGTGACGGTCATTTTTTTGTGTGTGTTTTTTAATTGCCAGCGGGTGCTTGCCAGAGAGAGAGAGAGAAGGGGAGAAGCCTCCCGCAGTGGGGTGTGGTCCTCGGCAATCCCTTCTGCACTTTTCCATCCTGATGGGAACTGAGACGTGCAGGCACCCACACTGGCTGGCTGTCAGCTTCCTGGGATCCAGACTGACTGCTCCTGACCACCAGGGACCCTGCTCCCTTAACCCTCGGCGATGGGGCCGGCCCCTCAGTGTCATCCCTTAGTCATCCCCATCACCGTGATAGCATGCCAGACAGCATAAATCTCTCCACTGGATGAGAACTTGGTTTGAAATGAAAGCTGGGGCGGGGACCAGCAGTTAGTGTAATGGCTATGTCGCTGGACTCCCACATAGTCAACCGTGGTTTGCGTCCTGGACCCGGTGGCTTAAAACTCATGCTGGGCGCGTGTGTGTGCGTGCCCAAGATCCCGAGAGGAGAACGAAGGAGAAGGGATTGCGGCGTGGCCATCCCCCTGGGGGGAGATTTCTCGCTTTCTGTCTGTCTGTCTGGCCAGCACACGTGCCCTATAGCAAAAAAAAAAAAAAAAAAGAAATGAAAGCTGGGGTGATGGGAAGGGAGGGGGCTGAAGGGATGTCACGTGATACCCACAGGGCAGGCCCCTCTGTCAGGGATTCGGGAGGGACTAGATGCTCACAGCGGAGCCGTGTGACCCGTGTGGCTTGGTCTGTGTAAACCTGTAGAGTCACCCATCAAGAAATTTGCCAGCCAGCAGGTATTCATGCCTAGGAATCCTAAATTAAAACTGTATTACTGTATTGCCTGTGCTTTAAGGCCGTTTAGTTTATGTTAATACGTCTGAAATCCGGGTGTTTCTCACAGGACATGTTACATGCTTACCGGCTGTTTTTTAATATATTAATAAATGTGTGTGTGTGTGTGTGTGTGTATTCTGATCAGGGGAGTCTCAGGATGGAGGGAACCAGTAATCATCTTGGTCTGGGCACTTTGGGAACACCTCCGTCTTCCCCCCATAACAAGCAGCTGTTTTCAGTCAGTAGCTAAATACATGGCACATCTGAGCAGCAGGGGCCCTATAATGGCCCCGACAACATTGCTGCTTTGTCTTTCTTTATTCATGATGGTGTGTACATGCTCACATGAGATGGGAGGGGACAAGGAGAGGGGCGCTCTCCACAGGGCCACGCTTGCCCCCCAGCCCTCCATCCCGTCGAATCCTGGACACGCCTGGTGCATGCAGACCACCCAGGCAGAGACCGCCTTTGCCGTGTGGCATCTGGCTTCTGTGTCTTTTTTTCAAATTTAGATTTTTGCCACAGGGCGTGTACACTTGCCGGAGGGAGACAGAGTGAGAAGTCACCGCCCAGGTAGGATGGCTGTGCTGCAATCCCTTCTTTATTTGCTAGTTGGGATTTGGGGCACATGTGCACATACACCTGGCATGTTTTTCTAGAGAGATTTGTGCTGTAGGGCATATGCACTCGATGAAGAGACAGAAAGCGAGAAATCGCCCCCCAAGGGGAATGGTCACACTGCATTCCCTTCTCTTCCAGTCATCTCTAGGGATTTGGGGCATGCACACACATGTCCCTGGTGTGAGTTTTAAACTGCCAGGTCCAGAACTTGAACCACGGTCGCCTACTCCTGGCCCAGTACTCTGGGGGCTTGAGTTGGCCATGTGGGACCAGCACCTTCACCACCGCACCACCTGCGGGCGTAAGATCAGTTTGTCTTGAGTTGTGCCTCAGCACAGGGCCGCAGGGCCACTGTACCTGCGGTTTCCAGAGCCTGCCTCTGACCGCCTCCCCAGACAGACCACGGTGAAATCTGTGCTGAACAAAATATCGAGAGTTCTGGTGAAGACAGCAAGACTAACTTCATCTTTTTCCTCAGGCTCCAGGATTGCTGGGCATGGGGATGGAGCCTGTCATTGCATGAAATTCTGAGTTTTAGAGAAATAGTGCATGAAAATATGATCCGTCCTGATGACGGAGTTCTGGGTATGCCCGTAAACGTGCACCATGGCTAGTACCTCCCTGACCTCTCCCATCTGCTCCTGTCCTGGCTGGTGGAAGGATGAGCCGGGAGGTTGCACAGGACTGTGGGCTGCGGTAGGTGCTGCCTGGCAGTGCCAGAAGGCCCACAGCTCCCCTGCCCCAGCGGCACTGGCTGGCCGGGCGGCCCAGGGCAAAGCCCC
>NW_006159763.1:1166320-1175244 GCF_000334495.1 Tupaia belangeri chinensis
CTGTCGGGCTGTGCGGCCGGGGGAAAGCCCCTCAGTGTCTCCAGCCGCAGGAGGAGCTGGTGGGCTTTGGAATCCTAAGCCCTTTTTAGTGGGTCTTGCATTTTGTCCTGAATACATCTTTGTTAGTTTTATTGCCGTAATAATTAATTTTTATTGAATTTTACAAAAGTGTCACTCCCCAGTAAATCAGAAATGCAAAGCAAAGGCCTGCATGGTGGTGCAGCAGTAAAACTACGCTCTGCAGTGCTGAGGCCATGTGGGACAGTCCCAGGTTTGAGTCTCGGTGAGTATGCCGTGTGTGAGGCCCGCGTGCCCACTATCCTGGCTGACAGGCTGGGAGGCAAGGATTGAGGCACCAAGACTCCGTCGGGGGGATTGCCTCTGTCTCTCTCTTGGTCTCCTCTTATAAAAGAAATAAACTTTTAAAACACTTAAAAACAAAGAAACAACAACACCCCCAGTCCTTGGCTGCAGATGGTCTGGGACAGAGTTTCTCAGGGAAGGGGCAGTTGAAGGTGCTTCCCACGTGGCGTATGCGTTGTCGGGGCTGGGTAGTGAGGGGCGCTAGTTCACAGCAGCTGTTCCCTGACTGTGCAGAGATGTCGTACGTGTGTCAGCACCTCTGATGGGGGGATGATTACCCCGCTTTACCCCATGTGTGGATTTGTGTAATGGCCGTCCCACCCCCACTAATAGCCCAGACACACCACTCCTTTCATTGGGGGTGTCTTCCCAGCAGGGCCTCCACATGGTGGTCCCCAGCCAGGACAGCGCTTTGTTTGGGAAGGTCATTTTAAACACTGCACCACACAGCACAGAGTTAGCCTAGAGGGAAGCGCTGGGTGAAGGCCGAGGGCTGACGAGGCCACTGGGAGCCTGGCTGTTCACTGGCTTGGCCTTATTTTCCAAACCCTTGTCCTCCCACCCTGACTCCTGCCTTTTCTTTTCTTCTGTTTTGTCTATTAATATCCGACAGAAACGACGATGACCTTGGAAATCCTGAGTCATCTTTGTGGAGCACTGACAACATATTCTTAGAATTGGTGGGTTTGAGGTCACATTCGCGATGTCGCTGTTGGGGGCAATCCTTTTCTTTTTCAGTTGTTATTATTTTTTTTTGGAGAGAATCTTGCTGTTCATCTAGCTCAAGGGTCCAGAGAGGGATACCTGTGTCTGATGAATCCTCATACCTGGTGGCGACGTGTTCCACGTCGGAGAGAAAGGAATGCACTTTTCATCGCTGCGACATGCCAGGCTGACCAGGTGCTTCATTTCCGTTGCTTCTCCTAATATTGATGGAAATCCTCCATTTACCAAGTGAGGAAACAAACTCGGCCGCTGGAGAGTGCTTTGATGTCCGGTTAACTTCCGTCCATGGGTCGGTGGCTCAGACTCCTAAAAAAAAAAAAAAAAAAAACATTAAAAAGCCGAGGCCCCTTCCTCTTTTAAAAGCTTCACTCTGAGCCAGCAGGTGGCGTAGTGGTTAAGGCACTGACCTCCACGTGGTCGACTACAGTCCAAGTCCAGGACTCAGCAGCTTGAAATTCATCCCAGGCAGGAGAACAGAGGAGAGGGGATTGCGGTGTGGCCATCCACGGGTGTGAGTGTGTGTGTGTGTGCGCACGCGTGTGTGTGATTTCTTGCTTTCTGTCTCTCTGGTGAGTGCACAGCTCTATAGTAAACATCTCTCAAAAAAAAAAAAAAATCTTCACAGGAGTCTGAGACTCCTAGGAAATGCCTTCAGGGTGACCTCAGCCGACCCACTAAACAGCTGAGCTGCCCGGGTCTCCGCCTGGGGCATGGGCTTGGCGGGAGCAGTGGTCTGTATACTCAGGAAACCAGCAACTCAATTCTGTGCAAAAAGCCACTCTTGGAACAACAAAGCAATGAAGCCTGGACTCGGGACTCTGTCAGCGCTTTGAAAACTCGCTGAACACTGAGCTCCAGGGGTGTTATCTAATCGTGAAAACCAGGGCAAAGAGTCACATTCCAGTTTTTATTTTCTGTAACGTGGGCACTAATTGTGTAACTTCATGCTAGCTTTTGCACCCTGCTGTGGATGGAGCCATTAACACTGGTCTGTGGGGCCCAGGGCCAGCGCGAATGTTCCTTGGGACAGCGTGGCTCCTGGCCACTCCTTCCTGGGTCCATTTTGGTTTTCTGGGTGCCCTTTGTGTCTGTGTTTCAGGCTGTTCTTTGTCTGTAATGCCCAGGCACCATAAGGCAACCCTGGTCAGGAAAGCCAAGAAGGACTTTCTGTTGAGGTGGATAGTGCCCAGCAATGTCTTCCCTGCAGAGAACAGCCTGGAACCTTGACCCATGCAGGTCTTACACACACTCGGCAGTCCCACAGAACGCACAGTCAGCAGGCCGTGGGTGTGTGGCCATGCGACACTGGTCAGCCGGGACATGGCTGCTAGACAGAACAGGCGCCTGTAGCCATGTTCCTCCTGGCTTAGGCAGCGGTCAGCGGAGCAGTGTGAGTTGGGAATTGAGTCTTTGGTCCTGCCACCGACGGCCACTGTAGCAGCGTCCCTAGTGACTTCCCTCTTAGTGATCCAGCCTTTCCTCCCGTTGGGTGCAAGGTCTGGGCCCCCTAGCTGCAGAATTTCACTAAAGGTCTGTGTGTTAGTTCTCAACTTAGTTACAAGTTTCAATGTGCAAGAAGCACGCCAGGGAATCCTGGGAATATCTGAAGATCACTATTGCCTGTGTAGAGTTCATAACTGATTTCTCACCTCCTGCTCACCCATCTCTTGATGTGAGATTAAATAAGGCAAACTGATCGTAATAATTTCCAGAGCAGATGAAATTCCTCGTTATTTAACTGACCCCAAAGGTACGGTGTGGATCTGACCATAACTTTAGTGGGAGGGTGCGTCTGAAGCTCCAGGTGACCAGCACCAGTACCATGCATTCATGTGACTGCAGTAGCTCTCCAGACTGACCACTGGAAAGTCAGGCTTGGATTTCCAACCAGACTCGAATTAGATGTTGGGTTGTCAAAAAAAGCCATCATGTATTTTTCTCTGCAAAAATGTGTCATGACTTTTCCAAAAACCCAGTACAGGTTATGCCCTTGGGACTGGCAGAGTCTGGAGAGCAGAGTGCCTGCTCATGGCCTAGACCCTCAGGAGCATGCAGGCTTTGACCCAGGGACCTCCAGGTTCCGTTGGAGAGCCACCATCGTCATCCTGATGCTCAGAGGACGTGGCGTGCCTCCCAGAAGGACCCACGCACATCCTGGGTTAGGCCCAGCACGACCTTGCCCGTCTCTGTGACCTCGCACCTCAGCCCACGGGAGCATGATCAGTAACTGTCCATTCGTGCACAAAGCCCTCAGAGATGCTTGGTTCAAGGACTGGGGCATGCAGGGTGATTTCAAGGACATACTGGCTTTTGACAACTCTCCTTATGCCATGCGGGACAAAGGTTATTTTATAAAATGTTTCTAAATATAGCTCCCAAGAATTGTGCGAGGTCTTGGAAGAGAAACTTCCCAAGTGGTACTCTGGACTGTGGCCTTGCACAAGGTTCTTCCAGATCATTGCAACACACAGTCCCAATGACACCATTGTGCAAGAGGCCCTGCCTTGTTTTTTTCTGTCCGCAGTCATTGCAACTTGTACCCTCTAAGTAAAATAATAATAATAATAATAATAATAGTAAAATAATAATAATAATAATAATAAGAATAATAAGGTGTAATTACGAAGGGCATTGTTCTTTCACCTGCGTAAGAGCAGGTTTCCTGGTCATCATAGAGCTCATTCACCTGTAACACAGAGGGGTTCCAAATGTCTTATGGGATGCAAGCAAGAGTTTCCTTGGATAACCGTGACAGGGCTCACGGCCGTGCCACAGCATGTGCCCGACGCCCAGTGCCACTCCCGGGTCGACACTAAGGCTGCAGGGCTGTCGTGACTCTGCAGTTAGGATGCAAGGACAGACTGCTCTCCGGTGCTCACAGAGAGTCTACACGCCATGGACCGTGGGTCTTTTGTCTCTGCACAGCTGGCAGACGTGCGGTTTGCTCACCAGGTGCTCACGGTACACATGTAGAGAGCGTGTTCGTTCTCTCACGAGGTCATCTTTGTGCAGCTCTTTGCTCTGCTCTCGGGTCCTCTCCCTGCCCTGTTCCCATTGCCAGGAACTACAGTCCCACCCGGAGTCTGGCCCAGAGTGGCCAGTGGTGACAGTGGGGAAACCAGAGCATGAGAGGAGGGGGGCCCAGGTAATCCTTCGCTCTCGCTTTGCCATGGACAGAGTCCCCTTCCTCTGTGGCACTTGCCCCACTGGCTAGACCCTCCCTGGGTGGCCCAGCTCCTGCAGAGCAGCCCTGGTCAGGGCATAGAGAAGGCATCTGAAGGACGAGACAGGGAAGCCTGTGGGTACCAGGGGAGAGGATCCAGCAGAGGCAAGGAAACTGGGGCTGCTTGCGGTGCGGTGAGAGGAGAGCGGTAGGATGGAGGGCTTAGCACTTCCAACCAGAAGTTGGCTCTAACCTGAGTGAGACGAGATGACGTGGAGGATGGAGCTAGAAGGGTGCAGTGATCTGGCTTCTCAATCTGAGCGGCTGGCCGGGCCGCAGTGTGGAGAACAGGTATGCAGGCTAGAGGTGTAGAACGTAGTAAAATCGAGATGCCAGTCAGACACCCAGACGAAGATGCCAGAGAGCCGGGGAGAGGCCTGGTGGGGACATCCAGAGGTCAGTCAGTGGATGATGCCCGAAACCCCGGGCAGGAAGAGACCATCTGGGGTGTCTTGCAAGTAGCCAAGAGCACAGGATCATGCCCTGCAGCCCCAGCAATCAGCGGTGAGGAGCTGAGGTGCAGCAAGGGGGCCTGAGAGAGAGCAGCCGATGCCTCTGGCCAGTCTCAAAGAGCGTGGAGCCAGCAGGTGGCACAGTAGTTAAGGCGCTGGGCTCCCACATGGCCAACTGGAGTTTGAATCCTTAACCCAGTGGTTCGAAACTCATGCTGGGTGCATGTGCATGTGTGCCCAAGATCTTAGGAGGAGAATGGAGGAGAAGGGATTGCAGCGTGGCCATCCCTCTAGGAGGTGTTTTCTCACTTTCCCTCTCACTGTCTCTGTCCCTTTCTCTTGGTGAGCACATGTGCCCTATGGCAAAAACCTCTAAAAATAAATAAATAAAAGGAAGTGGCACCCAGGGACCGAGAGAAGGTAGGGTCTCGGGAAGGAAGGAGCGAGCGTTTAGAAGAGGACGCCGAGCTGACCAAGGGGGCTGGGTGAAGGGTGGCCACTGTGGGCTGGGCAGGAGCAGAGGCCAGGGAGCGCAATGAGCTGCGGGGTGGTGGGCCGGGTGGTAGACCGCCGCTGCCCGGAGCCTGGCTGGGCCGGGAGCAGAGAAATGGAGGAATGTGAACAAGAGAGGGCGGTGTCCCGCTGTGTAGACACTACACGACTGCCGTGGCTGTGCATTAAAGTGTGTTCGTGAACGCAGCCCCGTCCTGATGAAACGTAGGCTGCCTCCACAGCTGGAAGGCCCGTGCTTTCGTCACCCCACACGTCAGAGTGCTCTGAAGGACGGGTGCTGAGCTGCGTCGTCAATTCCAGGAGAAAAGCGATTCATCCTCCTTAGAGGTCGGTCCACGTGCACCTCCCGACACGGCGTGCACACGAGTGTCTCTCACACCCTCACAGCACAACCTGCTTCTTTTTAAAGAATTATTTCTTTTATTTATTGTTATTATTACTTTACCATAGGGCACATGTGCTCCCCAGAGAGAGAGTGAGGGACAGTGAGAAAGCAGGCCGCAGGTCCAGGGCTCAGACTGCAGTGGGCCGTGGGGTCCAGCGCCTAACCACGGCGCCGCCGGCGGGCCCCACGATCTGTGTTTAACTGACACCTGCCAAGCTGCTAGGTGAGCACAGCGTCTCACACTCGCAGTGCACGTTTTCCTCGCGATGAACGAGGCTGGACGTTTCGGTCCGTTTGTGTTCCCTTTCCGTCACCGTCTGTGCGTGGTCCAGTGTCTGCCTGCTCTGCCGGGTGCAGGGCTCCTTCCTCCCTCCTTGTGGACACACTCTCTATACAAGGCCAGGGGCACCTCCCAGGGCTGTGGTCGCAAACGCGTCTTCCCAGCTGGAATCTCTTACTTTACCATGTCTTTTCCCATGCAGGATTTGTTTTGCCTTTTGCCTCTATGTATGTTCTATTTTATTCATTTTTTTATGGCCACTGAGGTCTTCTGTCATATTCAGAGAAGTCCTTCCTGCTTCAAAATTATTTTTAACATTTCCCCCAGAATTTACTTCTGCATTTTTATGGTTTCATCTTTTTATTAAGTTTCTTTCTTTCTTTCTTCCATGGGAGAGACAGAAAACACCATTCCCCATGCCCAGTCCGGCCGGGATTGTGGGTGGGCACGGCGGGGCGGGAGTCCCGGACTCATTTTCCTGCAGGGCCAGCCCCGCCACTGCTGCCTGGGCTCTCTGTGCTTCTCCTGTTTTGTTGTTTGTTGTTATTGCTGTTGCTTCCATAGCGGTGGTCCACTACTTACCCCTCCCTCTCTCCAAGGGCCCCAGGCCCCAGCCCCGTGTGCTCCGCTCACTCACCTCTGCTCCCGCCAAGCTCCCTTCTTCACCCAGCCCCACAGCCCAGCCGTCCTTCCTAAGGTAGCTCCTGCTTCTCTCAGGCTCTGGGCGCCACATTCCTTTGAGATGAGTCTCTGGCTGCCCTCTAGGCCTCCTTGCTGGGTCCTCCTTATACTCCCACCTCTAGCTTGCGCTTCCTGGAGAGAGACAGAGAGGGGGAAAGTCATCCTTCGGGGTTGACCACACCGCAGACCTGTCCCTGCCACATTTCCCGTAACTACAGCAAGTGACACAACCACGTGGTGAAATAGGGATACGACTGCCAGGCGTGCCCGGAGACGCTCAGTGTCAGCCCCGAACCCGCAGCACACAGCAGTGGGACGGTCCGTGCTGCTTGCTTTCCAGAATTCTGGGAAGTTGCAAAAAGTCCACAATGTTCTGGGCACATGCGCTGTGGCCCCCTGAAATCCACCTGGCCTGTACCCGGACGTGACCTCCACCCCCTAGGAGAACCACCCCCACATTCCCATGGGGCCCATGCACCCGGGGCAGAAGGTGGGAGGTAGGATTCAAGATGGGAGCTGAGCGGCATGCCTCACGGAGGGACAGAGTCCCCTGGGATTTCCCGGGCTCCTTCCCAGCTCTGGCTGGGCAATCTGGGGTAGGACACGTGTGCATGCCTGTGTGGTGTGGTACGTGGGTGTGTGCAGTATGTAGGTTTTCATGTGAGGAGTGTGCACCTGCATGTGTATGACAGGTGTGTGCATGTGTGTGCGTGTGCTTGTGTGTGTGTGGAGCTGAAGGTCTGCTCGTCTCCTCCTGCTTGGTTCTCAGCTGGAAGATGTTCTGCCTGGGGAAAGCCCAGCTGCAGGGTCGCTGGTGGCAGAGAGGTCTTCCTTCCCCCGGGTGTGGACCAAGAGCCCTTCAAGTTCACCCTCCCAGGGAGGGAGGCATTGTCCTTTCCCTTGCCATTTTGTAAACATGGTATTTGTTGCTAATACGATATCATTTCGTATTTGCAAACATTGTCAGATCCTTGATGAAGAGAGATGGTGTTTGTGAGACGTGGAACTGGGCGCTGCCTTCCTCCTGCGGGGTCTTCCCGCCCAGCGCAACAGCCCGCCCCGCTGCCCTGGCCTGGTCCTGAGCGGCCAATCAGAGCCCTCCCCAGGCTTCTACCTGGGCCAGACACAGCCCTTTCCATTCTTACCCCAAGGCAGTGAGACTTCAGCCTGGGCCGCCCCTGAGATGGGGAACGTCAGGCCGGTGTGGGCCGGTGTCCCTAAGATCGATTTCTCCTCTGTCGCTGTGGCACAGGAACGTTTCTGTGTCTTCTTGAGACAGTCTTGGGTCCCCTCTCTTACAAGAGTCCCAACCAATAACCTTCCTGCTTTTAATGAACTTACTCATGTAGTAGTGCGGGTTCCCCCGAAGGCTGCTCATTCTAGAACAAGCTGGAGAAATGAAAGGAGGCAGAGAGGAGAGAAGCGAAGAGAAGGAAGCATTGTGAAGGCGGTCAGTTCCACCAGGCGTTGCAGTTGCCCCCAGGCCCCGGCACCTCACTGCGGTCAGCTGGCCCCACACTCCGGACCTGTCACCTCCCACATCCCTGCAGCGGCAGTGGGAGGCCTGTGGGCCGGGCGGTGAAGCTGTTTTTTCCCTTTCTTTTCTTTCCTTCCTTTTTTCCCAAGGTTTTTGTCATAGGGCGCATACCCTCGCCAGAGAGAGACAGAGAGGGAAAGTGAGACATCACCTCCTGGGGGGATGGCCATGCTGCAGCCCCTTCTCCTCCATTATCCTCCTGGGATTTGGGGCACGCATGCACACACGCCCAGTGTGTTTCGAGCAGCCAGGTCTATGACTCAACCGCAGTTGGCCATGCGAGAGTCCAGGGCTCCCCCCACACTTTTTAATTTGTTCTAAGGCATGTGTGCTCATCAGAGAGAGAGAAAGTAAGAAAGCACCTCCAGCAGAGGGAGGGGAGGAGGATGACAGGCCACAGTCCCTTCTCCTCCATTCTTCTCAGGACTCAGGGCACACACACACTTGCACCTGACATGTTTTTCAAGTCGCCAAGGCCAAGACTCAAACTGTGCATTTGGCCACGTGGGATCCAGCACCTTAGCCACCGCCACCGGCTGGCCCAGCGATGTCGCCTGCCTTTAGCACGGAGCCCATGCTGAGCATCTGTGGGGATGGAAGGCTCGGTGGTTCTGAACACCACCCTCCCCCGGATGGCAGCCTTCTGACTCCTCAGCTGTTTCGTCAGCTCCAGCAGAACAGAGGTAGCAGGTATTCCTACTCCCTCTGGGGATTTAGATGAACTCTGCTGGAACTTGAGCACGTAAATCTGCTCCTGTAGGGAA
>NW_006159763.1:1175275-1178415 GCF_000334495.1 Tupaia belangeri chinensis
AAAGAACTCTGCCCTTTGTAATTGAAGAACGCCTGGCTAAAGCTTCCTAATGACCTGGATTAGCAATGGCCATTAGTAATTTTTCAAGTTACCTGAGCATGAAAAAAATAACGATCGTCGAAGCCAAGACTCAGACCGACTCGAGTCTGTTGGTCATTACTTTGACAGGTACAATTCAGGTTCAATTAATCTATGGCTAAATTCCCATGACACTGTAACCAGATCCCTCCAACTCGGAGGCGGGGTGGCCAATGAGAGGAAACACTCCACTTTTCTTCTGGTTCTTACTTTCTCTCTCTCTCTTGCCCTCTAGTATCTCTTTTTCTTCCTTCCTTTCTCTCTTCCTTTCTTCCTTTCTTCCTTTCTTTTTATCTCTTTCTTTTCTTTTTCTTTTTTTTTTAAGACCTTTTTGCTATAGGGCGTGTGCACTCGCCAGAAAGACAGAGACAGAGAGACAGAAAGCAAGAAATCACCTCCAGGGGGGATGGCCATGCCGCAATCCCTTCTCCTCCATTCTCCTGTCGGGATCTTGGGCACGCACACATGTGCCCGGCGTGAGTTTAAGCCACCGGGTCCAGGACTTGAACCACAGTTCACTACATGGGAGTCCAGCGACATAGCTATTATGCCATCTGCTGGTCCCTCTCTTTCTTTTTTTAAAGAGAGATTTTTCCTATAGGGTTCATGCACTCGCTGGAGAGACATAGAGAGACAGAGAGACAGAGAACAAAAAATCCCCCTGGGGGGGGTGGCCATGCCACAATCCCTTCTCTTCCATTCTCCTCCTGGGATTTTGGGCACACATGCACTCGTGCCCAGCGTGTTTTAAGCTGCTGGGTCTGGAACTTGAACCGTGGTCGACCACATAGGAGTCCAGAAGTGTAATCGTTATATCATCTGCTGGCCCCTTGGAACTCTTTTTTTAAAAACTTAATTTGTGGGGCCGACATAGTGGTAAGGCACTGGACTACCATGTGATTAACCATAGTTCGAGTCCCAGACCTGCTGGTTGGAAACTTGAAACTCATGCCAGGCAGGGCCAGCAGGTGGTGTAGTGGTTAAGGGCACTGGATTCCCACATGGCCAATTGCAGTTTCAGTCCTGGATCTGCCAACTTGCTTTCTCACTTTCCCTTTTTCCCTTTCTCTGGTCAAATTAAAATATTAATACTAATTATAATAGCAAATGGAATTTTAAAAATAAATAATTCTTTTAAATTAAAAAAGAAAGAAAGGAAGGAAGGAAGGAGGGAAGGAAGGAAGTGAGGGAATGCCGGAAGCATGTGCATGTATACCCGAAATACTGAGAAGAGAATGGAGGAGAGGGGATCATGGCATGGCCATCCCCCCTTGGGCAGGTTGTTTTCTTGCTTTCTGTCTCTCTGTCAAGTGCACACACTCTATAGTAAATATCTCTCTCAAAAAAATTACTTGGAGGCACATTCGTGAGATAAAAAAGCAAACATGTCAACTCTGACGTCTCTACCATGGAGTATTAGTGAGGGGACCTAGCGAGATTATTAGTGTGGAATGAGCGCATGTGGGAGCCTTAAGGAGTTTTCGGAAAGATGGAATTAGAGTATGACTTTATTTTAGTGCAAACATTAAAACCGTGCATAGTTTGGGACCAGCAGTTGGCGTAATGGCTATGTTGCTGGACTCCGATGTAGTCAACCACAGTTTGAGCTCCGGACCCAGTGGCTTAAACTCACGCCGGGCACGTGTGTGTGCGTGCCAAAGATCCCGAAAGGAGAATGGAGGAGAAGGGATTGCGGTGTGGCCATTCCCCTTAGGGGGGGTGATTTCTCCCTTTCTGTCTCTCTGTCTTTGTCTCTCTGGTGAACGCACGCGCCCTATAGCAAAAACCTCTCCAAAAAAAACAAAAACAAAAAATAAAAAAAAAGTGCATAGTTTGTGCCTTTCCTGTGAACGTCCGGAAGCCCGCTATACGTGTGCAGCAGAAGCCGTCGAGGCATAGTCCCTTTCATCACCTCAGCCCACCTCTCTCCAGCCTGTGAGCTTGCTCTAACTGACCCTTATCGCTGAACGTCGGGCGTGTCGGACTGAGATCCCAGCACTGTGGGGACTGCTCTCACCCCACCCCCATCGTGCCTACAAACCCACACACCACTGCCCCCGTTCCTCTGCTGTCTGTGTCAGCTGGGATCCTGGGAGAAGTGGGTGCCAAGATGGAGCAGGCCTGCAGGAGATGTCGCAGGGGACCAGGACTCGTGCTGCGAAGGATATGCTGAGAAAGGGCAGGCGTGCACTCGACCGCAGCCTGGCACCTGGGAGGACGGCAGAAAGGGAGATGGGAAGGGACAGCCTCCGCCCCAGCACCGTTCCGAGAAAGTCTTGGCCTGGTCAGCAGAGAGCCTTCAGTCAAGGAGACTCAGACGGGCAGGATGGGCTGGCTCTGGGCCCGCACCACATCCGCCATTGCCTGGGGACAGCCCAGGCAAGTGGGGAGACCCGAAGAGGAGGTTCCACGCCGCCAGTCGGCTATGTACAGCAGAGCCTTCTGAAGGAGTCTAGTGGGAGCCCCACAGTGGTTGTCTTGCACCACGCACAGCCACGCGCCCATGTCTGGGAGCAGCCCCCCACACACAGACACACACATGGGTCCTTGGGCCTCTCATCCTGAAAGAGGGAAGGTGGGATTTACCGAAAGCCCCCTGCAGCAGCTGGGCTTGGGGCCCTTCCCATTCTAAGCGTGAGTAGTTGGCTTGGCGGCGTGACCCAAACCTTCATCCTGAACCCTGAGCCCTGGGATGGGGTGCCTCGTGGGGGGTGGCTGAGGAAGAGCCACGTGATGCCTGGCTTCCACACGCAGCCCCTCAGCCCCACTGACGAAACAGCTGCCCGCTGCTGCTGACGGCCAGGTTACCTCCATGGACAAGGTGACTCTGCTTCTGACCATCGGGCCGGAGCCGGAAGTGTCCCAGTGGTCGCCGTTTCTTGTAGCTGATGGGACCCTTTTAGGGCAAGACTTCAGCTTGCAGTGTCCAGAGTTGCAGGCACGGGTGGCAAAGAGCCCCTAGCAGGTAGCCAGCGTGACAGTGGTAGGGCCGCTCCTGCTCCCAGCCCTTGGTCCTGCAGAAGCCAGTGCCTGGGGCCCGCCGCCCCCGGGCCCCGCCCCCG
>NW_006159763.1:1179087-1181938 GCF_000334495.1 Tupaia belangeri chinensis
GGAAGAAGCAAGTGCCTGGGGCCCGCGGCTCGCTGCACCCGCTCGGCTGCGGTGACTCTCCCTGCCTCACAGGCGGCCTCGGCTTCAGCTCTGCCCTCCCCGGGTCTCCAAACTCTCCGCGCACCCTGCTGCTTCTGGCTACTGCAATCTGTGACAAGGCCAAGGGCCCCACAGTCCTGGTCACTGTCCTGGTCATGCTGCTATGACTTCTTGGCTGTCAGGTGGGCCCCTGCTGGGGCCTGTCACGGGAGACCCCGTGCCTATGGGCCAGGCAGGCCGTAGCCCTCAGGCGTGGCTCTGTGGGCAGCAAAGGCCACCCATACCCAGACGAGGTGTCCACCCCAGTGGGGACAAGCTGCCAGCCCTTCGAGATGGAAGGTCGCCTCGCTGCCGAGGCTGGGCTCCCCCAGGGACAGCACGGTGTCGAGGCTCAGCCTTGGTCCCGGGTGCCGACGGGCTGGACGTTCAAGGTGGGGGTAGCCAGGCCACCTCAGTCGCAGTCCCCATGCAGCTCACCCTGCCTCCTGGTGGTTGCGCTCACATGAACACCCCGCCAGCCCCAGGGGCTGTCACGGAGCCATCTGTACTCTCGGCCACTCAGCGCCCCTCCCAGGGCAGGTGCTGTCCGTGGGCGTTATGGCCTGAGGCCCCGTGAGCCCACGCGTCTCTAGCCCAGACCGCCTTGTCTCTGACCCTTAGTCCTTTGTCCTCCAGCCTCTGACCGGCGGGTAGGACCAGCCAGGTGGCTGCACTCTGGTCTCGGGTGACCGTGCACCTCTGGCCTCAGGCTCACCTCCCGTGTGTGGATGACAGGCACCTTGCTCACAGCTCTGCCGTGGGGCTGGCGTCGTCTCCCTGTCAGTCAGGCCCCCGAACGTGCCCAAGGCACAGACGGTCCCTGGCACTGCCCCAGGACCTCTGTCGCCTGAGCGTGGACTTTCTTCTCCTCCAGTGGTCCCATGGGAACCCTCCCTCCACTGTGGCTATGGGTGTGAGCTGGGGAGTGCTGGGGGAGCCGTGGTGGGCGACTGGGGCCTCAGACCCCGCCCTGGCTCATTCTCAGTGTGCTCCTTCCACCTCTGAGTGGACGAGGCTGGCCCCTCCAGCTGTGTGGTCCAGAACTGGACAGCAATGGACGCTCCAGGCGCGAGTGGCCGGGCACTCCCCACCAGTCACTTCCTCACGAGAGCTCTCCACGGTGGTGACAAGGCCTGGCTCCAGGTCCCCAGGGCCCTGAGTCATGAGCTCCTGGACTCGCCATGACCATGCCGCATCTCCATCCAGTGTTGACACTGTCAGCCCAGCAGCGGGTTGTCTGGGCACAGACCCCAGACACCTCCAAGGCTGCAACCACTCACTCCTCCCCCAGGACCCCCAGAGCCCCATCTGCCCCAGGGCTCCCACCAGCCTCACCCACGGGTCTGGGCAGTAGTGCCCCAAGAGCAGGGCAGGCTGGCCTCTCTGGCCCATACTTGTGCTGTGGGTTAAACTGTGTCCCCAAAATGACACGTGAGATGATGTCACATTCGGCAGTATTGGTGAAGGTGATCTCATGGCCAGCTCAGGTCTTCACACATGGGGTTGTGTTGGGAAGAGGTCACTCCTAAAGAGGGTGAATTCTGGTCAGGGTGCCATGTGTCCTCAGAAGAAATGCTGATGCAGGAAGGGGCATGATGGTGGAGGCGGCACTGGGGTGAGGCCTGAGAGTCCAGCAACGCCTGAAGCTGGAGGTGGTGAAGCAGGAGGTCCTTCCCTGGCACCTGCAGAGGGAGCCTGGCCTGCGATACCTCTATGTCAGGCCTCCGGCCTCCAGAACTGTGGGAAGGGAAGCATCTGTTGTTTCGGGCCACCCAGTTTGCAGTCCTTCGTTCCAGCAGCCCTGGGAGCCAGCGCCACCCCCTGTCAGCTGCCTGTCCACACCTGTAGCCTGGGTCCTCTCCTGCCCAACACCCTCTCCTCTCTCCTCTGAGCCCCTCAGCTTCAGTCTCCTTCAGGCCCCACCGGCCCTGTCCGAGGGCTGGTGCGCCTCCTCCTCCTCTGGCCTGCTGGGCTCCAACCAGGACAGCTGTGACCACCCGCTCACCTTCGCTATCGATGGCTTGGCTCGTTTATTTACGCCTCCCCATGCTCCATAAAAGCGGTTTAGGCAACTACCACTCCTATTGTTCGCCCAGAGGTTTGTCTCTGTTGTGATTTTTCAAGTCTGACTCGGTTATTTATTTTCAGAGTCTAGCCCACGGCAGGCCCCGACAGGAGGCTCTCGAGGCCTATGTGGAGAGGCAATGAGGCTGGAGGTCCAGGCTGCACATCACCCAGCCGTCAGGGCCAGTCCCATTCGGCAGACTCCAGGCGGGCCTCAGCTGGCCATGCTGCTCGCGAGTCCCACAAGACAGCCCGAAGGGCTTGGCTGTGTCATCGGGCCAGCCGTGGTCACCTGGACGGAAGCAAAATTAAACTCACCCAAATCTCAAACTCCCCGGTGGAAAATGAGATTAAATTCCAGATCTGGTCACAGGAAATTCTCACACAGAGGGAGAGCGTGAGGCCCATTCCAGATGCAAACCCCTGGCTCTTCAGGCTCTGCTTTGCAGCCGCAGTTAATACCCGTAAGCACCGAGCGTCCATCTTAATTCGGTTTTAAATAACGCAGGCGGTGGCTCTTCTCCCACCGTGTCCTCAACATATCCTAGGACATGTGGCAGAGCGGTTACCGGTGGCTCTTCTGACCCGTGACAGGAACCCGGAGACCCTCTGCTCTAATCCCCACCCCCTTGAGCGAGCTAAGCTGAGTAGTGATGGGTTCAAGGTCACAGAGAGCCACTGACTGGCTGGTCGCCCACCGCCAGCCTCT
>NW_006159763.1:1181969-1185323 GCF_000334495.1 Tupaia belangeri chinensis
CTGTGCGCGGGCCCCCTCCCCCCACGCTGGCACTGGCTGCCGCACCTGCCTCAGTCTCCCTGGCTGTACAATATGCACTACTGCACAGGGCCCTTTATTTAGAGACATGCAGGAGGAAGCCCGTGAGACAGCACTTTGTGAAACACAAAGCCCTCTGTGAAGACACGGGACTTTTGTCATTGGGCTCCTGCAGGACACCAGGCTTGGTCTTGCGGTGCCTGCTGGGCTGCACGTGTCAGAGGGCCCTAGGGCAGGAGCATAGGGGCAGGTGCAGGCCGGGCTGTGGGGAGGGGGCTCAGTCTGGTGTCTGGGTCCTGGGTGAGCCACCTGGTGATACCGCAGCAGCTGCCACAGCCATCACGCAGGGTCGGTCGGCCTCCCCCTGCACAGCCATGTTGCTTCCTCACACAGGAAAGGAGTCCTGGGGCTTGCTAGGTTTGAACACGCTCCCAAAGTCACATGCTGGGGACTTAATCCCCAGTGCAACGGTGTTGGGGGTGGGGCCTCACAGGGGCTCGCGTCACGAGAGCAGAACCCCTCGTGAGTAGATTCGTGCTGTCGTGGCTCATGGCGAGGGCAGGTGGTCGTGAAAGGGAGTCGGCGCCTCGTTCTCCCCCATGCCCCTCCACCGTGCACAGACCTTACCCGACGCTGGTGTGCTTCCTGGCCTCCAAAACCGTGACCCGAATAAACTGTTATGTATAAACCGCCTGCCTGTGGGATTCAGATGGAGCAGTAGAAGGTCGGCAAAGACGGGGCTCCCTGCAGACAGATACCCCCAGCTCAGGCTACCCATCACGGGGTGCGTGGGTAGGACCCCTGAGACAGAGCTCCCTGTCCTCCCTGTCGGCAACGAGGGCCTCAAGGTCCATTTCCTAGATGGCTTCTCCCACCTGCCTCCACTGCACCATCAGTGGGCTTTGGGGGGCAGAGCATGACCACCCAGGCTCTCGGGGATAGTCCCGGGAGTGCTCCCACTTGGGGTGCGGTGCCCCATGCAGCACCACGCCCCAGCTCAGCGGGTGAAGGTGCTACAGAATAGGGCACTGCCTCCAGCCGCACAGACACACCACTCCCCCGAGGACGGCGGCCGTGAGCGTGTGTGGGCCTCAGGAGGGCTGGAGTCCCGGCCACTGTCCCCCCCGCCCCCGAACGTCCAGCCATGGCTGTCCTCTCTGTGCCCTTTACCCCACACGACCTTCTAGGTGGGAAGGGACAGCTCGTGCATTCCGTGCATAACATGCTGTGAAGAGCAGAGGCAGCGCGTCTGAGGGCTGAGGGTCACAGAGGAGAGAACCCCGTTGATGAAACAGGCGGCCCACGGTCACATGGCGTGTAGGGGATGAGGGCTCGTGAAGCGCTTACTCAGCCAGAAGGCGTGGGCCAACCATGTGCCTTCCGTGTGGCCAGATGCACACGTCATGGTCCCCAGAGGACACGCGGAGCAGAGGAGGACACGGCCCTCACAGGCGCAGCCCACCCTCAGCAGTTGTTACAGTAGGGGCCAGCAGCCTCCTTCCTGTCCATCTTCCGGCTTACGTTTGTGCTCCGCAAGTTTTCCTTTTTGTGTGTGATAGAAAGTGCATGCACGTGCACAAGAGAGCCAGAGGGGGAGCGAGAAGCCGCGAGGGGGTCTGGCCACCTCGGCTCGCCAGCTCCTCGGGAGCCTGGGCACCACTCGCATGCCCGGTGGGTTTCAGGCTGACCAGGGATCCCAACCCCCAGAGGGCATCCAGCCTTATGGGGCTGCGTTCCCACTGCACAGGGCCGGGCTGTCAGGAAATATTGAGCCTCCGACTGGTACCACCCCCCGACACTCCTCCATAGAGGAGTCGTCGCTATTCACGGACGTCATGGAGACTCAGGGAGGCCCAACGTGGCAGAAATCACCAGCAGCCGGGGCAGAGCCAGGTCTTCAGCCGGCAGAGCAGGGGCTGCGGGGACAGCAGAGTCAGGCTGAGGGGTCTCTGTACTGGACCCCAGCGGCCTGTGTGCTGCCAGGGCACAGGAGACTCCCCAGTACCTGCTGCGCCCCCGTGAACACGCCCAACTCTCCTCCTTCCCTCGGTCCTGCCTGATGCCTTTGTCCCATTTCTCCGACTTCAGGGACAGGAAGGCCCCTCTCATGTGCCCTCCCCGCCCCTGCCCCAGCGCAGGCAAACACCCTCGCTCCCTCCAGACTCTCCTTGCACCAGGCCCTGCGTGAACCTTGTCCCAGTGGACATGCACTTCAAGACACCAACTTGGGCCAGGTGCCCTGGCACAGTGAACTGATGTCAAAACCATGTGGGAAAGTCCCAGGTTCGAATCCCGTCTCCCTGTGCTGTGGACGCAAGTGCCGACAGTCCCAGCTGCCTAGGCTGGGAGTTGATTGCAGCGTGAAGACACTATTTGGACTGTCTCTCTTTCTCATTCTCTCAGAAGAAATACATAAACCTTAAAGAAAAAGGTCATGTTGTACACAGTAAAAACATACCATGTTGGGGCCCAGCAGATGGCGTAATGGTTACGTCGCTGGACTCCCACGTAGTCGACTGCAGTTCGAGTCTCAGACCCAGTGCTTAAAACTCATGTTGGGTGTGTGTGCGTGGGTGCCCAAGATCCCGAGAAGAGAATGGAAGAGAAGGGATTGTGGCGTGGCCATCCCCCCTGGGGGGTGATTTCTCGCTTTCTGTCTCTCTGTCTCCGTGGTGAGTGTATATGCCCTATAACAAAAATCTCTCAAATATATATATAATGTTGTCTGTCAACTAAAGAAAATTTTAAAAATTCAAACAATGTTCCCCCCATCTCCTGGAACATTTCTGTCAGTGTTTCTCCCCAGTGGCTCTTCCTCTGGGCTACACATCACCACCATCTGAGGGCACGAGGTACAAGTGACGGCCCTGTCCCCCGTGTTCTGCCTCCGTGGGCCTGAGGTCCCACCAGGCTCTGGGAGACGCACAGCTGTTCAGGTGATGCTAACATGCAGCTGCAAACACACCTTCGTGACCCTGCCCCTGGCCGCCAGCCCACCGGCAGGTGGCTCCTTTCCCAAAGCCCCTCCTGACCCACATCTGCTGCCAGCCCCTGCCCTTCTCTGCTCCCGTTACAGCAGGCCACACACAAGACCAGAGGTCTGCTCTGGGCTGGACCTCTCTGCAGGACTGTAGACTCCCACGTCCGCCCAAGCGCCTCACATGCGTAACCAAGCGCCTGCTCCGCCTCTCATGGGGTGCCTCTCAGACACCCCAGACTGAGCTAGTCTTCCCTCACCCTGAAGCCGTTCCTTCCCTCTCACGGGGGCCTTGCCACCTTCCTGATCCTCAGGCCAAGCAGCTCTCCCGGCGGCTTTCTTCGCCCCCCCCTCCCGCT
>NW_006159763.1:1186028-1210585 GCF_000334495.1 Tupaia belangeri chinensis
CAGCTGCTCAGCAAACACAGGGGGTGCTGCCGTGGGAGAGCAGCCAGAACCTGCATGTCCCACCTCCTCTGTGCCGGCCTGGTCCGAGTGGGCTCATCTGCCGTCTGGTAACCAGCTTCTACTACCACCCCCGGCTGCCTACAGTCTGTTCTCAAAGCAACACTTGGAGGGATTCTTCGCCCGAAAACCGCCAAGGCTCCCCGTCTTGTCCACGTGAAAGCTGGTGTCCTGGCAGCAACATGGGCATCTGTGAGCTGCCCTCCACTCCTCTCTGACCTTGTCTTCCGCCACGCATCCCCACCGGCCTCCACCCAGCCAGCTGCCATGCCAACACTCTGACCGCCCCTACCCCAGGGCCTTTGCACTGGCTGGTGTCTGCCTAAATGTTCTTTCTGGACACCCAGACGATCCGCTTTCTCCTCTCCTGAAGCTCTGTGGGTAGAGGCCTCTTCTCAGTGAGTCCTTCCCAGTCACCCTTCAAAAATGGAAACCCCTTCCTTGTTCCCCTCTTAGCTGAGTTTCCCCCTTGGCACCTGTCACACCACAAGACACACCTGAGCATGTACCGATGGTCTGCCGGACACAAGTTGGTGAGCTCTGTGGGCAGAGTGTGTCTGTCTGGTCCAGGGCTGCCGGACTCTCAGTGCCTGGATGTAGTAGGAGCCATGATGGTTCGAATGAATGAACGTGGTGCAGCCCGAGAGCTCTGGGGGTCAGGAAGGAAGGAGGGAGGGTGGAAGCAGCTGTTCAGCTCTGCAACGATGATTACTTACCTAGTGTTTTGATTTCCAGGTGCATGTGCTCACCAGAGACAGAGGAGAGGGGGAAAGCCCCCCCAATGGGGCATGGGCGTGCCTGTCAGGATTTGGGGCATGAGTGAACATGTGCCCAGCATGTTTTTCAAGCTGCCATGGCCAGGACTCGAACTACGATTAGCCTTGTGGGATCTGGTTCCCTTAGCCACTAGGCATGGAGCCAGTCCTGCAACAGTGATGACTAATATTTGGTGCCGAGAGTGCTTCATGCAGGAGACCAGGCTGAGTCTTGAAGGAAAGGTAAAGTTAACTCGTAATAATATAGTACTCACATGCACGGGGATAAACTTAAGGCTTGTGACATCTGAGGAGCCTCTGGGCAGAGAGGCGACCCTGGAGAAGCCAAGCGGAGGCGGAGCAGGGAGCGGGGATGTGAGATGGGGCTGTGGGTGTGCAGGGCAGGATCCAGCCCTGCAGACAGGGGCTCAGGCTCCGGGGTGTTGCTGCAAACTGAGGCATCTCATGGCCTCTGACAGCACCCCCGACCCCCGTCTCCCCTCACCCCAGTCGGGAGGATAAGGACCGTCGTGCAGGGAGGGCTGCAACCCCTGCCTGCTGGGCGGCGTCTCTGGGCAGCTGCCTCTGCAGAGGTCTTCTGTAGAGAAGAAACGAAAAAGCCGCAGATGGACAGTCGCTGACTGGGCCGTTGTCCCCACTGCCAGCCCAGCCTGGAAACCACGCATTGCCATGACGACCGTCCCTTCCAGTCGAGGCTGATTCTGAGGCCATCGGAGCAGGCGCACTGCATGCACTTCTCAGCCTCCGTCTGAAATGCCGAGGCCGCACACATTGGTCTCAGGATCCCGAGCAGAAACCCAGCTCCAGCGTCAGGAGGGAGGGCTCCAGGCTAACTCCCGCTCCTGCTCCAGACTCTCTCCAAAACACTGCTCCGATGAAGTCACTCACAGCGCCTCTGTCCTCGCTCGTGTCCACACCCTCCTCGGCCTCGCCAGATCCACCTACTAAACGCACTGGGAAGAGAACGTCGCATAGACCGAGACACCCAGGCGCGAAACAGCTCAGAATGTTCTGGAAGTTGCAGCAAGTCTGGCTTGGGCCGGAGCACACAGAGACTGCAGGGGCAGGGCAAGGACGGCCTGTGGATCCTGGGTGCCTTGACGTGGCCCCACCCAGCCGCCGGCCAGGGGTGCTCGGGGCAAGGTCCTCAGCCGTCCGACCTCGGTTTCCTCATCTGCAGAGCAGAAAAAACACCACCACCTTGTGAACCTGTGGAGAGCTCGACCAGGCCAAGTGTGGGTGTCTGGAGTGGAGCAGCCACACAGCGGCCGGGGTGGGGGACAGGAGGCCCTTGTCCTGCACCCGGAGTCCGGGCCTGGCCTGCTGGGTGGTAGGAGTCAGGGGAAGATTTGGAGTTGGGGAAATGTTACTGACCCACCTCACGGACAGCACGCCGAGCCACAGAGGTTGGGAAACCTGCTCCAGGCCACGGTCAGGCCACAGTCAGGCCACAGTCAGCAGCTGGGTTTAAATACCTTCAGTCCACCTCGGTCCACCTCGGTCCACCTCAGCCCACCTCGGTCCACCTCAGTCCATCTCAGTTTACCTCAGTTTACCTCGGTCCACCTCAGTCCATCTCAGTTTACCTCAGTTTACCTCAGTCCACCTCGGTCCACCTCAGTTTACCTCAGTTCACCTTGGTCCACCTCAGCCCACCTCGGCCCACCTCGGTCCACCTCAGTCCACTTCAGTTTACCTCAGTCCACCTCAGCCCACCTCGGTCCACCTCAGTTTACCTCAGCCCACCTCAGTTTACCTCAGTCCACCTCGGCTCACCTCAGCCCACCTCAGTTTACCTCAGTTTACCTCAGTCCACCTCAGTCCACCTCGGCTCACCTCAGCCCACCTCAGTTTACCTCAGTTTACCTCAGTCCACCTCAGCCCACCTCAGTTTACCTCAGCCCACCTCAGCCCACCTCAGTCCACCTCAGTTTACCTCAGTCCACCTCGGTCCACCTCAATTCACTTCAGTCCACCTCAGCCCACCTGGGACTACCTCACTCCACCTCAGCCCACCTCAGTCTACCTGGGACCCCCCCAGTCCACCTCAGACCCCCTCAGAGTACCTCAGTTTATTCAAACCACCTCAGTCCACCTCCGTCTATGTCAGCCTACCTCGGTCACCTTAGGTCACCCTGGTCGCCTTCAGCCACCTAGTCCTCCTCGGTTCCCCTCAGTCCCTGTTCGCATACCCAGGACCACGATCCCATTACTAATATTTGATCATGAGAAATGAAAATATATTTTAACTAAAAGTTGGGCAAGAATATTCAAAGTAGTTTATTCCTAATAGCTAGACACAGGAAATACCTCAGCAGTCCACAGGAGAATGACGTTTTCCTCCTGTGGAACAGTCACACGGTGGAGGCCGAACAGCAGAGGCGAACACTCACTCCCTCGCTCAGTGGACAACCTCACAGAGACCACGCGGGGCCTCAGCACCCAGGCCGGAGGGGCTGAAGTTTCAGGGCCAGCAAGTCTAGGCGAGGGCCGTGCTTCATGTGCATGCCCGCACCTCGTCCTTCGAGCAGTCCTGAGAAGTCAGTTACTGCTGGGAAATACAAAAGCAAATGTGCAGAAAAGTGAAAGTAATTTTTAGATTAAATAATAATATATATTTTAAAAAAAGGCAAAACAGAAAGGTTTCGAACGAGAGCTCACTCTCCGGTCAGGGGAGGAGCAAGGTCGTAAGCAGCTCCGGGTCTGACGGCAGAAATGCGCAGGACCCGGGATGAGCCTGTGTGACCGAGAGATCGGGCCGCCCCGCTAGCCTCGGTCTAAGGCATGTCAGCGGTGCATATGACAAAATTCTGCAGAAACTGCAGAAAGAGAATTATAAAAGGGTCTAAATCCATAACACTCGTGTCGGGTGAGGAGGGACAGTGCGGGGACACTGAGATTCTGACGAGCTTCAAAAAGAAAGAGGAAAGAGGGCTGGCTCTGTGGCCTGGTGGTTAAGGCAGCTGGATCCCACGTGGCTGCTGCGTGGTTCAAGTTCTGGCCCCAGTGGCATGGGAAACACATCAAGTACATGTGTGTGGGTGCCCACACTCCCAACAGGGTGACGGAATGGGGGGTAAGGGAGTGTGGAGTGACCGTGCCTCGTGTGTGTGGGAGGGTGCTTTCTCCCTCCTCCTCCCTCCTCGTCTCTCTCTGGCACACATGTACCCTTTGGCAATTTAAAAATCAACAACCACCACCGTGGAGGACGACCCCTGTCGGGACAAGTGGCAGGAGGTCCTTCTCTGACTGTTTATGGTCCCTCCCTGTGTGCACATACCGCATCTCCGACTGCCCCGTGGTCCTCCCCTGTGTGCAGACACCGCGTCTCTGACTGCCCTGTGGTCCCTCCCCGCGTGCACACACCACGTCTCCGACTGCCCCATGGTCCCTCCCTGCGTGCACACACCACGTCTCTCCAGCCACTCCTCCGTCAATGGCGTCTACGCTGCTCTCATATCTGAAACAAAGCTGCCAGGAACGTGGGAGTGCAGACAGCTTTTCAAGGTGATGACTTCATCTCCTTCAGTGCACCCAGAGAGGAACTGCTGGGTGATGCTGAGTGAAACAAGCCAGACGCAGGAAAGAAATTGTACAATCTTGCTTACCTGTGGGGTTGTTGTTATTGTTGTTGTTTTACTTCTTTCTAGAGAGATTTTCGCTATAGGGCACATGAGCTTGCCAGAGAGACAGAAAGGGAGAAATCACCCCCCCCCACCCCCCAGGGGATGGTCATGCTGCAATCCCTTCTCCTCCATGAGTTTGAAGCCACCAGGTCTGGGACTCAAGCTACAGTCGGCCACGTGGGAGTCCAACGACATAACCATTACGCCACCTGCTGGTCCTCATATGCGATTTTTCAAAATTAGAGCTAAAACACACAGAGACAAAGTGAGAGGTGGCGAGATGCTGGCCAAAGAGGACAGAACAGCAGATCTACGGGCTGCCAGTCTAGAACCCAATGAACAGTGTGGGGATAAATATTCGTAACATTGTGCTCCATTAGGGCATCTTGGTAAATAAGTAGGTTTAAGTTACTCTTGTCAAGAGTAATGGCGTACAACGAGATGCTGAGCTGCTAGACTTCACTGTAGTGACTGTTTTATTATCTGTATTTATCTCATATCATGTTGTAAACCTCAAAAATGCACTAAAATTATGTATTTCTTATTATTTTTTAAAGAGAATTTTGCTATAGGGCATGTGTGCTCACCGGAGAGACAGGGAGGCAGAAAATGAGAAACCATTCCACAGGGGGAAAGGCCACACTGCAATCCCTTCTCCAGTCTCCTCTCAGAATTTTAGGCATTCGCACACAAGCCCAGCCTGAGTTTTAAGCCACTGTGTCTGGAACTTGAACTGTAGTGAACTACGAGGGAGTCCAATGACACAACCATGACGCCATCTTCTGGTCCCTAAAATATATTTTTTTAAAACTGCAGAAGAGGGACCAGTAGATGGAGTAATAGTTCTGTTGCTGCACTCCCACGTGGCCAAACAGGGTTACAAGTCCCAGACCCGGTGGCTTCAAACACATGCCAGGCGTGTGTGTGTGTGTGCCCAAAATCTCGAGAGGAGAATGGAGAAGGGATTGCGGCGGGGCCATCCCCCCTGGGGGGGTGATTTCTCGCTTTCTCTCTCTCTGTGTCTCTCTCTGTCTCTCCAGCGAGTACACATGCCCTATAGCAAAAATCTCTCTAAAAGAAAAAAATATAATAATAAAGACAGAAAAAGACACCCCTGCCAGCTGTTAACATGAGTCAGCCTAGTTTTTTATTTAGAAATCTGAACAAACAACAAAGATTATCAGGTGTTTGAGAAAAACCAATGGCAGGGAGGGCACAGATCAAGGTGGACCAATCAACAGCTCACCCAGGAGAAAACACACTAAGTAGGAGGTAGAAGAGGACTTTGAAATTCCCATGGGTGGTTCCCGTGGCTAGCTAAGGGAGCCAGGTCCCACATGGCAATCGTACAGCTTGAATCCTAGTCCCAGGGGCTTGAAAATCACCCTGGCAGGCTGGAGGCGTGGAGTGACCGCAGTGTGACCAGGCCCGAGGGGGGGCTTTCTCCCTCTCTCTCTGTCTCTCTCTGTTGAGTGGACATGCCCTCTGGCTTATTAAATAAAACTACTCTCATTGGCATTATGGGAGAGAGGAAAGATGTTAGTCCATAAATCAGGAAGAAGTTGTTATAAAAAGTACCGACCCTAGAGAGAGAAGTTCTTAGATGTTAAAGATACTAGTGCTCAAATGACCCAGAGCAGACAGAGACGCAGAGGACTTCGAGAGGAAGGTATCGGATATATAGATGAGAAATGATTGTGAAGCCCAATGACCTAGTGGTAAGGTGCAGGCAAATTATTATTGTTATTATTATTATTATTATTATTATTATTATTATTATTAGGCACATGCACTCACCAGAGAGAAAGAGAGACTCCTCCATTCTCCTCTCGGGATCTTGGGCATGCACACACACATGCCCGGCGTGAGTTTAAGCCACCGGGTCCGGGACTCGAACTGCAGTTGACTAAGTGGGAGTCCAGCAACATAGCCATTACACTAACTGCTGGTCCCAAGGCAAATTATATTTTGTTGTACCTCCTCTCCTTCCTCCTAGAAAAGTCAGTGGGCAACTCCGGGAAAATAGGAACGTGTACAAGAAACCCACTGTGAGACAGGAGCCGACTTAAATGTGACATGGTCTTGAGCAGGTGGGGGCCTCACAGGGGAGAAAGTATTTGACCTCAGCCCTGGGAAGACCCGTGGCAGAGGCGTCCTCTTCCTTTCTGGGTGTTTTCCCAACACCATCTGGCTCTTGTACCTAGCCGGCGTGGTAGGCATGGTGGTCAGCTCCCCGTGAACTTCCTCTCTCCCTAGGGCTCCTCCCTGTTCTGC
Organism: Tupaia belangeri chinensis; assembly: GCF_000334495.1. Classification (NCBI taxonomy): domain Eukaryota; kingdom Metazoa; phylum Chordata; class Mammalia; order Scandentia; family Tupaiidae; genus Tupaia; species Tupaia belangeri. Next base: position 1,192,762 of record NW_006159763.1, read on the forward strand.
AGAATCTCCATTTCAGGCTCCCTGGCAGCTGGAGTTTCCTTTGTAACTTCTGTCCAGCCACCAGATGTGCTTCCTGGGAGGATGTGGCCGGAGTGTGCACTCCCTGGCTCCTTTGCTGCCCAGAGCGGTCCCGGGGCACTGGCTGTTTTGTTGCCGGGTTTTCCGCAGCAGCAGCGACAGCATCACCGTGCAGAGGCGGCCGTGAGGCTCTGCCTTTCCGCTGTCACCCGGCAGGCGCAGCAGGGCTCGGGCCGAAGGCAGCAGGCAGCTTCCTGGCTCTTGTTCCACAGCAGTAAGGGCTTCCTGGAGCCCTGGGCCCCCGGGCAACTCCCATTCCTGACGGCAAGGTGGTGGCTGCCCTGATGGACACTTTTTATTCTCCAGAACAATGCGAGCCTTAAAAAAACACAAACAAAATCAAAACAAATACACACACACACAAACTACATAAAACACTAGTTGTCCAAATCTGTGATTTTTCAGTACAAGAAGTAGTGACGGATTCAGGTAATAAGTATATTCTGGTCCATTGTCATCACTTTGTGTCAGGAACATTCAAGATCTCTTCTCGAGTTACTTAGATATATAGTAAATTGTTAACTATATTTACCCTGCTGTACTTTATAATCCTAGAGGTTCTCTGATCTACCTGTCATTTTCTTTCTTTTTTCCCATTCCCATTCCGCTCCGGCTCCTCCTCTGAGGTCACCTCGCCTCAGAACACGTGGCGTTGCTCTCTCTTTGCCGGGCTGCTTTCACTTCCTGTAATGTCCTTGGCCGGACACTCCTGCAAGTCATTCTCCCGTGAGCCTTCTCTGCCAGCCCTCATAACATCTGAAAACACATAGTAAATCCCTTTCCAACTCCATGCGGCCACCGAGGCTCCTGTTACCCGCAGCTGAGTGCGATGGGTCCAAACCGGCTTTCGCTATTTAGATTCGACATGTAGACGAAGATTTTTGAAGTACAGAATAGAATATATTAACAAATACTATGAACACTAAATCCTTTTTCAATAATCCTTTTATTTTATTATTATATATATTTTTAATTTGACCAGAGAAAGAGAGAAAAAAGAAAAGTAAAAAAAAGCAAGTGGTTCGGGATTCAAACCATGGTCGGCCATGTGTGAGTCTAGTGCCTTAACCACCACACCACCTGCCGGCTCCTAAATACTAAATCGTAAGTATAGAAGGATTAGTGGAGCTGACAGATACAGGAAAGTGGAGAGAGGCAGGGAAAGGTGCCGGGTGCTAACTTCCCCAAATGAACTAGCTAGTTAGGGGGTTAGCCATAGACATTTTGGGTTATTTTATATTTTTAACAGTATGTAATTAATGCATGAACCAAAAGTAACAATATAATAAAAAATTTGAACGAGTGTGGAGAGGAGGAGACAGTGAAAGCCTCTGGATGTGTCTGAATGAGTGGAAGCCCATTCCTCTAAGTCAGGAGGCTCAACGAGTTCTCCAAACTGGCTGCCACAGAGACCATAAACGCACTCTAAGGAGAAAGGCTTCTACCTTTCGTTTCATACTTTCTGCACAATCAAACCTCTTATTACTACACGCACACACTTACTTACATTGGATAAATGTCCACTAATAAGCATATTTACACTAGAACGCCTTGATTATTTTTCAGTGAGAGCAGATGGTTGATATTGTTAAAAGACAAATGAAAGCAAATTTGGTTTAAAGATCTGAATCGGCTGTAGTTGTGGTTCTAGAATCAGGCAACACTTCAGTCCACACGTAGAATAAGTGTCCCGACGAACTGAGCAGAAGAGGGTGGCCTGTAGACAGAGAAGGGCTGAAAAGGCAGAAACAGAGACCCAAATGTAGACCGCTCATTTCAAAGTTGCTTTCCTCGGAAGGCGGGGACAGGGAGACGGAACGATCAAAATAACCGATCGGTTGACACCGGGTTGCTGCGGGCCACTGCTTTTGGTAAGGGTTCAAGCAGAGGGACTTCACTATCATGCTCTGTTAAAGCTAACCTGTTTGGGAAGTGTGCTGTCATCTCTGGCTCTCCTGGTTTCTAGGGAGGTCAGACAGACAGCTGGGGTGGGGCTTGCTGATGCGGGCTTCAGCGGGAGCGAGTCCATCCTGATGTTCCGTCCAGCCCGGTGGGTGTCGTGCGGGAATGTCACCCAGAACCATGACTCCCGTGACCTCGTCCTGCCGTGGGCTCGTGCGTCTGTGTACAGCTGAGAGCGTCTTGGGCTGCCCTTCCAAGGAGTGACCTGGCCGGACATAGGTTTGGATGTCTCTGGCTGCTGACCTCGAATTCTGTAGATGTCGCCCCCTTGGGCATTTCACGGTGCAGAGAAGTATCGCACGTGCCTAATGTTCTCCCCTTTGTAGGCAATGTTTTTGTCATTATGCCTGTCATTCCTTTTTTTCTCTTAAGATTAAAAGACACGAATCTCTCCATTTAAAAATCTTTTAAATTTTTATCCACACTCAGTGGTTCCTTTCAACTTGTAGATGAAGCCTTCCTCCAGTTAGAGAAATGTCCTTTCCATTTTTCTTTCATCTTTTTCTCTTCCTTTTCCGCCTGCCTGCCTGCCTGCCTGCCTTCCTTCCTCTCTGTGACTATGTTAACTTCTCCCTGGAGGATCACCTGACGGCCCCTCCAGCTCTGACCTGAGCCTCACACGCCGATCGCGCCCACCTTTCTAACACGGCGCTCCACACTCCGCACACTTGACGGCTCCTGGCTGTGGAGTCCGCATTGAACAAAGCCCAGCATGCTGCCCTGAACTACGAAAATCCAGGGTAAAACAAATCAAATGGTGTTTCCTTAACATAAGAAGATACCTCATCAAGTCATGGAACAAGAGAGGTATTCTCGTAAAAACCTGGAGAGACCAAGACTTCTAAGTGCTGAAACAGCCACGGCCTTGCACTCGCTAATATAACGGCCTGCCTGGTAAACAAGTAAAAACCGATAAAAACTCAGCCTCAGGAAGGTAATCTTGTAAAGTGACTCACTAGAAAATAAATATGCAAAACGTGGGCTTTGGTGCTGTACTCACATACCCAGCTCGGAAGTGAAAGGGAAGGAAACGTGACTCACCAGGGCCAGGCTCCAGCGAGCATCGTGCCACTTGCACAAAAAAGTGGCACACTCAGTGCCCTGAACGCCGGGCTCCTGCAGGGGCGGCGCATTTCTGGCCAGGGGCGCAGTGCTGTGGACCACCACACTCGGCATCTCACGGGCCAGAATCAGATCACCTCCACAGGGTTTTTAGAAATTCAAGTGTGGGGCCCAGTAGGTGGAAGGGTGGTGAATAGCTGGACTCCCACATGGCTGACCACAGTTCGAGTCCTGGTACCCAGTGGCTTGAAAATCGCACTGGGTACATGTGCCCAAACTTCCAAGAGAAGAATGGAAGAGAAGGGATTGTGGCATGGCCATCCCCCCAGGGGTTGCGTCCTGCCGTGGGCTCGTGCGTCTGTGTACAGCTGAGAGCGTCTTGGGCTGCCCTTCCAAGGAGTGACCTGGCCGGACATAGGTTTGGATGTCTCTGGCTGCTGACCTCGAATTCTGTAGATGTCGCCCCCTTGGGCATTTCACGGTGCAGAGAAGTATCGCACGTGCCTAATGTTCTCCCCTTTGTAGGCAATGTTTTTGTCATTATGCCTGTCATTCCTTTTTTTCTCTTAAGATTAAAAGACACGAATCTCTCCATTTAAAAATCTTTTAAATTTTTATCCACACTCAGTGGTTCCTTTCAACTTGTAGATGAAGCCTTCCTCCAGTTAGAGAAATGTCCTTTCCATTTTTCTTTCATCTTTTTCTCTTCCTTTTCCGCCTGCCTGCCTGCCTGCCTGCCTTCCTTCCTCTCTGTGACTATGTTAACTTCTCCCTGGAGGATCACCTGACGGCCCCTCCAGCTCTGACCTGAGCCTCACACGCCGATCGCGCCCACCTTTCTAACACGGCGCTCCACACTCCGCACACTTGACGGCTCCTGGCTGTGGAGTCCGCATTGAACAAAGCCCAGCATGCTGCCCTGAACTACGAAAATCCAGGGTAAAACAAATCAAATGGTGTTTCCTTAACATAAGAAGATACCTCATCAAGTCATGGAACAAGAGAGGTATTCTCGTAAAAACCTGGAGAGACCAAGACTTCTAAGTGCTGAAACAGCCACGGCCTTGCACTCGCTAATATAACGGCCTGCCTGGTAAACAAGTAAAAACCGATAAAAACTCAGCCTCAGGAAGGTAATCTTGTAAAGTGACTCACTAGAAAATAAATATGCAAAACGTGGGCTTTGGTGCTGTACTCACATACCCAGCTCGGAAGTGAAAGGGAAGGAAACGTGACTCACCAGGGCCAGGCTCCAGCGAGCATCGTGCCACTTGCACAAAAAAGTGGCACACTCAGTGCCCTGAACGCCGGGCTCCTGCAGGGGCGGCGCATTTCTGGCCAGGGGCGCAGTGCTGTGGACCACCACACTCGGCATCTCACGGGCCAGAATCAGATCACCTCCACAGGGTTTTTAGAAATTCAAGTGTGGGGCCCAGTAGGTGGAAGGGTGGTGAATAGCTGGACTCCCACATGGCTGACCACAGTTCGAGTCCTGGTACCCAGTGGCTTGAAAATCGCACTGGGTACATGTGCCCAAACTTCCAAGAGAAGAATGGAAGAGAAGGGATTGTGGCATGGCCATCCCCCCAGGGGTTGATTTTTCATTTTCCCTCTCTCCATCTCTCTCAGTGAGTACATATGCCCTATGGCAAAAACTAAAAAAAATTCAAATATGTGCTTTTTGTTCTTTAATTACTAGAGGGAGTGTGCACTAGCCAGACAGTTACAGAGGGAGAAAGCATCCCCCGACGGGGTGTGGTCGCGTGCAATCTCTTCCCTTTCTCCATCCCCTTGGGATATTGGGCAAGCACACACATGCCCAGAGCCAGGAACCCAGCTGCTGTCAGCCGCGTGGGGTCTGGCTCCATTAACTGCTAGGCCACAGGGCGGCCCAAATGTGCACTTCGAAGTCCCTCCAGAATAATATACACCGAAGAAAAGCCATCGGTGGTCTTGGGGAAGTGTAATCATGTAGTGAGGAGAGACTTTCCTTGGCAAATCATGCGATTACACGGCGTGGTCTTGCAAAGACGGCAGGGGCCGAAGGGAGGTGTGGGTGGGTGACCCCCAGATAACCGTGTAGTAAGTGATCGCTGTGACACGTTAAGTTACAGGTAATTATTAACTTACACAACGATGTAACCCTGTGGTACCAGATGAAATGATGTAGCCTGTAAATATCAATGTATGTGTAAGCACATGTAAACACACGGCGTTGTAGGCACGGGGTGCCTCTGTCATTAAACTGCACCTCGAATTCTGTAGAATTCCCAGGCTCACGCAGGTCTCAGATCCTGTCCAAAGCGGGATGAGGAGGGAAGGAGGGAACATGAACCCTCTGGGGTCAGGGGAGACAAAGCAGACATCCTGGCGGGAACTGTGCTCCTCTCCGTTACGATTCACTGGCGGAAGACTGCAGGGAAGTTTCCAGCTCTGCGTGAACAGCCTTACCCTCCCAGGAGGGCGTGCTTGTGTGTAAGCCTCCACCCGCGACGTGAAGTCTGTGCTAAGGGAACGCAGAGCAATCAGGGCTGGCCGTGTGCCCCATGCCACCCTCTTGGCTCAAAAGCAGTGTCCCAAAGCCTGTCACTGAGAGGTCTTCTTGCCCAATGCCACGGACACTCCACGGGCGGTATTCTAAGTCTGCAGGATGGCAACGTTTTCAGAAAGCATGTTCAGTACCATCCTGGACATCGCCCTGGCGTGCTCTGCTCCTGGCAGCTGCGTGAACTCGGCACGCCACACGTCATGGTCCGAGCTCCCTGCACGCCGCTAGCAGGGGTCGTCAGCCCGGGAGCTGGTGCGCCAGAAGCTGCGGCCCCGGGTCCTTCCCTCTTGATCGATCACTGGCATCGTGCCTTGGGAACTGGATCCCTTATAAAGCACAGAGGCCCTGAACCTCAGAAAGCCATAGAGACACGGAGGTGGACACCCAAAGAATTCGTTTATAGAACGTTATTAAAGCAATTGCTTTGGGAGGGAGGAGGAAGCAGGGGCTCTGGTTTTAAGAGGATGTCTTTGTCTAGTTTTTAACTCTTTAAAGAGTTTGACTCTGAGCTATATCCGTGCGCAGTTGTGATACACCAGCTATCTGGGGGAGCCCACGCTGCCTCGCTCCTGCACCCCACCCTCCTCCCAGCTCTCAGTGGCCTTGTGATCACCATTTCAGAAGCAGTCCCCGGCCCTCTGCTCTGCTGTCCTGCCTCTGGCCACAGTGTAGAGGGACAAGAGAGGGAGGAAGATCCCGACTCTTCTTGGTAAGGACAGAAACTGGATATTGGGCAGTTCAAGGTCAGCCAGCAGACCCAGGAAGAAACTATGTCTCTTCATTAAAATGGCGAGTAAAAATGTCAACAGGAGTCAAACCTTTCAAGAATTTTTCTTTTTTTTTTCTTTTTTCCAGATGGCACATGTTCTTGCTAGAGAGACAGAAAGAGAGAGAGGGAGTGGGAGAAAGCACCCCCGTGAGGCGTGGTCACACCACCCTCCTCATTTCTCCATCCTGTTGGGATTTTGGACACACACACACAGAGTTTTTCAAGCCACCAACTCTGGGATTCAAACTGCACAGCGGCCCATGTTGAATCCAGCCCCCGTAACTCCAGGGCCCCAGGGCTGCCCACATCTCGGGAATTCTGATGCTGGAGTTGCGCACTGGCTCTGGAGCTAGGAGAGGGTGCTGCCTTGTCCAAGCTCCTGGGGATTCATGGCATCGCAATCACTGCCCCATTTCTCCACCTAGAGACTGCGGGTAAGGATCCGGCTGGGGAACCTCCACTCTCACTTTCCTGTCTCAGACTCAGTCTAGAAGAGCCACATGGGCTTGAGGACTGATGACCGCAAAGCTGTTTAAAGTCTAAGCTCTGCCGCAGGGACACTGACACTCAGCCTTACGCCGGCCAGCTAAGCCCCACGCCGCTTACAAAGTCATGCCAGTGCGGGGCGAGGCCGGGCTGAACTCACGCTGCGGTGCCTTTACGTCCTTGTCCAAACCCACAGAAGAAAGCGAAATTAGGTTAATGAAGTAAATGAAGTTTGCCTGCACCCAGCAGGGCTGTCCTGAGGACAGCACTGATCAGATAGGTGACAGACAGACCGACGAGACGATAGAACAGAGGCAGACGACTTACCTGTTGCTCTCATGCATCTGCCTTGAATTCTCAGGGAACCTCCCAACTCAAATGGAGTCCGACAGGGTTCTTACCTAAGCACTTCATATCCCACCTGCAAATTCTTCGGTGGCAAGACCCCTAGCTCAGGAAGACATGGGGATGGTGGACTGAAACTATCCTGTGACCACTCCGGGCCTTATCCATCCGGCAGTGCGGAAACAATGCTATGACTACCATGCTCCTTATTATTGTTAAAGACTCTTTGCATGTCGGTTTCTGTTATTCGGTTCTCCCTTCATTTGTTACAGTTTTACCACATTCATTCTGCCAGATCGTACGTCATCACAGACTACAACTTCTCCTCTTATTTTTTTCATTTATCTTAAAATTTTTACTACAGGGCACGCACACTCGCTGGAGACAGAGAGAGAGAGAGGAAAAGTGAGAGAGCACCCCCCAGGGGAGATGGCCACACAGCAGTCCCTTCTCCTCTATTCTCCTCCCGGGATTTTGAGCCGCACGCGCGCACATCTGGTGTGTTTTATCAAGTTGCCAGATCTAGGGACTCGAACCACAGTCAGCCACATGGGATCTAGCCACGCCATCCACTGGCCCCCAACCTCTCCTTTAAAATCCTCACTTATCTTACTTTGACAAGTAACACGTGTAATTCTCACCGCCAGCCCTTCCCCTGGTGTCCGCACACACTTAGCTGTCTGGGACTCCTTCTCTAGTAGGTTCCTTAGAAAGATCTCAGGGGAAAACTTTCTGCGTTCTTCTACGCGGATAAGAATATGCACTCCTTATACTTCAAAGTATTTTTCCTGCTGTGAGAGTATTTCATAAGTGGCAGATCAGTACCAAACACAGCGCTCATAGCTCTCCTTTAAAACCAGAAGAGCCTAGTGAAAAGTCAATATAGGGAACCAGCAGTTAGCGTAATGGCTATGTCGCTGGATTCCCACATAGTCGACCGCTGTTCATGTCCCGGACCCGGTGGCTTAAAACTCACGCCGGGCGCGTGTGCGTGCGTGCCCAAGATCCCGAGAGGAGAAAGGAGGAGAAGGGATTGCGGCGTGACCATCCCCCCTGGGGGGTGATTTCTCGCTTTCTGTCTCTATGTCTCTCTCTGTCTGTCTGGCGAGCGCACGCGCCCTACAGTGAAAATCTCTCTCTCAAAAAAAAAAAAGAATTAAAAAAAAAAAAGTCAATATAGATTCCTATTTTTACTTTTAAAAAATCAAAGGTGCGATTTACAGGCACGCCACCACGAGGACAGGGAGCCGAAGCCGGGCTCCTTTACAGAATCAAGAGGGCGCAGGAGAGACATCGCAGACCGAGAACTTCGGAAAGTGATGCCTAGGAGACGTCTAGAAGATTACTCAGTACAACCAAATAAAGAGGATGCCTGGCTTGAACATGACGCCTGGGGATCGGAGATTTATGCATCTCTGGGGGACGTGGGCCTCGCAGCCCTGCAGTTGGCTGTGACATCGACTCCATCTGTGAGCGAGTCTGAAGCGGAGAGAATTCACTATATTCAGAGCAACTTGGGAATCGCCCTTCACTGGGCGCAACCCACGCGTTGATTTTGGCCTGGAGTAACGGGATGGATAGAAAGCGATTCATTCGGCATACACCTCCAGCTGTCATGAGAGCTGTCCTGCCCGCAGGCAGCCTAACATGGAGAGCCGTACTGTCCCCGCCCTGCTGGAGGAAGATCCTGAAGATTAGACATGGTTGGGAAGACATTGCCAAAGTGAGCAAAGCGGAGATGTCTTCCCAGTTGTAGAATTATTGTTCACACATTTTTGTTCAATATTGATATAGCTTATCACAAACATTTCAAATTTGTATTTGTTTTTCTTTTTCTTTCTTTCTTTCTTTCTTTTTTTTTTTTTTGAGAGGGTTTCGCTATAGGGCGTGTGCGCTCGCCAGACAGACAGAGACAGAGAAACAGAAAGCAAGAAATCACCCCCCAGGGGATGGCCATGCCGCAATCCCTTCTCCTCCATTCTCCTCTCGGGATCTTGGGCACCGCGCCGGGCGTGAGTTTAGCCCACCGGGTCGGAGACACAAACTGCGGTCGACTACATGGGAGTCCGGCGACATAGCCGTTACGCTAACTGCTGGTCCCCAAATTTGTATTTGTTAATAAAATGACCACTTGAGAATCTTAAAAAAAAAAAAAAATCAAAGATGCATGCGCATGAGAACTGAACCACGGTGTTCTCTCCTGTTTCTAGAGATGGGCCCTACGCTCTCCTGGTCAGTGCGACAAAAATCACACTCAGCTAGGGCCAGCAGGTGACATGGTGGTTAAGGGCGCTGCATTCCCACATGGCTGACTGCAGTTAGAGTCCCGGACCTGGTGGCTTACTTTCTCACTTTCTCTCTCTCTCTTTCACTCTGTCCCCCTCTGGTCAAAATTAAAAATAAATAAAAATAATTCTTAAAAAAAAATCACACTCAACCAAGGCAGGCAGAGAAGACACCTACCGCCACCTCCCCATGCTAAGCTAGACTGGAACAGCGTCTTGGTAGGAGAGACTGCAACAGGAAGAAGAGATGGCAGAGTCCCCACCTACCCCAGAGGAAAACCTGGCAAACTGGATTATATAGAGAAGTTTTTTCTTTTCTTTCTTTCTTTTTTTCTTTTTTTTTGGGGGGGGGAGTTGCTATAGGGCACATGCACTCACCAGAGAGAGAGAGAGAGGGGAGGAATGAGAAATCACCTTCCCCCAGGGGGTGGCCACAGCAACACCCCTCCTCCTCCATTCTCTCTGGATTTGGGGCACACATGCTATGTGCCTGGCGTGTCTTTTAGGCTGCCAGATTCAGGACTCGAGCCACTCAGTCAGCCATGTGGGATCCAGCACCTTAACCACCATGCCACCTGCCAGCCGTACAGCACGGATTTTAAACACGCTGCAGGAGCAGGACTCCTCTGAGTCTCTCTCCAGTACACGGAGAACCTTCACAGGTGCCAGTGACATCGGAACACCAACACAGAAAGCATTTCTGCCTCCAGAGCGCTGACAACTGACAGGCACAGGGCACGTATTCCAGACATTCCAAGATCACACCCACTAGGCTAGCCTGAATATTTAGCCACGAAAATACCGTTTCGAAAATAATGCATAAGAGACTTCTAGAAACGGCGGGACTGTATTGGGACAGCAGAAGACAGTGATGGAAGGACCGCGAATGTGAGGCCGGGGGCTGATTCCCACATGTAGGTTTAGGGAAAGCCCCTCTCTCCCAGCTACTCCTCTAGCCCAGACTAGCTGTGACCGCGGAGACTCGATCTCCAGACAGGCAGTAGGCCTGAATAGCACCCTCGCCACACACTCCCGAGAGCCACTCCCCAGGCAGACACTCCCAACATAAGCCCCATCGAGACCGCAGGACTGACACCGACCCACGTGGATGAGAGTTACGAGTGTACAGAGAGATCCGTGCGAAGCTGCTGGGGCGTGGGGTCCGAGTGGCGAGCCACTCCCACGACTGACACACCAGCCTGTGCACGGGGTGCAGGGCAGGGAGGATGTCTGTCCAGGAGCACGGAGTTCCTGAGCCTCAGGAAGGGGCCCTGGAGCTATGGGCACTCGCGAGGACGCGAGGGTCACTGAACACAAGGCGGTGTTTCAGGACAGGCTGGCCCAGGTGGGTCAGGTTATCTGGTTTACACAGCTGACTTAGCAGGAAGGAAGAGCTGCAGGACAGGGCAGTCCCACCCCAAGCCACACTCCACCGTCAAGGCTGAGGCCTCCCTGAGCCCACTGGGCCCGTAACTTCCTGAATGCTCCCCTGGTTGCCCGGAGGGGGAGCCTAGTGCCGCAGGTTGTTCTGGGAAGTTGGCATAAAAGCCGCTTTGCGTGACGTCAACAGTGCTCATGGCCAATGCCTGCTGCTTTTCCTGCTGTGTAGCCCAGAAAACTTGTTTAAAAGCCTGAAGGTCAGTGCCTGTGAGCTGCGTCCACTTCCCCTTGTGCTGCCGGGTGTTGAAACCCGCCGTGTTAAATCCAGGGTCCGCCCCGCCCTGGTCCTTCAGTATACTTCTCTACGGAAGGGATCCGTCCACTAAAAGGAGGTGCGCGGGTGAGGCTTCTCCGTGTCCGCGAACTCCTGCACATACCGCCCATGGGATCCTCCACAGTAACCAGACGTGTCCTCCAGCAGGCTGCCCACGGAACAGCCACGGCCTTACCCTCATACCGTGACGGAGGTGTGCAGTGCAAGCTCGCCCTCTACCCTGCCGTGCCCGCACCCAGCCTCTGCTGTGCCCGCGAAGCCCCGGCTGGCATCGGGGCAGGCCTGGGCTGGGGAGGAAGAGGCCTCGCCGCCCAGGCCAAGGCCCTCTCCTTGTCCAGCGGGGTCCGGCTGCTCAGCACCTGCTGCCGCTGAGAAGTGAGCTCAGTGTAAAGTCCGCGGCTCCCAGCTTCTTTCCCTGAGAACATGTTGCTCTTACGTCAAATAGATTTCTGTTTCATAAAATGTTGCTGTTGAAAGATTTGATGATAACCCAGTTTTCTTCAGAAGTCAGTTCCTTTTCCTTTTTTTGAAAGGTTTTTGCCTTAGGGCATGTGCACTTGCCAGAGAGAGACAGAGGGAGTGAGAAATAACACCTCCCCTCCAGGGGAATGGCCATGCCACAATCCCTTCTTCTCCTGGGATCTTGGGCATGCACACACATGTGCCAGTGTGAGTTTCAGGCCACCAGGTCCAGGACTTGAACCACAGTCTGCCATGTGGGAGTCCAATGATGTAACTGCCATGCCATCTGCTAGCCCCAGTTTCTCTTTTTTAAATCTACGTTCTCAAATTTTAGTTTTTCTTTTATTCTTTTTCTTTTTTTTTAAGAAGCCCCGTGGGCCAGCCAGTGGTGTAATTAAGGTGATGCATCCCAGGTGGCCAGCAGCGGGGCTAGGTCCAGACCAGCAGCTGAAAAGCATGCAGGGCGCATGTACCTGTGTGCCCCAAACCTCAGGAATGGAGAAGGGATGACAGCATGACCGTGCCCCTGGGCTCTCTCTCTTCCCTCTGTCTCTCTGTCTCTCTTTCTCTCCAGGGAGCGCACATGCTCTCTGACGATTTTTTAAAAAGAAGATCCCTAATCAGTTAGCTTTCTATTAATCAGGAAGGTCTGAGTCGACCTGACTTCAGGTGACTCCTTTCAGTGAGACCTCAGAGATAGAAACGTCGGAGATCCAAAGCAGCAGAGGTGCCCCTGCAGGCTTACCGGGCCATCGGTCACGAGGTGGAGGGGACCGTGTGGCAGGTAACAGTGGACAGCCTCTAGGAACCACAGGCTGCAGCTCTGCAGAGGCAAAGAACTGAATCCTTCCAGCAGCTGGTGAGCTTGGACAGGGCCACCGAGCCTGGGCCGAGATGGCGGCTGCTGAAAGCATTCCCTGCGGCCTGTGGGACCCCGAGCTGAGGACCCAGCTCCCCTGTTCCTGCTCCTGCCCACAGAAACTGCAGCGTGACAAATGTGTGTTCTGAGGGGTTCCGTTCTGGTGTCTGCTGTGCAGCGTGGAGAGCAGACAGCTGCCCACGGCTTTGGAATGCTCAGACAGGTGTCATGGTGGTGCGCTTTCAGGGTAGTGATGCTGGGCGTGTGCTCTCAGTGTAGTGACTCCGGGGGGGGAGGGTGCTCTCAGGGTAGGGATGTGACGTTGGGGGTGGGCTGTCAGGGTAGGGATGCCGGGGGTGTGCTCTCAGGCTAGGGACGCCGGGGGTGTGCTCTCAGCGTAGTGACTCAGGTAGGGACATGACGCTGGGGGTGTGCTCTCAGGGTAGGGGCGCCGGGGTGAGCTCTCAGGTAGGAACGTGACATTGGGGGTGTGCTCTCAGGTAGGGACATGACGCTGGGGGTGTGCTCTCAGGTAGGGACATGACGCTGGGGGTGTGCTCTCAGGTAGGGACATGACGCTGGGGGTGTGCTCTCAGGGTAGGGGTGCCAGGGTGAGTTCTCAGGGTAGGGACGTTGGTCTGCACCTTTCTCTTGTTTCTTCCAAGTAGTCCCTTTGTGTGCGATGTGGCCTTGAAGACTCCCTGCCGTTAATTTTCTGTGAAGTTAGCTCTCCCGTCTTGTACGGGAAGGCTTGGCTCCAGTAGCTCCCGCCCACACCCCGCCCCGGTTCTGCAGCCCCTTCTGGTGTTTTCGCGGAGCAGCTGGCTGCTGGGAAGGCCCAGCTTGGTTCCCCCTTTTATCTGGACGTTCTGTTTTTTTTCACTTCCGTTATTCCTGTTCTGTTCCATCTTGACTTCACTCCAAGCAATCTCTTCTTGGCACGGGGCCCTAGCCAGGCATGGCTGCTGGTGGGCCAGTTTTAGGAGTTGAGAAGGTGGGACTCATTTGAAAGGGAACGGCACGGGGAAGGCCCGAGTCTGGGCTGCAAAACCACAGCGCTCCTGTCGGAAAGGCCTGACGCGTAGCTGCCTCGTCCCCGTGGGCAGCACTTGGTAAGGGACTTGTTTAAACGGGTGAGCTGCCCTGTCAGGGAGCTCCCAGACACCTGAGGGGACAGGAGTGTGTCCCTCCCTCGGGAGAGTGGCCAGATGCTGCATCGGTCCCCACACCGGCCTCCACAGCTCCCTTCCCAGCCCGATTCTCTCCCAAACCTGCATTTGCTGAGTTCCCCTTTATGACAGTCAGGATTTGTTTAATGGCCGTTTGTTATTAGGTTGGCCAGGTCACGGCTTCTGATCCTGCAGATAAAGCACGCGTCGTTGGGGCAGTAACACATGTGTCATGCCAACACATTCCTCTGGCCCCCACCGCGGCGGCGGGTCCCCACTGCGACGGCGGCATCTTACCTGCTGAGCCACATGTCTCCCTCCCACAGGGCCGCCACTGTCCTTCCTCTGTGACCTCCCTCCAGGGCAGGCATCTGGCCAGGGCTAGCAGCCTGCAGATAAAGCACGCGTCGTTGGGGCAGTAACACATGTGTCATGCCAACACATTCCTCTGGCCCCCACCGCGGCGGCGGGTCCCCACTGCGACGGCGGCATCTTACCTGCTGAGCCACATGTCTCCCTCCCACAGGGCCGCCACTGTCCTTCCTCTGTGACCTCCCTCCAGGGCAGGCATCTGGCCAGGGCTAGCAGCCACAGCCCAGCCCCTGCTCCCTGTCAGCTATGCACACCCTCCAGGTTGAAGCAGTGGGCACGTGTGTGGCCGTGCAGGGGGCCGTGTGTGGCTGCGTGGGGGCTGTGCTGGGCTGGGTGGGTGCTGTGTGGCAGCTGTGTGGCAGCCGTGCAGGGGCCCTGCAGGGGCCATGCTGGACTGTGTGGGGGCCATGTGGCAGCCTTGTGACAGCCATGCGGTGGCTGCTGCCCTGGCTCCCACACTCACCCCTGCACTGGTCACCAAAGGCACAGTGGCCCACCAAGCGAGCAGGAAGACGCGTAAGGTCACCTCCCATGTGTAAACTGTGCGGAGCTGCGGGGGTGCTCACGGTGCCTCTCACCAGACCGGATGCTTGGCTGATTGTAGGGCACTCTTACTCCACTTCTGCTGAGAGGGGACATCCTGCCAGGTACACTGGGACAACTATTTGATTTCTTTCTTTAGAGAGATTTGCTGTAGGACACATACAGTCACCAGGGACACAGAGAGAGATAAAAAGCGAGAAATCCTCCACTGAGGAATGGCCACACCACGATTTTTTCTTCTCCATTCTCTTCTTGGGCATGCACACACATGCGCCCAGAGTGAGTTTCAAGCTACCGGGTCTGGGACTCGAACCACAGTCAGCCATGTGGGAGTCCAGCAACATAACCATTACGCCATCTGCTGATCCCGACACCTATTTGACTTTAATTTATATACAAACTGCACAGCTGAATGCTGAAACAAATGTGCCTTAGGGTTTGATGAAACACTGGACGAGGCACCGTGTCTCCGCAAGTCCAGCTGTTCAGAATGGCCTCTGAGGCTTGGCCATCAGTGACTGGATAAGTTATGTCTCTCTCATGACAGAGGGCTTGCGTGTGCATGAACGCGAGCGGGGAGAACCCTCCGCAGGGCTCGGCCACACCTGACTCCCTCCTTCCAGCCTTCCAAGCACGCCCATGTTCATCTTCAGGTCAGCCTGGCCATGACGGCACGTGGGCCTGTCGGTGTGTGTGTGGCTTCCAGCTCTGCGCTCTGCTCCACCGACTCAGCCTGTCTCGCCTTTTATTATCTTTTGCTCTTATATTTTATTTAAGTGCCAGAGGGCGCATGTGCTCACCAGAGAGCAACGGGGAGACAGAGAGGGATAAGCGCGCCCTCCAGTGGGGACGCTCGGGGCTGAAGTCACATCATGGGCATACGCTCTCTTCTCTAGAGTGGTCTCAGTGACCGCGGCACCGACACTGGAGAACGGAGCATGTGCTATTGTCACGAGGACCTGACGTTTCACCGAGGATCGTTTGTTTCCAACGTCCCTGTGCAGTCCAGCAAGGGCAAGGCCCACGCTCCGTGCAGCGAGAAGTCAAGTGACCTTCGTAAAGTCACTCAAGTCAGCAGCAAACCGGGACCCAGGAGGGAAGGCCCCTGCTCGGGGCGGGGACCTGCGTGCCGTGTCTGCACTAGCCCTCGCTGCCTTCGCGGGACAGAAGGCAGTGCCGTGCGCATGCAGCACCTCGGAGATCCTGGGCGAAGACTGCGCTCCGCCCAGGAGGGGCGGTCTGTCCATGGGGGAGTTCTCCTTGCTGCGTTCCACACGCACCCCCAGAGCTGGTGGGCGGAGTGTGGGCTGGGCTGCTGTGGGCACACCGACCACGGGCTCGGCAGCGCTGCCCTGACCGTGCACGGCCCTGGGTTTGATCTCACTCATTCGGGGCTCTCTGAGGAACCCAACCTGTCCTAAGTGTCTTCCCTTCCCGTCCCTCGGGTGGCGCGCAGCAGTGAGGGGCAAGTCCAGTTCCAGACCAGCTGTTCAAAATGGCCTCTGAGGCTTGGCCATCAGTGAGTAAATAAGTTACTGAGCCCTTCGTGCTAACCGCCCAGGCCCTGGCCAGACGGTGGGGAGCCACCAGGAGCCTAGCAAGTCTCTGATGACGGGAGTGCCGCAGAGAGGGAGCGAGACCACTGTGAGGACGCCATGGAGAGGGCTGTGAAGGGGGCACTCGGAGGGCTCTTCTGAAGAGGCTGCAGTGATGAGGAGGGAGCCGGTGCATGAGGAGAAGACCTGGACGCCGAACAAAGCCCGAGGGCTGAGTCAG
This sequence comes from Tupaia belangeri chinensis, assembly GCF_000334495.1. NCBI lineage: Eukaryota > Metazoa > Chordata > Mammalia > Scandentia > Tupaiidae > Tupaia > Tupaia belangeri. Next base: position 1,209,192 of record NW_006159763.1, read on the forward strand.
AACCACCAAACCTGAGTGAGAGGCGGACACGAGGTTGGGACACGAGGTTGCAGCACATAGCAGTGTGGGGCCGGCACCCTTCATGAAGAGTTTGCCTACGGACCAGCAGTTGGTGTAAGGGCTATGTCGCTGGACTCCCGTGTACTCGACCGCAGTTCGAGCCCCAGACCCGGTGGCTTAAACTCACTCCAGGTGCGTGTGCATGTGTGCCCAATATCCTGAGAGGAGAATGGAGGAGAAGGGATTGTGGCATGGCCATCCCCCCTGGGGGGTGATTTCTCGCTTTCTGTCTCTCTGTCTCTGAGTTTTTGCACCCTATAGCAAAAACCTCTAAAAAAAAAAAAAGAGTTTGCCTGGGGACCAGCAGATGGTATAATGGTTATGTTGCTGAACTCCCACATAGTCAACAGCAGTTCAAGTCCCAGACCTGGTGGCTTCAAACTCACCAGACACATATGTGTGCATGCCCAAAGTCCTGAGAGGAGATCAAAGGAGAAGGGATTGTGGCATGGCCGTCTCCTGGAGGGCGATTTCTCACTCTCTGTCTCTCTGGAAGTGCACATGCTTTGTAGCAAAAAACTCTCTCAAAAGAAAAAAAAAAAAAAAACAGGGAAAGGAAAAGAAAAAGAGTTCGCCTGTATGTCATGGTGGACCAGGAGACTCGGTCTGATTTTCTCAGTGGAACCTCTGGCCCAGCCGCTGCGTGGGTGCTCTGGATGGGCAGCACTAGGGGCAGAAGCTGGGACACAGGGAGTGGTCCACTGAGAAATCACGTCCAGGGAGGAAGAGTGGTCCTTGCAAGGGGTGGTGGTCCAGGAGAGGGGAGGAAGGTCCAGGCTAAGGATGATGATGCAGTTGAGGGGTGATGGTCCAGACAAGGGACGATGGTCTAGAGAGGGACAGTGGTGCAGGCCAGGGATGATGGGGCAGGAAAGGCATCCTGACGGTGCAGGTGGGGGACGATGGTCCAGGAGGAAGAGGATGGGCCAGGTGAGGGGTGATGGGGCAGGAAAGGTGTCCTGATGGTGCAGGTGGGGGACAATGGTCCAGGAGACATGTCCCAAGAGAAGGATGATGGTGCAGTTAAGGATGATGGTGCAGGATAGGGAGGGTGGCCTAGGAGAGGGAAGATGGCCCAGGAGTGGATAGATGAGCCAGGAGAAGGTGGATAAACCAGGCCAGGGATGATGGCCCAGGTGGGGGATGATGGCCCAGGAGAGGGTAGATGAGCCAGGTGAGGGTAGATGAGCCAGGTGAGGGATGATGGCCCAGGTGAGGGATGATGGCCCAGGTGGGGGTTGATGGTTCAGGTAGGGGATGATGGCCCAGGTGGGGGTTGATGGTTCAGGTGTGGGTTGATGGCCCAGGTGGGGGATGATGGCCCAGGGGGGGGG
>NW_006159763.1:1210803-1220384 GCF_000334495.1 Tupaia belangeri chinensis
GGGTTGATGGTTCAGGTGGGGGATGATGGCCCAGGTGGGGGATGATGGCCCAGGTGGGGGATGATGGCAAGGACAGAGAGGATGCTCCAGGAGGGGTTGATAAACCAGGCCAGGGGTGACAGTCCAGGCCAGGGAGGATGGGTGACTTTGACTAAACCTCTAGTATTAGGGGTGGTAGAGCCCAGGTATGAGAGGACTTGATGAGTCTGGGCTGACAGATCACATGGCTTTCATTGACTGACTTGGGGGAGGTTTGTGGGGAGTGAGTTTGGGGGTGTTCAGTAGTTTCTTTGGACCATGTTAGGTTTACGATGCCTTTGACACCCACAGGGTGAGGCAAAGCAGACGGTTTGGTGGCCCCGTCTGGGATGTAGGCACAAGGTTGGGCTGGAATTACACGTCCGGAACCAGGGCAGAGACAGGGCGGTTGCAGGGTTCCTGAATCAGTTTCTTATAGCTGCCGTAACAGAGCACATGAACTGGGAGGCTTCAAACCGCATGTGCTTATTTTCCTATAATTCTGGAGGCTGGAAGTTCAAGAGCAAATGCATGCTCTCTGAAGACTTTGGGAGAGGGCCCTTCCTGGCCTCTCCCTAGTCTGGTCAGTCTCTGTATCGTGAGAAGTCTTTGGCCTACACCTGTGTCACTCCCACCCCTGCCTCTGTTGTTGAGTGCCCCCTGACACGCATGTGCTGTCTACACCCACAGCTGCCTCTCCTTACAAGAACACCCGTATGGATTAGGATCCACCTTAATCCAGTGCAACTTCATCTTAACTTGATTTCATTTGCGAAGACCCTACTTCCTGACAGGCTTCTGGAAGACATGGATTTTAAAGTGACAGTATTCAATCCGGACAGTGACTCAGGGGAAGAGTGCCACGAAGAAGAGATCGAACAACCCAGGACATAGGGGTCCCAAAGTGTGGAGGCCAAAGGGGACAAGGAGCTGCCTGGGGACGAGGCAGAGGGGAGCACGGGCCTCACAGCCTAGAGCAGCTGTCAGCCATGTCACTCGCTTCTAAGGGACGAGGACACGCTGCCCTTTTGCCTCTGGAAACTGAGATAGCAGGTGACTTTAAAGAGTTGGCTTAGGAGCCAGTGGGTGGTGTGGTGGTTACGATGCTGGACTCCCGCACTGCCAACCATAGTTCAAGTCCCAGACCTGGCAGCTAGCTTTCTCACTTTCTCTCTCTCTGTCTCTCTCTCTCCGGTGAATGCATGTGCCCTATAGCAAATTTGAAATAATAATAATAGTTAATCAATTGATTATTTTAAAACATTTTTAAAAAATAAAGTTGGCTCAGTAATCAGGTGGGGCAAAAGCAAGACTGGATTGGTTAAAGCTGAAACAAGGACAGCCGAGACATCTGTTTCTACGAGAGCAGAGTTCAGAGACGAGGTCAGGGTGGAAGCCGTGTGGCGGGGACGGTGTGTGCCGAGTCTGTGCAGCGAAGTCGGCCGAGGGAGGCCCGAAGGCCTGGAACAGCTGAGGCGGGAGCCCTTGCGGGCGGGGGGGCAGCTCCGGCCTGGAGTAGGTGCAGCCATCACTGCGCAGAGGGAGGCCAACTCTGGGTCCAGAAGTGGGAGGTCGCCGGGACCGGTGCTGTGAAGGTGGCCAGTCCTCGCCTGGCCGCACAGCTCCTATCTGTCACCTTTGGCAAGGTCGTCAGCTGAGGCTGGGGAGTGAGGGCTCAGGGCAGAGCAGCGGCGAGGTGGGTGATGTAGCGGGTGGGAGTGGACGCCCAGGGCCTTCCAGGAGGATGCTCAGGCTGGCACATCCATCTGAGGGGCCTTTGTAAAGAGGGTTCAGTGGGGCCAGCAGGTGGTGGGGTGGCTACGGTGACGGGCTCCCGCATGGCTGACCACGGTTTCAGTAGCAGAGGGTCCACTACTCAGCCCTGGTGGCTTGAAATTCATGCCGGGTACATATGTGCGCATGCCCAAAAATCCCAAGAGGAGAAAGGAGGAGAAGGGATTGTGGAATGGCCCTCTGACCTGCCCCCCTAGGAGTGTGTCTTTTCACTTTCTGTCTCTCTGTCCCTCCAGTGAGTGTACATGCCCTATAGCAAAAAATATCTTAAAACAAACAAACAAACAAAAACGGGACCAGCAGTTAGCATAATGGCTATGTCGCTGGACTCCCATGTAGTCGACTATGGTTCGCGTCCTGGACCCGTGGCTTAAAACTCACGCCGGGCGCGTGTGCATGTGTGCCCAAGATCCCGAGAGGAGAATGGAGGAGAAGGGATTGCGGCGTGACCATCCTCCCTGGGGGGTGATTTCTCACTTTCTGTCTCTCTGTCTCTCTCTGTTTGTCTGGCGAGTGCATGCGCCCTATAGCAAAAAAAAGACAGAGCCCAGTAAGTCACATAGGGTGAGGGTGGTCGGGTTTGTTCACAGCCGGGGCCCTGCCAGAGGGAGAAATACACAAGAGAGTTTGGGGTTCACACGGGAGCAGTCGAGGTGAAACCCAGGCTCGGCGAGGCAGGAGGAAGGGCGCAGATGGCTGACCTGGGTGGACTCGTTGGTATCAGGCAGGACAGGTGAGTGTGAGGACAGAGGGTGGCGGCTGGCACATGCGCAGACGAGGCTCCAGGCGGAACCATGGGGCACCCAAGCACAGGGGCTCCCCTGGGAGGAGCTGGCTGGGGCGGCAGGCAGGGAACGAAGGAACGGCAAGGCCGAGGAAGCACGCAGGAAACTGAGACTTGCTGGATCGCTCCCCCTAAGCGAGAAATAAATGGCAAAAGAAAGAAAATCGACCTTCCTCGCCAGGACAGGAGAGGCCAAGATGCCAGGGCAAGGGGACTGTGGGAGGTGAGCCCGGTAGCCGTCCGCTTCCTGGGCTCCGTGGCAAGTCCTTGCTGCACGCGGCAAGAGGCCCAGAAACCAAGCAGAGCAGATACAGGAGCCCGAGTATCCTTCCCTCAGCTCTCAGAGCTGGAAGGATGAAGCCCACGGTCCCCAGGAAACACCCGAGCCTCCTGGAGGAAGGGCCACCCCTCAGAGTGTTCGAAACTCAACGTGAGACGGGATGAAAGTAGGGGTGAAGGCTCTAGACACCAGCAGAAGGAAATGGCCGACGGAAACAGGGGTCCCAGTGGCCCCTGGTTGCCACCGTAAAGCCTCTGAGCACGTGATCCCAGCAGAGACTCATTGAAGCCCAGCCCAGGGGGCTACCATATGGACAGAATGTCCGGAGGAGTCTTGGTGACCCCCAGAATCATGAAGCAAATGGGATGACCATTGTTTAAGCCACTAAGTTTTGGGGTATGTGCCCCAGTAGCCACTTGACACACTGTTACAGGGGACAGTCTAGCTAATGCTTGGAGTGCCCAGCACAGGGCTAGCCCCACCAGTGGTTAACATACAAGTGACTCTTCTGACACTGTCAAAGCCGCAGGTGGGTCGCACACTCCTTTGAGGCCCAGGTCCTGAGCAGCCCATCATCTCCCCGATGACCTCAGCACCAGGCCCAGACAGGGGTTATGCCCATCCCCTCACTGAAGGTGTCAACATTGGGCCAGGACACCAGGATGGATCAGGGCAGGGCGGGGGCTGCGGACTCACCAGACGAGGGCGTCGGCATTCTGCTCCCCGCATGGGGCCACTGGGTGAGAGTCCAACATGAGCTCCCTGGATCTGTGCCCTGACATGGACAGGGTCAGGACGGGCCACATTAGAGCCATGCTGAATTACTTGATAACCGTGATGATAAAACCGTGCTCATTTGCTCTCCTGGTCAGCACAGCCGAGGTTCCGATGGGGTCCCGGGCAGGCTGTCCTGCTTTCCAGGAGCTCGGCCATGGCTGGACATGTAAGAGAAGGCCGGCAGTGAGCCCGCCACTGGCTGCGGCCTCGTGGCCCCCCACCTGCAGGGGTTTAAGGTGGCGACGAGGTCCCTTCTGGTCAGATCGCCCCTGGAATGGCACACGTGCGTCATTCCCGCATTCCCGGTGTTCGTCAGCCCATCCCGACAGAGCCGTCTCTCCCTTTCTGCAGCCATTAAGAACCACTCTCAGGAGCTGGCTCCCTGAGGCTGTGGGAGTAATGCGCTGCTCCAGAGAAGCTGGGTCCCGACCCGCCCGGGCCCCCAGCACGCGGGGGTCTGGAGGCCTGAGGAAGGGGACGACGGGGCACACAGACCTGTGGAACCTGCCCGCTGAGCACACGCAGGCCTATCATGAACAAAGAAAAGAACAACTGGCACATCTTCTGTTTCTGAGCCTGGCGGTATTAAATTAGATGTTCTCCAATGGGCGGGTCAAGGCAGACACAACATGTCAGACCGAGAGCCGGGCAGAGTGTGCAGACCCTCCACCCCATCCTTCCACACCAGCAAGGCCAGCTGGGACCTGGCTCCCGGCTCCCAGGGGAGGCCTCTTCCCAGTGGCTCAATTCCAGCACTGAAAACAGCCACTGTTTATTTACTGACCAGATAACAAAAATAATCATGGTGGATACCTTAGTTCATCCTTCTAATAAGTGTTGATCTGGTCCTCCCTGTTGCCAGCATCTCCACCCTCTACAAATGGGTGGTCTTTTTCTTCATTCCACCCCGTGGAGAAGATAGTTTGAAGGGCCGCAGGAAGTTCTTTGCTTCTTTGAAGCGTTTTCCAGCAGTATAGATGTCATGAATCAGATCCTCCATGCAGATGATGCCGAATTTACCAAGAGATTGTGCAAAGAGTTACCTGTCAGAGCGATTCGCTTCTTACTGATTTCGCCATGATCATGCTCGTAGATCAGTTCAAGGAGACGCCCGGCGGTCCCCCCGCCACTGGCTGCGGCCTCGTGGCTCACACACTGCAGGGGTTTAAGGTGGCGACGAGGTCCCTTCTGGTCAGATCGCCCCTGGAATGGCACACGTGCGTCATTCCCGCATTCCCGGTGTTCGTCAGCCCATCCCGACAGAGCCGTCTCTCCCTTTCTGCAGCCATTAAGAACCACTCTCAGGAGCTGGCTCCCTGAGGCTGTGGGAGTAATGCGCTGCTCCAGAGAAGCTGGGTCCCGACCCGCCCGGGCCCCCAGCACGCGGGGGTCTGGAGGCCTGAGGAAGGGGACGACGGGGCACACAGACCTGTGGAACCTGCCCGCTGAGCACACGCAGGCCTATCATGAACAAAGAAAAGAACAACTGGCACATCTTCTGTTTCTGAGCCTGGCGGTATTAAATTAGATGTTCTCCAATGGGCGGGTCAAGGCAGACACAACATGTCAGACCGAGAGCCGGGCAGAGTGTGCAGACCCTCCACCCCATCCTTCCACACCAGCAAGGCCAGCTGGGACCTGGCTCCCGGCTCCCAGGGGAGGCCTCTTCCCAGTGGCTCAATTCCAGCACTGAAAACAGCCACTGTTTATTTACTGACCAGATAACAAAAATAATCATGGTGGATACCTTAGGTCATCCTTCTAATAAGTGTTGATCTGGTCCTCCCTGTTGCCAGCATCTCCACCCTCTACAAATGGGTGGTCTTTTTCTTCATTCCACCCCGTGGAGAAGATAGTTTGAAGGGCCGCAGGAAGTTCTTTGCTTCTTTGAAGCGTTTTCCAGCAGTATAGATGTCATGAATCAGATCCTCCATGCAGATGATGCCGAATTTACCAAGAGATTGTGCAAAGAGTTACCTGTCAGAGCGATTCGCTTCTTACTGATTTCGCCATGATCATGCTCGTAGATCAGTTCATTGACTGACTTCAGGTTTGGGTACCCCCATGCAATATATGGCTCCACAACTCTCAGCATGTTGATGGAGGCCTTCTTGAGTTTAATAAAGGTGCCATCGAAGATCTGACAAAGACGAAGAAGCTGCAGCACCTTTCAAACCTTTGGGCTCACTCCACTCCATCGATGCCTCTGATCCTGATGACAAACGCCGATTTGGGTTCTGCAGGTGCATAGAAGTTGCCCGCTTTTCTTGCCATCCTGGCCATGCGAATCTCAGTTCTGTACGTCTGTCTATATTCCTTATGACAGTGCTGAGCTCTTTCATAGATAAGCTTCCTCCCTGCCTTTCGAAGCATCTTTTGAGCAAACTTCTTTCTCAGGCGCTTGATCTTCAGCTCTACAAAATTCCTTCGCTTTTTCTTAAGGGTTTCCGGCACAGCAGGGACCTTCTTTTCCTTCTCCTGAACGCCCTCCGTGGTTCCAGCCAGAAAAGAGCTCCAGCACCGATTTTCCGTGAGCCGCCGAGCTTCAGCTTGTGATAACATCCCACCCAACTCGCCATTTTGACTTGCTTGCTGGCAGGATAATTAGAAAGGGTCTTCAAGAGATTCATGGAAAATAAATCCTATGAAAAAATTGCATGGATTTTAACATTTTTTTTTTGGAGAGGTTTTGCTATAAGGCACATGTGCTCGCCAGAGAGACAGAAAGCGAGAAATCACCCCCCCAGGGGGAACAGGGGCAATTCCCTCTCCTCCACTCTCCTCTTGGGATCTTGGGCACGCACGCACATGTGCCCGGCGTGAGTTCTTAGCCACCAGGTCTGGGATGTGAACCACGGTCGACCACATGGGAGTCCAGCGACATAGCCATTACGCCAACTGCTGGTCCCTGGATTTCAACATTTTTTTGCACTGAAATAGACTGATACTCTTAATTCCATTTCCCATGAACTTTATGAAGGCCCTTGAATGGAGCATGATAAATCTAAACAGCCAACAAAGCCTTTATAATCATGGTGTTTTGTACAACACACTGACAGGTAAAGATACTTTCCACAGTATTATTAAAACCAACCATACCAAGGCAGATTAAATATTAACCCAGACCTAAGACTGCATCATTTTTCCTTGCTATTAAAACAAACATTGGCGATTTCATTTCAAAGGACAGACATCCCTCACTTTCAATTAATGTGTCTATAGAGTTAGAGATTCGGTGTGTAAATTTGTTTCCCTAGTTGGTTAAGTCCAAGGAGCTACAACTTGCATACTCTTGAAGTGCTTTGCATTAGTGTAAAGACTGTTACAATAAAAACAATGTAACTCCAAATTAGGGTGTGTTTCTGAGCTAGAGCTCTGTGGTTATCTACAGGAGGGGAGCGCGGGGAAAAACGGCAGGACAGGAAGAGACATCACCCCCACGTCAGCCTACACCTCCAACGAGCTACAGGGGAGTTTCGGGACTGCCAAGGAGAAGACCTGCACCACCTTGGGTCCACCTTAGGGTCTTTGTGGGTGGCAGGAGGCGTCTGGATACTGGGGTGCTGGGATTCTCCCTCATGGCGGCCAAGACACAACCACCAGCATTGTTACCCCATCAGCATCGCCCAGGCTGCCGGGAGAGCCTGCCTTCTGGCTGACTGGGAGCAGGAGTTAGTCAAGAGGATTCAAACGATTTCTAAAAGTGGGTCACAATATTTAAACATTTTGAGACGTGATATAATTAAATGCATTTCAGAAACATGTTCTAATTGGCATGCCAGCCAACAGGATGTAAGAGGATTTAAGTGAATACATAATTTTTAACTATTGCTATTGTTTTTTCTTAAACTGATACAAACCTTTTTAGAAACCAGATTAATATAATGTAATCTAACATAATATGCAGTGTAACAATATAATATGACCGTGCATACATAAACACAGAGATACATATATTTATATATGTAAATATCTTTCTCTAAATATATCTTTATTCACATAAGTATCTTTCTGCAAATAACCTTAAAGATCTGGGCATGAATATAAAAGCAAAAAGCTTTTATCACTCCTTCTACACAACAGTGATAATGAAACTATTGGGTTGTTGGAAAAGTCATGACACATTTTTGCATCAAAAAACGTTTTGTAAGATGCCATAAATTTTCTGAAAACCCTATGATTCCTTTTCCCTTGCTTAGGGGAAGGAAAAGATAAACTAACATTTATGAAGCAAATTACTAACTGAGGATGTGTGAGTCCTTAAAAAATGAATCAATGGGGGAAAACTAGTGATTTCAGGGAAAAAAGAGAAGTGAAGATTTTCTACTGATAATTCAGCCTCCAGTCCACAAACTCAAGTGGTAGGGAGCCCCTCTAGCCTTCTCTCTGTCTCTGTCTCTGTCTCTGTCTCTGTCTCTGTCTCTGTCTCTGTCTCTGTCTCTGTCTCTGTCTCTGTCTCTGTCTCTGTCTCTGTCTCTGTCTCTGTCTCTGTCTCTGTCTCTGTCTATCTCTCTCTGCTTCTGTTTCTGTCTTATTTTTTTGTAATTTTTTCTTTAAACATTTTTTTAAGGTAAAGTATTCTCTTGCTTTCAGCCCCACCTTTATCTCACTAATAATCCCCTTTCGCCCCGCTCATCCAGGAGAGAGGCAAGGGGCAGGCTTTCAGAAGACTCCTCCATGGCTCCTGAGAACTAGTGATGTTGCACGGTGTAATTTAAAAAAAATTTTTATTCTTTATGTCTTTTGGTTTGTTTTTCTTTTTTCTCTGTTTCCTTTTCTTTTTTTCTTTTCTTTTTTCTTTTTTTTTGGAGAGGTTTTTGCTATAGGGCACGTGCGCTCACCAGACAGACAGAGAGAGGCAGAAAGACAGAAAGTGAGAAATCACCCCTCCGGGGGATGGCCACGTCACAATCCCTTCTCCTCCTTTCTCCTCTCAGAATGTTGGGCACGCACAAACACCCAGTGTGAGTTTTAAGCCACTGGGTCCGGGACGCGAACCGTGATCAACTACATAGGAGTCCAGCGACATAGCCATTATGCTAATTGCTGGTCCCCCTTTTCTTTTTTTTTTTTTAATCTCATAACTCTTCTCCTCAATCTCCATTGACTGTGTTTCTAGACGGATCTAAGGGAACCATAGCCAAACATCCAAATATTATTAGGGTTAACGTATTCCTCAGTACCCACTGAATCTGCTGCACAAAGGGGTAAAAATGGAACAGCAAAGAGATTCCAGATCACCTCCTCTGCACACTCGTGAATGCTCAGATTGAACTTCAAGAATTAGGAAGAAACCCACCATCCATCCAGATGACTAGAAATCACCACAGGGCCACAAGAAATACAGGAAAGCAAGAAAATACCTCTCCTCCCAGGGAAAAGAATAACTCCTCTTCATCCACAGACAGTTCAGTGGAAATCATGGGAAATGTCAGATAAAGAATTTAGAATATTCATAATGGTGAAGCTAACAGAGATGGAAGAGAAGAGAGACAATGAACTTCGGAAGAGGCAGGAGAAAGGAGATGATGAGTTTCAGGAGGTGAGGAAGTTCTTGCAAGATCTATAAGAGAAATTAAACACTTTAAAAAAGAATCAAATGGACCTGTTAGAGATGAAGGCTATAATACAGGAAGTCAAAGAATCCCTTGAAAGTATTTAAAGCAGACTAGATCACACAGAAAATAGAATCTCAGAATTGCTGGCCTAGAAAAATCCACCACAAAGACTGAGAAAAATGCCCACAGAAATGAGAATAATATACGAGAAATACTAGATACCATCAAATGTCCAAACATCCGGATAATTGGTATCCCAGAAGGTGAAGAGATCCATAAGGGCATTGATAATCTATTCCATGAAATCCTGCAAGAACACTTCCCAAACCTAGAGAGACACTCAAAAATCCATTCCCAAGAAATACAAAGG
>NW_006159763.1:1220394-1258195 GCF_000334495.1 Tupaia belangeri chinensis
ATATATTCAAAGTGTTAAGGGAAAAGCAATTTCAACCAAGAATACTGTACCCGGCAAGATTATCCTTCATGTGGGAAGAAAAGACAAGAACATTCTCAGATAAACAAAACCTGAAAGAATTTACCAGCACCAGACCAGTTCTTCAAAAAGTTCTGCAGGGAGTGCTGTATCGGCAAAATTAAATAGACATATAGAAATAAGAGTTCAAATACTAAGAAAATGGCCAACTTAATCCTAAGGACAAGTCTGGAGTTGAATATTATATCCCAGAATTTAATCAGGAAGATCAAACCACGACAGAAGATAGATTAAGTACATGAGACTGAACTGGTGAAACAGCATTTTATGACTTTTGACTAAAACATTGCAGATTTTTTTCTAGGCTTTGTTTTTAGGTTTTAAGGATTTTTGTCCTGTCTTGAGCTGTCGATCGGTTCATGTACCTACTATTTGAACAGAATCCTAACCGTTTCCTGGCTTTAAGTTTTAAGCAACGTTCCTTAGCATTTCTTTGATTTATTAAAGTTAAAACTGCTTTTCTTGAAATTAGCAGCTGAACTTGCTATTGAAAGTAGTTAGAATATAAGAAATTGTGTGATCAATAAAACATGGGGGGAAAAGGAATGGAAGACAACTGTAGACACCAGAGATAGTGTGGGAGGAGGGTGGGAAAGGGCAGAGGGTCAGAAATAGGGGTTATATATATGTGTGTGTGTGTGTGTGTGTGTATTCTTTCAGATTATATATATGTATATATATATACATATATATATATATGAAACTAGAAATGGAAAATTATTGACGGTAACATGCATGATTAAGCCACTATACGTATATTCTGGATGGGAAATCACATTTTGTGTACTGTGAAGATGCTTAGGGAATGAATGTAAATTAATTAATTTAAAACAATGTTCCAGGGGGGAAAAAAAGCTCATGGAAATACATGTATGTATGAATTTCAAAAAGTTTTTGTACGAAAATAAATTCATACTTTAATTATAAATCAATAAATAGGACCAGCAGATGGCATAATGGTTACATCATTAGATTGCTACGTAGTCGACTCGGTTCGAGTGCTGGAGCTGGCAGCTTAAAACTCATGCTGAGCACATGTGCGTGCGTGCCCAAGATCCTGAGAGGAGAGTGGAGAAGGGATTGCGGCATGGCCATCCCCCCTGGGGGGTGATTTCTCGCTTTCTGTCTCTCTGTCTGTCTCTGTCTTTCTGGCGAGCACACATGCCCTAGGGTGGAGATCTCTAAAAAGTTGAATCAATTCGTGTGACACCCTGCCGGTGCTTACTTCATCCTTACAGCAAGTTTGGGCCACGAGCTGGAGCGCTGTCGCAGTTACAGAGAGGGGAGCTGAGCTTCAGGGGGTGAGCGGGCCTGCCCATGCGCTGGGCACGGAGCAGACCTGGACCTGAGCCCGCTGAGCTGGCGGTCCGCGCGTCCCTCCTGGAAACCGCACGCAGAGATCCTCAAGTGCCAGGCTTTCTCTGTTCTTTTGACGACGGCGGGGCGAAGCTGCTGTTCTCTGAGACTTGCTCCTGGGTTCTTGGGAGAAGAACCCCAACCCTCAGGAGGAAGCCTGACGCCCAAGGTGGCCAGAACCCCACCACTTCTCCTTGTCGGGCGTCCAGCTGCTGTGCACAACGAAAGCCAGCTCCTGGGCGTGTTTCCGATGTGATTGTGCAACCGAAGTTTCCTCATGGGCTGGGCTGCTCACGGCCTTTCCTGAGAACTGCAGAGGACGATTTCCCCCTATGATAAAGTGTCCTTGGAGGAGGCCCCTGTTCCCTGTCCCGGGGCCCAGAACCTAGATCTCACCTGGGGTCACCACCCTGGTTGCAAGTGCGTGGCTTTCAGGACCTACACTTTCGTCCTTCTGAAAATCAAGCTGTGGTAGACGTTGTGCTCTTCCTGTGTTTCTCATTTTCTTTCTCTCCTCTTTCTTCCCTTCTCCTTCCCTGGCCCCCCTCCTTTGGCCTTTACCCCCCCCCCCAGGTGCGAGCAGGGCGTCCGGTCCCCTGGGAAGGTGTGTCCTGGAGGTCTGGTGGCGGGAAGGCAGCCACAGCACAGGCCAGTGTGCCTCGGTGGCCAGGACTGTCTGTTCTTGCCCCAGAGCCCCGGGCCTGCTCCTCCCGCGGTTTCCGCGGGTTCTGCTGAGTTCTCTCCGCACCCAGCATAGCAGACCGTGCGGAGGGACTGTGTGCGGGGAGGAGAGCCAGCTGCGATTTACCCTGAGCCGAGCCAGGGCTTCCTGATGTGGGGACACAGCCGTGTCCACCTTGCTCTGGAGGTGACCATGGGGGAGACCGCACTGCACTGTCGCCCTCCTCATACCCTGACGTGTGGCTGGAACCCGCCTGTCTGCTTTAGCCCCGCCCAGCCTTTCTGCCCTGAACACAGGCAGTTGGCCGCTCCTGTTTTCTCTCTTTTAACGATTTCAAAAATCATGAACGTAAACTTGCCCACTGTAGCCATCTCCAAGCGCACAGGGCACTGGCAGTGCTTCGCATGGCTGCACCCTTCTCGGTCCCCATCTTCACCTTCACAGACTCTGTCCCCCAACTGCTCACTTCCTCCTCCCCTCAGTCCCGGAAACCACTCTCCCAAGTTCTGTACTCTGAGTCCCTGGTGCGAGAGAAGCAGCCAGCAGTCACCCTGCAGGACCAGCTTCCTCACTAGCATAGCATCCTCAAGGTCGGTCCGTGTAGGTGCCTTCCTTTTTCAGGTCTGCGTAGTATTCCGTGGTGTTACAGACCATGCCTTGATTGTCTGTTAATCTAGCAAACATTTTTAAATGGAACCACCGGAACAGGAGCAGCAGTGGCCACTGGTGACGTGACTGTCACTAAGGTAAAGGAGGCTCTCTATAGCAACGGCAATGAGTCGGGGTGGTGTCCTTCTGGCTCAGGAAATGCTAACGAACAAGCTGCTCTTACTCTACGTATCCTCCACAATATTTAATAAAGCCTTTGATGCTTGAGCAAGGAATGGAAAAGTCTGAAAGCCACAGTATATAGTTTAAATCTTTGAGGGGGTGCTGGTAATGTCGACTTAAATTACAGATCTAGTGTGGCCATCTTATCTTTAGGCCTGTTTCTGGTCTGAGATGTACACAGCTGCGGCAGTACCTCACGGTGTCGCGTGGACAGGCAGCGGGAGTTCCTGGTCCTCTACACCCCCAGAGCTTCCCGCACAGATGCAAGGATGGTCCCGCACTTCCGGCACCTCCACGCTCCTGACTCCCTGTCCAGGGGCTGCTGTGGGTTTATTTACTCTGCAAACAATTTGTTAAATTGTATTTTTTAAACACTACTCAGGTCGCTGCGCCCTGTCTTGCATCCTCTTTGCCATAAGCAGGTGCACTGTAATTTCCGACTGTGGAGAAGGGTGGTGCGGAGTGCAGAGCCCCGGGGTGGGACTGTCCCGCCTCTGCCAAGCTTCCGGGCTTCTGTGTTCTTCTGACACGTCTGGTTGGGGAATTGCTCCAGATCTCCCTCTTGTGGGCCATCTATGAAGTAAAACCACAGATTCTTTATAATACATGTGATGAGGGCATCATGTGCTATAAGGAATTGATTCCTAGGAGTTGCGTAAATTGGATAGGGCCTTGTTTTTATTCTGAAATATTATAAACTTACAAAATGTAAATAGATGATAGTCAAATACCCAGCACCCACAAACCAGCTTTACCAAATCTTAACATTTTACCTATCCCATATTGGCTTCAGATCTTTAAGAAGAATTCAAATAAATACAGCTGAGGGTCAACTTTCCCATTACGCACACTGGCTCTCCAAGGGAACCGTTATTCTGAATTTAAATCTATTACTCCCATACAAGGCTGGGCTTCTTGTTTTTGTTTTTGTTTTTAGGGGGTTTTTTTTGCCATAGGGCATATGTACTCACTGGAGAGAGACAGAGAAACACAGAGAAAGTAAGAAATCCCCGCTGGGAGAATGGCCACAATCCCTTCTCTGTTCTCTCAGGATTTTGGGCACGCGCACACACAAACACACCCTGCGTGATTTTCAAGCTGCTGGGTCTGGGGCTCGAACCACAGTTGGCCACCTGGGAATCCAGCACCTTAGGCACCATGCTACGTGCTGGCCCACTCCTGTACAGTCTCCCAGCTCTCGGCATGGATGTGTCAGTACAGTACCCACTATCGTGCACTACGGCTCACACGTTCGGGGGCCCGCTCACACCTCACGTACACTTCTGCAGTCTGCTGTTCTCCGTCCGCATCACACGGCTGCAGTTTATCCCCATGGTTTTGCTTCGTGCCTTTCCCTCTTCTGATGCAGGTGCTTGCTTGGATGCCACGTATCTCTACGGACCTCATACTGCGACATTCAGGCCGTCTCCGGTCTGTCTTAGGAGTGGCGATGCCATGATGCCCTGCCTCTCATGTGCTTGCGAACATACCCAGGGTACGTCCTTGGTGCGCTGCTGGCTTCCTGCAGCTTCACTGCATGTTGCCACGTTGCCCACCACAGGGCAGCACTGCTCCCTTTCCCACCCCCTGTAGAGCCCGCTGGGCAGCGGGTGGAGGAGTGCTACCCCCGTCAAATGAGCCCTCACTGTGTACCAAGCTCTGCACGACCTGTCCCTACGACTTCCTCATCTAAGGATGACATCGCCCTTATGGAGGCATTAGCGTGCCCACTTTACGGGGAGTGAGAAAGGTTTACGCCTCTGCCCAAGGCCATGCGGGTGAGCTGTGGAGGGAGCTGAGACTAACAGCCCGGCCTGTCTGGCCCAGAGCTGCCGCCTGACGGCGTGTGCCAGGGTCGTTAGCAGCTCCTGCCGCAGAGCGCCCGGAGGCGGGGAGACGGCTCCTGCTGGGCCCGTGCCTGGTTGCTGAGAGCTGAGAGGGAGAGTAAGAAAGAAGGGGTAAGCCATTGCAATGTATGGGTTTTAAAGGATGAAAGTCATCATTGCACAAAAAGAGTACATTTAACATTAATGTATAAAAATAAGAAAATGAACAGGTGGTAAGTAAGGAGTCAAAGAAACGGAAATTAAGAGTATCTTAATGCTGGGGTCAGCAGGTGGCATGGTGGTTAAGGTGCTGGCTTTTCATGTGGCTGACTGCAGTTCGGGTCCTGGACCTGGTGGCTTGAAAATTCACAATGATAAACAGATAAATAAATAAAAACTTAAAAGAAACATGGTGACATTTGAGGCCAGCCTCTCTCTCTCGTGAGCACACGTGCCCTATAGCAAATTAAATAATAATAATAATAAATAAAATAAAATATTTAAAAATTTTTAAAGTATCTAAATATTGAAGAAAAAAACTTCAGTGTTAAAAAATAGCATTAGAAAACTTTATATCAATGACTTTGAAAGCCTATGTTCATTTTCTTTTCAGTCCCTCACACTCCGTGGGCATTATCTGGTCAGACAGGAGCCTAAACTGCTTCACCCTGGACTTGGGGGGCCGATGTCAACCTGGCGCAGTGAGGCAGAGGGCTGGAAAAGGGCATAGGAACAAGAAAAGATGCAGTTCGCTCCGGCTGGAACGGAGAAAGAAATGGAAACAGATGGAGGGCGGGCGGAAGGAGAGTGGAGGAAGGGGAGGCGGACCTCGGGCTGCGGCTGAACTGCTTCTGAGCTCAGGTGGGTTTGTCTGCTGTGGTTTGATCAAGGCTTCCTGGTACGGGCTCTGCACATTTTCTAAAGTGTGTCCCCTTTTTATTTTTAAGTAAGAGAAGGAATTAAGTAACCACAGCCAAGCGATAGACCATGTAATGGTAGACATCGCCTCGCACTGGAAAGGAAGGCACTGGGGCGTGTTTTCTGTTCACCAGGACACAGGTACGTGGGCCGCTGCTGAGACCCGGTCACACTCGCTTTGGAGAAGGACATGACTTCTAAAGAGGACAGGCAAAGTGAACCGGAAGCGGACGTCAGCGAGTATCACAGGATGCTAAGAGGAAGAAGTGTCAATAAGAAAGTGAAACTACTTTTTCAAAGGAACATGGAGAGGAGAGTTGGGAGGGGAAGTTTTGTAACAGGAGCCAAAGAGTAACAGTGTGTCTTCTGTGCTTTTGCCATGAAAGTGCAGTCGCCCCCTTAAGCTTAACCTTATCAAACCGAGAAGGAAAAGGAGTCGTGCGAGGGGTCTGGGCCTGCGGCTCCTCCCGCAGGGCTGTGTGCCCTCTGATCTTAGCTCCCCACCTTTGGACCTTCCTTTCCACTTAGACAGTTTGGCTACTTATTCCTTTCGTCAGAATGTTTTTTTAAGAGATTTTTGTTATAAGGCATGTATGCACACCAGAGAGACAGAGACAGAAAGTGAGAAATCACCCACCCCGGGGGGAGGGGGGATGGCTACAAGCATCCAATTAAGGACTTTGAAAAGTTTACTTGATTATTCTGTGAAAAAACAAGAGTCACTGAGTAGCAGCATCACCTTGCCTAATTAGGGTGTGGTGGTGGGCCTCCAGGACCAAGGAAGATAACGGGCATTCTTAGTACTTAAAACCGCACGTACAGCCTGCAGTGACCTTGTAGCCCTGTCCCCATAGCAGCTTAGCAATGTTTAGTGACCTCGTAGCCCTGATAGCAACCTAGCAGTGACTTCGCGTACGCCTGCGTGTCTAACAGCCAGCATCTTAGTATATGCCTGCATAGTTCTGGGGCAGATGAGGAACATGTAGAAGTATGATGTAACTATGTATGAGCGACACAAAAGCTAAACAAGATAAAGGAAGCATCCCCAAAGAATTTGGGGCTCAGCCTTTGGACACGAATCCGCTGAGCCGGTGCGAGCATGTTTTCCTGCTAAAGCTCCAGCGTCCTGTCTCTGTCTCTCGCTGAATGTCTCCCAACCAGGGATGGAGGCAGAATCCAAAACGAAGGGCAAAATGCGCCAGAGACACAGAGCAGGGAGCTCGGAGCTAGCCTAGAGCGCGGGCCAGCGTTATGTGAGGAGGGGCGAGCTACCTGTGGCTGCCCGGAGGCTGTCGCCGCGTGGAGGAAAAACCACCCCACATCACCCAAGACTACTCAAACTGGATTCAGTACTGAATGTGCTCGGGAAAACACCAGTTACCCAGTAAAACGAGGCGAGTTTCTCTGTGATCCGAGAGTGGGAAAGGACCTCTTAAATAAAACCTCAGGAGCCATAAGGACACACAAAATTAACGATGTTTCTTACATTAAAACTAAAGATGTCTGGTCTACCGAGGGCCCAGGGGCAAGGTTAAAGAGCAGACGGCAGACTAGGGGAGCACCTCGCAGGACAGCTGACCGAGGGCTGCCACCTACAACATTCAAGGAACTCGTGTAAATCAACGAGGAAAAGGCGGGAACTGGAGAAGAGTCAGGACGTAGGTAGGCAATCCGTGCAAGAGAAGCCCGAACCACCGAGGGAAGTTTAAGGGAAGTAGGAAAAAAAAAAAAAACGGAGAGATACATACCATATATGTCATGTATCTCTATATAAGTGATATGGAGAAAAGGGAAGTGGAAAAATTATATAGCGATATATACAACATATTACAGATATATACATAATATGTAACATATATATTATATGTAAGCTATCTATCTATACCTATACATACAGATATAATTATTTTCCATTTCCCTTAAGCATTTCTTTCATATATATATATACATATCAGAGAAAGAAAAAATTAAACCGCCTCGGGTCTTCAAATTGCTGTGTCCCTGTCCCCACCATGGGGAGCAAGCGCTGAGGATGGCTCAGGACAGCCCATGGACAAGGATGCCAACGACTTGGCAGGTGTCTTGTCTGGCTCAGAAAGATTCCTTTCTTGGAAAATTGTAAGATTAAATTAATGACTTCGAAGGCAGAATAAAGAGATGCAGGAGAGCAGAGTGTGAGGCCGGGGACATTGAAGCTGGGAAAAGCCCAATGTCTAGTGGGCCTGGGGTGGCCAGGGAGCCGAGGCATGGGGAGCAGGGTGACACTGTGGGGGGCCGCACCACCCAGGAGCAGAGACAGCTGCCCGGTCCCCAGCCCCTAGTCCTGGGCCTCTGGTGTGTTTCTTGGGTCTATTTTGGATTTTTCATGTAAATTTGCTGAATGTCCTTCCAGGAACCCTCCTGTCTCCCCAACCCCTCATCCCAATTAGCAAATGCATTTTCTTTGAGTTCCCAAAAGGACACTTCTCAAAGGACAACAGATCCCAGAATGGACTGGGGCAGGGCAGAAGCCGGTGGCCAGCATTGTTCCAGCAAGGCCTTGACATGCTGAAATAACGAGCCAAAGACCTTTGTACCCAGGCGGTCAGTGATGGTGCCACACCTGTGGTATCTCTGCCCCCGCCCCCCGCCCCCTTCTCAGCGGGTTCTGGGGCACATCTTATGCAGAAACAAGGGGGCGGGTTTTCAAGACACCAAAGCCAGGATTCAAACTGAGGTTGGACACGCAGGATCTGACTCCTTTAACTCCTAGGCTACCGGATTATTTTTAAACATTTAAAAGCTAGCAAGCCGAAGGCCAACTTCAGCTGCTGAGATGGGAGATCATGGTCTCTGGCCGAGTTTTTGTATCAGAGTCAGGTTTCCGTGGGTGAGTCCGCACACCCAGAGCTATTGCAGGGAGTCCTGGGCAAGGACCTGGCAAGGCCACTGCAAGTACATGTGACACAGTCACCCCTTCCTTCCCCGAAAGAACTTTCAGCCATTTGTTAGGGTGGCTTTGCTCTGGAAGAGGGAATTACCCTTCTCAAAGGCTCTGTCAAGAACCGTTAGGCTTGGTGTCTGGCTCAGATTTCAGAGGGTCCGAACACCTTCGGGATCTTCCTGTGAGAATGGAGCCCTTCAGCATACAGGTGATACCAGAATTTACCAAGGCAGCCCCTCCCCTGGGCCTGCATGTGTAATCCGGGCTGGGTAGGCGTAGCAGTTAGTAGCAATCTTACATGTGTTCCTGAATTCGTCATTGTGGAGGGGTCAACCAAAACGCAGCCCTGAAACTTCCTACCGCCTCCATACCCTTTCAGTTTCTTGAGGTACTCTGAAAGCATGTCCTTTTCTTCACATTTAAGAGCTGAAAATTAGGCCTGGCCTACACAAGGGAATCACCCTGATTTTTTTTTTTCTTAGAGATATTTTTGCTATAGGGATTATGCACTCACCAGAGAGACAGAGAGAAGGAAAGTGAGAAATAACCCCTGGGGGGTGACCATGCCTCAATCCTTCTCCTCCGCTCTTTTCCCAGGATCTTGGGCACCCATGTACACAAGCCCAGCATAAGTTTCAAGCCTCCAGATCTGGGACTCGAATCGTGGCTGGCCATGTGGGATTCCAGCACCTTAACCACTACGCCATCAACTGGTCCCACCCTGGATTTCAACTTTCTCTGTTTCCTTGGTTGGGGAGTAAGACTTTTTAAATCTTTCATAAAAGATCCTTTTAGCTTTGGAACTTGTAGATTCCGCCAGCTGGTGGGGTTTACAGACGGGGCTCGGACTGAGCACGCCCACTGTGATGTCATCGGCTTTGTGAGGTGGTCAAGGCTGCATTTCGAGCACAGCCACAGGGAAGGGGCGCTCAGGCACACTGAGGAACTTGCTGGGAATCCAGGTACCATAAGATCTGCCATCCAGGAAGAAAACCACGTCTTTCTGTTCATTCAGCACGGATCCCTGCCTCATTTTGCCTATGACTCTGCGTGGAAAACACATCAGTTACAAAGCCACCCGAGCACCCACCTCGACGGTAGGTGGAGTGAGCCCAGGGTGCACGAAAGCGGAAACAGGGCAGGGGAAACGCCTTTCAGCAAGAATCAGTGGAAGCAGAGCATGAAATCAGAGGGTTTTCTTTTTTTCTTTTTCTTTCTTTCTTTCTTTTTTATTTTTTTAATTTTTTAAATTTACTTATTTTTTTTTTAGTTTTGCTATAGGGCGCATGTGCTCACCAGAGAGAGACAGAAAGAGAGAGGCCAGGTGGATGACCATGCCGCAATCCCTTCTCCTCCGTTCTCCCCTTGGGACTTTGAGCACGCACTCACATGCTCCCCGTGTGTTTTTCCAGTCTGGGACGGGAACCACACAGCCGTGTGAGATGCAGCTGTCTCAACCCCCACACCACCGATTGGTCTAAACACTGTCTGGAGTGAGATGCTAGCTAGCTCTGGGTTTCAGGATTAAGAAGACTACCTGGCTGGTAATGCCACCCAGAGGCAGACCAATCATTGCAATGGCTTCAGTTCTTGAAAAACAGCCAATTTTCATGCTATACCTTTTTGTGCCCTGTATTTATTTATTTATTTTAGGTTTTTGCCATAGGGCAAGTACGCTTGCTGGAGAGAGACTCTACAGAAGAAAAGTGAGAAATCACTCCTCGACTGCAATCCCTTCTCCTCCATTCTCCTCCTGGGATTTTGGGCCTGTGCACACAGGTGCCCGGATTGATTTTCAAGCTATTGGATTCGGGACTCAAACTGTGGTAGGCTATGTGAGAGTCCAGTGCCTTAATCTCCATGCCACCTGCTGGCCACACCTGTTTGTGCTCTTAAAATTTATACTGGCTAGCCCTGTAGCCGAGAGGTTGAGGGAGCCTGATCTCACACGACGAGCTGCCGTTCAAATCCTGCCCCTGTCCTTTTGACGTGCTGAGTGCAATGCACACGTGCCCCACATCCTGGCAGGATGAAGAGATGGAGGAGAGAAGATTGTGGCGTGACCGTGTCCCACTGGGGAGTGCTTCCTCTCCCCACCCCATGAGCACACGCGCTCTCTGGCAAGTAAAAAAAAAGATACTAAGAAAATGTATTATTTCCTCGGATGCCTTAGAGAAAGGCCCTTAGCAGTCTCAAAGCTGTGGTCTCACATGGAGATATTAAGATTGCCCTAGGTGAACGAGTCCTGCGGTGCCGTGGTAACTGGTGTGCAGAGGCTGGATCCCACGTGGCCAGCCGGGGTTTGAGTTCCAACACCAATGCCTTACAGGCTGGGTGTGAGCCCAGGATCCTGATGGGATGGAGAGCTGGAGGAGAAAGGGTGTAGCATGACCAGCCTCTGTGTGAGTGCTCTCTCTCTCTCCTCTCCTCTCTCTCTCTCTCATTCTCTTACGTATGTACACCCTCTGGCATAAAACAAAAACCAGAGTGTCTCAGCAAAGCTGGGGCTCCGGGAGTATACAGTAGACTCCCTGCGAGGCTCTCTGAGGCGTGGCCACGTGTTTCTGGCACCACAGTCTCCCGAGGAAAGTAACTGAGTGGGCGTTTAGACCTAGTGCAGGGTTTGGTCTGTGCATGTGCTGGTGAGTATTTGCTGTATTCTCTTCTTTTTTTATGGGGTTCTTTTAGTTAACTCGTCAGTGCCTTTAATTCACTTAAAATCCAATTTGCTATGCATACAAACTGTTATTGAAATATGTTTTACAAATTTACTCTGTATTTGTCTAGTGTCTGAATTCAGCATAGAAGGGAAGAACTAAACATGATTTTCTTCTGAGGACAGAGCACCTCTTCGATCTGGCTCTGGTAGGAGGGGTCTTTGTGCTCTGTGGGATGCCAGGGACGGGGTGGGCAGTGAAGCGTGTGTTCCTGAGGACCGGGCTGAGCTCTGCTTTAAGAAAAGGTGATATAGGAGGGACCGGCAGATGGCACAGTGTGACATGGCTGGGCTCCCACCTTGTTGACCGCATCTGAGTCCTGGACCTGGTGGCTTCAAAATTGTGCTGAGCGTGTGTGCATGCATACCCAAGACCCTAGGAGGCTAACAGGGGAGAGGGGATTGTGGTGTGATCATCCCCACTAGGGGTGATTTTTCACTTACTCTCTCACTGTCTCTGTCTCTCTCCAGTGAGCACACATACCCTAAAGGAAAACTATTTTTAAAGAATTTTTTCAAGAAGATAATATAATGGGGCTGACAGGTGACATGGTGGTTAAAGGCACTGGACTCCCCCACATGGCCAACCACGGCTCGAGTCCTGGACCTGGTGGCTTGCTTTCTCACTTTCCGTCTCTCTCGCTCTCTCATGCTTTGTCCTTCTCTGGTCAAATTAAAATTAATTAATTAACTTAATAATTATTTTTTTAAAAAAAGATAAGGACCTAGATTAAAAAAATAAGGAGATGAGGACAGAGCATTTTCAGATGTGTTCATTAATGTCCAAAGAATGTTCCACAAACATGATCTTATATTATTATCCCGCTAAAGAACATGGATTTATTTTCAGTAATAACCTTGTCGCATAAACACACATGCATATTTTGCATATTAAATATGATGGCCTCCTCACCTCTGTCCTCCTTTATCTCGTTTCTAATAGCTTTGGTTTGGGGAGAAAGTTAACACAGAAGTTCCTCAAGATTTAGACCTTTACTGGAAGATGTCATGGGGCCAGCTGGCCGCCTGGCGTTAAGGTGGCGTTAAGTCAACCACAGGGCTGACTGTGCTGTTGGAGCCCCAGACACGGCAGTGTGAGGAGCACTCCAAGCACACGTGCCATGCCCAAAACCCCAAGAGGAGACGTGCAGAAGGGACTGCGGCGTGCCATCCCCGAGGTCGCGCTTCTCATTTCCCTCTCTCCCCGTCTTTCTCCTGTGCTCACTCCCTATAGCAAAGCTTACAACAACAGAAGCAACTGCATTCTCTTCTCAATTTTCCTAATCCACTGTTAGACACTATCTTCTTACACGTTGGCTACTTTTTCTTTGCATGATCAAACATTTCACCCGTAAAGTGTTCGTTGCTCAGGGAGACGTGCTTGACCAGGGTCTTTGCCTGGGCCTCTGCTGCTCCTTTCATTAGGACACCGGTCCTGTTAGGACCTGCCTTCTGACTGCATTTATCACCTCTTTAAAGGCCCTGTTTCCAAATATAGGCATATCGGAGGTCAGTGCTTTGACATGAGAGAGTTTGGGAGACAGAATTCAGTTCATAACGGCAACAATTTCATCCCAGCTGGGATGCGAGACACACACTAGCCGAGTGGGGCCTCTAGGGTGGGGCTCGCTGCAGCCCTGCTGCGTGTGCAGGGAGTTCTCACATTTTCGGGTGCAGAGACCTTTCTCTGGGACCTGTCCTCTCATCATAGACTGCCCCCCCTCCCACCTCCTGGGGAACAGTCTGGCTGTGGGCGCCGGCAGGAGAGATGGGAAGGAGGACGGGGCAAGCCAGATGCTCCACATCCCCACGTTCCCAGCCGCCTTCCAGACTGCAGCTCTGGGCTTCCTGCTGGGCCCCGGCAGTTCCATTTCTGCAGGAGAATTGCCCGGTCGCTGCCTGGACTGCTCTGAACGAGACGTGCAGCCTTTCTGGATCCTGCCCTGGCTTCCCTGGAGCCTCTGAGCCGCATCTGGCCGGGGCAGCCAGATTCGTTCCCCTGCACGGCCCTCCACTGCACGCTTTGGGCCCTGACTTCCTCGTCTTCCTGTGCTCACATGACCCGATCACACGTCCTGTCTTCCAAACACACAGGCCCCTCCCCCCGAGATGTGGCACGTTTTCATAGTTGAGTCGAGGGAGAGGAGCCAGACACAGGTATTTAATGCATTATTTTTAAGAATTATTTTATTTCATTTTATCTCTCATTATTATTTGTTGTCAAATTTACTACAGGGCACATGTGCTCACCAGAGAGAGAC
This sequence comes from Tupaia belangeri chinensis, assembly GCF_000334495.1. Classification (NCBI taxonomy): domain Eukaryota; kingdom Metazoa; phylum Chordata; class Mammalia; order Scandentia; family Tupaiidae; genus Tupaia; species Tupaia belangeri. The sequence continues at coordinate 1,233,986 of NW_006159763.1, forward strand.
TGAGACAGAGAGAAGAAAGAGGGAAAGCAAGCTGCCAGGTCTGGGACTCAAACCGCGGTGCCTTAACCACCATGCCTTAACCACCTGCTGGCCCCTAAGCCATCATTTTAAAAGGAAGCCTTTCGAGACTTTTTCCTCTTTTTTTTCTTCCTCCCTTTCTTTTTAAAAATAAATTATGAAGGCTTTCATAGATAGAGGAAACAGGAAATTATCCTGGGCACTCTGCACCAGCAAGCTCCCTCGGACCACGCCGTTTGTCATGCTTGCTTCAGAGCTTCTGTGAAGAGGGCAGGAAGTGCGGGGAGGGCGTGCGTTCCCGCGGAGGTCCACGCCGGGCCAGTCTGCACTCGTCTGTGTGAGCGGGCCCGTGGCTTGTACACGTGGCTCTCCTAGCACCGTGTTGCCTGGGTTTGCAGCACGCCCATCTCCTTTGGCACAGGATGTTTTATCCTTCAATACCATCGCACGCGGCTCCAGCCGGCCCATTTCCTCACTGAGGGAACTGCTCACCCTACGGGACACTTCAGCCATGTCTAGTTTGTCACTGTTACAAACACGTCAGCAAACTTTGTGGGACGCGTCTCATGACATCGCTTTAGATGAAAGTTGTATCTAATTTAATGAGTCTCTTGAAAGACGTATTTCTTCTTTTCTCTTTTTTTGAGAGGTCTTTGCTCTAGGCGCATACGCTCACTGGAGAGACAGGGATAGAAGCGAGAAATCACCCCAGGGCAAATGACCACGCCACAATCCCTTCTCCATTTTCCTCTCACAAATTTGGACATGCACACACCTGCACCTGGCATGTTTTAAGCCACACAGGCGCCTGGCATGTTTTGAACCACAGTTGACTACTTGGGAGTCCAGCAATATAACCGTTACTTCTGCTGTTCTGGTCCCTGAAAGATGCATTTCTTTCTTTACTTTTATTATTTTAGGTTTTCACCATAGGGTGCATGTGCTCTCCAGAGAGAAACAGTGAGACAGCAAGTGAGAAACCTCCCCCTGGGTGGGGGTGACAGCACTGCAATCCCCAATCCTCTACTCTTCTATCAGGATCCCAGGCACTCACACCCGAGCCCTGTGTGATTTTTAAACTGTAGGGCCTAGGACTCAAACTGCAGTCGGCCATGTGGGAGTGCAGTGCCTTAACCACCATGCCGCCTAAGGATGTATTTCTAAGGATGGGACCGCTGCATCACACGCCATGCTGGCTGCTGCCCAGATGGCTAGACGGTCCCATCCACAGAGGGTCGCATTGCCCACTTTCTCTGCAGTATGTAATGTCATCATGGTGGGGGGTTTTGTGTGTTCTGTTTATTTGTTTGTTTGTTTGTTTTTCAACAACCTCGTGTCAAATTGGATTTTTTTAGAGACCTATAGACTATCAAGAATTGGTTAAGAGGTGAGTAACCCTTCTTTGACATCATTTGAATTTTGGGGTCAAGGGTATGAGCCAATGGCTTTAAATGATACTGTATGTTTTATAAATATGTCATATGTTGCATAAACATGTTATATGTTTATATCTTACAAATATCAGTTTTAAGAGTCTTTGCTATGGGACCAGCAGATGGCATGATGGTTATGTCACTGGGCTCCCACATGGTCAACTACAATTTGAGTCCTGGATCTGAAACTCACGCTGGATGCATGAGTGCATGTGTGCCCAAAATCCTGAGAGGAGAATGGAGGGAAAGGATTGTGGCATGGCCATCCCCCTAGGGGGTGATTTCTTGCTTTCTGTCTCTCTCTGTGTCTCTGGCAAGCACACACGCCGTATAGCAAAAGTCCCTCTTTAAAATCAAAAGAGTTCTTGCTAATAGAAAAAGATATGTTTTATGTGCATGATGAGGACTGTTGCAAAATGATTCCACCTGTAGACACTGAGAATTGAAAGCAAGCCAAGTGATGATGCACCAACCATCGGACTATCGAAGACTGCTTCTCTTACATCCTTCTCGTTTAGGGTGGACACGGCCCTTTGGAAATGCTAGTCCACAATGAGAGACACCGTCGTCCGGCGCTTATTTTATGGTTCCCTGACATTTGGGATCTGGACGGCTCTGTTATTCGTGTATGTTCACCATAGCCATGTGAACAACCAGAAGAACAACATCCCAGTGACACGCTCAGACTTTTTGACCCTTAAAACAAATGTGCAAGAGAAAATTATCGACAGCTCAGAGCAGGTAACAAAGCCACAAGTAACAGACAAAACACCTTACAGAGCTGATCCTAGAAAACAAACGTCGTCTTCTGTATCAGGTGAGTATTTTGACGTTTTATCTTAATCACTTTAAAGCAAAAATACGTCACATCACAAACTTAATATTAAAAGTAAGAGAATGTCCTTTCTAGAGCAATTTACTTTTTAAATTGTGCAATATTTCATATATAATATATATTAATACACAAAAAGTAATACAAAGGCATGCATGTATTCACCACCTCATTTGGACATTTTTATATAGTTCATTTTATATAGTTCATTTTTAAATATTTGCTCCAAATACTTTTTCTTTTGATAGAGCACATATGAATGCACGAGAGAGAGAGAAACAGAGAAATGAAGGGGTGCTGGACAGGGTCTCAGCATGCTGCAGTCCCTTCCCCAGTCCCCCCAGCTCCCGTGGGATCTCAGGTGCCCAGAATGTTTTCCGTCAGACCAGGATCCGAACTGGCGGTCAGTCATGTGGCTTCCAGCACCTCTGTCTGATTGGCTACGGACGGCAGTGCCGGGGTCCAGCCTCGGCATGGGTGGGTTATTTCGACGAAGGCGGCGAAGGTGAACAGAAGACAGAGGCCTCGATGCCTTTTATGCACGTCCTATGCCGGACACCCCTCAGAGATCGCTCTCTGAGGAGTGACAACTGCTAGGAATTATCGTGCGTTTTTATTGAAAATGTGTTACATACAAGTAAATGGGAGAGGGGCTACGTGTTTTAATTATCAGCTCATAAAGTCTTTTAACAATAAAACATAGATTCTATTTAGGGGTGGATTAAGGGTGGGTTTAGTGCAGTTTTTCAATTGTAGGTGGGTTTTCATGGAATGCAGTTTTGGGAAAGCGGTTTCGGTAAGCAGAGATGATTATCAGCTGATGCGGTGCAGCAGCCATTTTTTGATTACTGGGAATGGTGCTGAGAAAAGAAAATTTCAAGAATAGATATTAGTTCTTATGGCTCTTAATAAAGAATGGTACTTATACACAGTTTTGTAGGGATCTAAAACTTAATTTAAGGAGTCCTAATACATTTATCTATTTCACTTAGAGAGGGCAGAGGTGTCCTGGGCCAGTTTTGGCCTAATCCTATTGTACATAAAGAAAGGAAGAATTTAAGGGCCTTCCAAAGGTCAAAATTATTTTTGCCTAAAAAGAACTTTAGCCCACCCTCTATTGTAACCATAGAAATAAAGCATTGTAATTAATAATAAGTAATCAAAAGAAAGGGGAGCGGTCGGGGACTTCCTAAAAGATTTTATTATATACTCAGAATGTATAAGAGAGCTATGCAATTCTTTTATAATAGTAAATTGGGGAGTCAGAGGGGGGTCGCTTCCCAGTGAGGCTGCCTCAATTCTCTAGAGCAAATAGCAGGCAGCCTTGCTGACATGCTAACTGACCCAAGCTTTATTCCAAGGTCAGGGGGTGCACAACAGTAGCCTTGCCAACGTGTTAATCCGACCAGAAGCGGAGCTCAAAGGTCAGGGGGCTCAGACAAATCCTGGGGCCTCACTGGGTCAGACTCCTCCACGGCAGCACCTGGCTGATCCCAGAAGAAATTTTCATAGTTACAGTGAACACGCGCGTGCACACACACACACACACACACACACACACACCTGCATGCGCATCCAGTGTGATTTTTAAACCACCGGGTCTGGGACTCATACCACAGCAGGGAGTCTAGCAACATTACCTCTATGCCATCTGCTGGTCCCTACTTAGCATGTATTTTTAAAGTTTATTGATTTATCTCCTCTGTGATAGAGAGAGACGGAGAGATAGAGTAGCACCCCAAGGCCTTGATGCCACAGTCCACCCCCGGCCGCAGGCGGTCCTGGGTCATGGGCACGCACACACCCCAGACACCCAGAAGTAAGCCCAGAACGTTGCCATGAGGCTCTGCTCACAGGGCACTGCAGCTTATCGTGGTACCACTGTGCAGCCCAAGTTCCTGTCTTTTCATAGGGAATTTCCTCCAGCTTCGTGTCCTGTTCCAGCTGCTCCTGCCTGGGTTGTCCTCTGTCTTAGTCCCTCTAGCGCAATTCTGGGAGAGTCCAGCTCTCATTCTCCCACCTTTCCTAGGTCCTCTGTCACCGTAATGTCTCACCACAGCTGTGACTCTCAGTGGAACCGAGGAAGCCGAACATCCCACTGTGAAGACGGTGACTGAGAGCAGCTTGTGGCGCATGGTTTGCTGGGGAATCTGCCCTGACTTGTGTAAAGGCTGGGTGCTTCCTCCACTAGACTGTCAGCTGGGAGAGTTTAGATTCCAAGAAAGCAATCTAGGTTCCTTATAAGAGGAGTGAGTTCGGGACACAGCTGCTCCTGTTGGCCTGTATCAGTGTGACAGTAGTGACAGTAGGAGCCTTACTGATGTGAGTCCCCATTACCTTTTCTTGCAGGTGAGGATTCTGAGTATGTCGATCCAGATGTTTATGATGCTTTTTTAAAATATGGATTTAATACCATCATCAGTAAAATCTTGGGCAACCATAGAAATGTGCCAGATACCAGGGATAAAATGTATGTTTCTTTCCTATTTTTAAAAAGCCAGTTACTAACTGGATTTTAATTTCAGCATAGTATAGAAGTACTAAAGGTTCCTATTTTTAGGGCTTACAGTCAGATAATATTAAGATCACCCTTCAGGACCCTGACACCTACTGTGCAGAGAATACCTCCCCACGTGGCACTGCATGTGTTCTAGAGGTTTCCAAGAGCTTGGAAACAGATCTTTTTCTGTTAAATCACCTGTTTGGGCTTATGGCCAGAAGAGGATTCATTCCTATTAGGAAATGCTTTGGAGAGCTCCATATTATTTTCCTTTAAGGTCTGCTTTTTTGTTTTTGTTTTTTTAATGGTTCCTTCAGTCATTTGTGTTAATGCCTTTTTATAAATGCCTTTTTATACAATGTACATAAAATAAATTTGACCTTTCGGGGCCAGCAAGTGGCGTGGTGGTTAAGGATACATGGCTGCCTTTGGGACTTGAGCTCTGAACTTAGGCTTGAAAAACATGCTGGTGTGTGTGCATAAGTGCCCGAAACCCTGGAAGGAGAGCGGAGGAAGAGGGTGAGCAGTGTGGCCTACCCCAGAGGGTAATTTCTCACTTTCAAGTCACTGGGTCCAGGACTCGAATCATAGCTAGCCATGTGGGAGTCCAGCACCTTAACCACTATTCCACCTGCTGGCCCAATGGGACGTGTTCAATGTATATGAGTCTAATCATCCATTTTTATAATAGAAACTAAAATAAGAATAGAATTTGTGTTACTACTACATTTAAAATAGAACTAAGATTATCAACAAAGAGTCTCAGGAAAGAGCAATTATTACTGACACTTTTAAAATGAAGAAGAGAGTAATAGAACAGTATAAGAAGTAAAAGAAGCTTTTGTATCTTAATTTTTGTATTTTTAGATGTACTGTCTATCTTATCATAATCACTGACTGAAGGAGTAAAGAAGAAAGAAGATAAGAATAAGAAAAGGTGTTTTAATAAAACCCCAAACATCCGAGGCAAACGTTTGGCTCAGGCTTCTTCCCTGTGGTTTACGCCCGCAGGTGTGCTCAGAAGCGTTACCCCTTCCGCCTCCCTGTCGCCAGCATCGTCATTTGCTTCCATAATGAAGAATTCAACGCTTTGTTCCGGACGCTGTCCAGCATCATGACTCTCACTCCGGACCATTATCTTGAGGAAATCATCTTGGTGGATGACATGAGTGAGTTCGGTAAGAAGGAACACGACCGCCCAGTCGGCTTTGTAAGTGGTACTCCCCCGGATGAGGCTGGAGTATTTTATACAAAAGTATTTGGGATGGAGATGGAGCAGGGACTGCACTAGGGGCTGCCAGGACGCTGGTGGGTGTGGGAGACCAGGTCCCTGTCCTGGGGCCTCAGGGCTAATGGGGCACTTTTGGCTTTTATGAGATAGACATGGGGCACCAGCTTTGTCGTTAGGGACCACGTCAGGAGGAAGGGTCACCTAAACGGAGGGCTGAAGGGCGAGCTGGAGTTACCCAGACGGACAGGAAGGAATGAGTGCTTTGGTAGAGAGAGCAGCGTTTTAAAGACCCAGAGGCAAGAGGGAGCATAGCCCGGGGAGCCGGGGACCCACTGAGCACCACGGACCTGCTGCCATCACTTTGCCCTTCGGCCCAATTACTCTTACGTGCCAGAACCGCCTTTATCTCCTCCAAGACTGGCCCCCGGAGTCCCCTGTGTCCTGGATGCTGGCGAGGTACGTGTGGACATCTGGGTTCCGACGTGTCCCCCTGCACCCCCGCCCCAGGTGAAGCTGCACAGTCAGCACCCCACTGAGCAAGGCCCTGGACTCTTATTGAAGAAAAGGAAGGCGCCCCACCTTCTGCCAAGATTCCCAGGAACTGGGCCCATTGATCCACAGCTTCAGGCTCCAGATTCTTGGGACTTAAGCATCCAGGCCTTAGTGACACCTCACCTGGTCCCAGCTTCTTAGCATCCTCGTAGCAGCCTTCAAGGACGTCGAGTGTCTAGCAGGGACCAGCCCTTCTGCTGGGGTGGGGGGGGGTCTTGCACCTCAGTGGGGTGCTACCAGGTACATGGTGGACATCTGTCCTCACAGACGAGGAAACTGAGACCCCAGTGGATCGACAACTTGCCCTCGAGCCCTGCAACACGACCAGCACATTTGGTTACAGTACTGGCATCGCCGGGGCAGGGTCGGACTGGACCAAAGCTCCATCATACACACGTTTTATATTAACAATTAAATTAACAGCGACTAGAGGTGTTTCACTAGGAGTTCAGGAAAAGAGTCAGCAGTTCATTTGACAGTGACTCATTTTTTTTCTCTCCCTTGCATAAAATAAAATTTTTTTAAGTTAAAATTTCTTTGGGACAACATGGCTTTTAGGAATCAATCGTGATAATAAGCTGCCTTAATTGCTGATATTGCAACTTATAAACATCGAGTGTTGAATATTTTTCTAGATGATTTGAAAGAAAGACTAAACCATCAGCTGGAACTATTCCGGGGAAAGATTAAATTAATAAGAAACAAAAAGAGAGAGGGGCTGATTCGATCCAGGATGATTGGAGCATCTCACGCTGTGGGTATGAGCACCCCTGGTCTCTAGGCCGGTGGCCTTCCCTCCCTCACAGAAAGGACCTCCACGGACTCCCCGTCTCCACCAGTTCCATCAGAATGCAGGGAATGAATTCCAGCCACATGAGTCTTTAGCCTGTGAAATGAAAATCGTAATAGTAATTTCTCTCTCTCTCTGTCTCTGTGTCTTGGATGAGTGCACACACCCTATAGCAACAATCTCTCTGAAAAGAAAAAAAAAAAAAAAAAAAAAAGTCTTCCTCCCCTGTACAGATACTATGTCTTCTTCATCACATCTGGTGTACTCTCAACCCTTAGCATTGAAAGCTTTAAGTAGTTACAACTTTGACAGTTTGATCCCAAAAGATCATACATGTAATACTGTAAATTGAAAAATAGTTTAAAATTGTGCCACATGCCAACTAATATGGAGCTTTTCTGAGTAAGATACTAAATTTACATGACAAAGCAGACTAGACTCCTACATGGCCGACCACAGTTCAAGTCTCAGACTTAGTGACTTGTTTTCTCATCCCCCCACCCCTCTGGTGAGTGTGCATACCTTACATCAAATTAATAAGTTATAATACAATTAAATAAATAATTCTTTAAAAATATAAAGCTAGTACTCAAGAGCAAAAACTAAGTATGCATCTTTGTATACCAAATACGCTTGTCCGATGGGTATGGGCAAACTCAATGCCTAAGAAGGTATCATCTCAATACAGACTCTCCAAATTCAGTTGGCCAGTCAAGGCCAAGCCAAAATGACATTTTTTTTAAATTGGGGCCCTGTCTAGTTCTACTTGCTTCTTTAGAATTTCCCCCAAACCGTTCTAACCCACAGTTCATTGGCTTTCTCTCAATGTCTGTGGCACATTTTTATACAGCATGGTATGTACTTCTTGTTTTCCTTAAGAGCCAAACTCATAGTAAACAAATGCTTACCAAATACGTATTGCATTGAACTTCGATTCGCGCTGCCGACACGTCACCCATCCGGACTAACAGGCCTGTTCTTGCCATCCAGGGGACGTTCTGGTGTTCCTAGACAGCCACTGCGAAGTGAATAAAGTGTGGTTGGAGCCCCTGCTGTACGCCATTTCCAAGGACCCCAAAGTGGTGGTGTGCCCCCTGCTGGACTACATCGACGAACGCACCCTGGAGTACAAGCCCTCTCCTGTGGTGAGGGGGGTGTTCGATTGGAATCTACACTTTAAATGGGATACTGTTTTCTCTTACGAGATGGATGGACCAGAGGGACCTACTAAGCCAATCCGGTAAGATTTCTTCTGTTGTGTGGGGGACACCCCCCCCAAAAAAAATTCAAGAGATATTCTCTCAATTTCGTGGACTGAATGAAGAGAAGCGTGTTGTTTCATTAGTTGTTTCCAGAAGTCTTTAATAGTGGAACCTGGAGGCCAGCCCTGTAGCACCGCGGTTAAGCACAGTACACTGGGAGCCAGAGTCCACGTGACCAACCATGGGCCCAGCACCTGCAGGTTAGGATACATGCCAGGCCCATGGGCATATGTGCCCAAATCCTGCTGGAATAGAGAAGTGGATAGAAAAGGACTGGGTTATCATCGAGCCCCACGAGGGGAGGAAGGGTCCTTTCTCTCTCCCCATCTCTGGCACCCTTAAGCAATAATAATAATAATAATAATAATACTGAAATGTGATAGATTTTAAGTTTCTTCAATTGAAAATGTACATCTTATCTCAGTTCAGGAAAACACTGTGGTTAGCTCTCTCCTGATCTGAGGTGGCCATCTTCAGAATGTGGACTACACTCTAAGTTGTATGTTGATTAATCAACAAAATCCCAGCTGCCTTGTCTGTTCTGTTGCTAACAATAGAAAATACCTGAGACAGTAACTTAAGAGACAGAAGTTTATTCAGCTCATGGTTTGGAAAACTCCCAAATTCATGTCTCTAGCCCAACTTGTCTCAGAACTAGAGACATCCGGTGTATGACTCATCCAATTGCCTCTGGGCCTCTCCACTTTCATGCTGAATAGGCACCTTGAATATGTCCAGAGCAGAATCTTCCTGTCAAAATCCTGCTCCAACGAGGACATGTCCCACTGCAGTGGATGGCAACTCCACCTGCCAGGCGCTCAGGATGAAAACGTTGGTGTCGGCCTTGGTTCTCTTCTTCCTCCAATGCCCACATCCTACCCCTGAGCGAATCTGTGGGCTCCACCTGGAGGACACGTCAGTAATGTTACCGTGTCCCACTGCCCTCACCGCTGTTCTCATCCAGAGTCCCCTGCTCTTTCTCTGGGACCACTACAGACACCTCCAACTGGTCTCCCAACTTCCACCCTTTCACCGTCAATTTACCGATTTATCCCTAATACATTTTAAGTACTCAGTAAATGTTTTTCAACCAATGAATGAATGAATATGTCATTATTTGTTTTAAGAACTATTTTATTTAACTTTATTTATTTATGTTCTTTTGACCAGAGTGGGGACAGAGAAAGGGAGAGAGAGAGAGTAGAGAAAGTGAGAAAGCAAACCTCTAGGTCCGGAATTGGAACCGCAGTCGGCCATGTGGGAGTCCAGCACCCTTAACCACCATGCCACCTGCCAACCCCGAACATGTCATTATTTTCAAACTCTATTTAGTTTGGAAGTATTGAGCTCTACTACCTGGGGGCTGGCAGGGGGAAGCTTCGTGATATTGTGGTGTTCCCAGAGGTAAATATTACCATTTGCTTAACGCCCTCAGAAAGGGAGAGCACCCAACTCCACTACCCACTTCAGTGGTCACCCTCATGGAGGCTCGTGTTCTGGGCACCGTTTTCTTTCTCATCGAGACAACCTTTAGATTATATTACCTACAGAATTTGATCAAAGCAAAGTAAAAGTTATTGCCTACTTTTTGGTAGTTTTAATTTAGTAATTTTACATACTTAATGCATTTAGTTTAGCACTTTTATATATTTAAATGTATTATTAAGATAATTTTGGTATCGTTATGGCTGTTTTCTAGTTTTACCTGTAAGCTATCTCTAACCGACATCGTTTTGAAAACAATCACAATGACTAGCTCCGTGGAATCAGTTTAATAGTTGTGTCTCCTTTCTAGGTCACCTGCAATGCCTGGAGGAGTATTTGCTATAGACAAGCATTATTTTAATGAAATTGGACAGTATGACAAGGGCATGGAATTTTGGGGAGGAGAAAATGTGGAACTTTCACTAAGGGTAATTCAGACTTCTTTTTTTCTTAATTTTATTATCATTTTTTTCAATTTGACTAGGGAGCAACAGAGAGAGACAGGGAGGGAAAATGAGAAGGTAGGCTGCTTGATCTGGGACTCGAACCACGGCCAGCCATGTGGGAATCAAGCACCTTAATCACCATGCTTCCTGCTGGCCCCAAGGCTTCTTAAAAAAATAGCTGCCTTTGTACATAAGGAATGAACTCTAACCTAAGTTACGTGTGCTGGGATAGCTATGCCAGTTTCCCGTGTGAACGTGAAGACGCAGTACCAGTTCCCCATCACAGGCAACAATCTACAGGGCCCCTTGTGAAACTGCTTTCAGCGAACGATTAGATTCTCTTGCCAGCCGTTTTGTTCCCTCTAATATATGGAATATCTAATGTTTGACTCTATCTATGGATCTTCTTTTGTCTTGATTGTATGGGTTTTTTCCATTTGTTTTTTGTTTTTGACTCTATCTCCCCTTTTTCTTCTTCTTCTTTTTTTTTCCCCCCAGAGGGAGTCTCTGTGGCCAGCAAGTGGTGTGATGGTTAAGGTGCTGGACTTTCACATGACTTACCATGGTTCGAGTCTCAGAGACGGAGGCTTGAAAATCACACTGGGCATGTGTGTGTGTGCCCAAAACCCTGGGAGGAGAGGGGAGGAGAAGGGATTGCGTGGCCATCCTTCCTGAGGGGTGACTTCTCACTTTCCCTCTGTCTGTCTCTCTATGTCTCTCTGACAGGTGCATGTGTCCTGTGGCAAAAATCTAAAACAAAACAAAAAGATATATTTTATTTAACAAGTTCTCATTATGTCTGATGCACACTGTTCTGAAATCTTACAGATATCAGTTCATTTAAGCCTCACACAAACTCAGCTTCACACTTGCACTTCAGTCTTTGGGGCAGAGCAGAGGCCAGCCTCCAACAGCCCCACGTGATCAGCTGTCTTCACTCTCCTGTCCCCAGCACCTGCACTCTACCCTGATCTCCAAGACATGGCAAGGTGTGCTGCTCCCAGAACTGGGCCCTGCGTGCATTTCAAGGAATACCCCTAGGGAAGCCCGTTTCTGGGCTGTACCTGCCACCCCATGCTGCATTCTAGGGATGGGTGCCAGCTTTGATCCAGCCACGGTGGCTAAGCCCCTGGGCTGCTGCAGCGTGCAAAGGGCAATCCCACCACAGGGAAATGGTGTCGCCAGCTCTCAGACAGCCACAGGACGCAGAATGGAGCAGGGTCCCTGATCCCTCCCTGCTCTAACCGGGACACTCCAGTGCCGCAGTGGGCTGCGCTCCACGGCCCACGTGCTCAGAGTTTCTGTGCCAAAGGGTGTTAGGTACCAGCTGGCTGTTGCTGCCCTGCTGCTAGGTAATGCACCAGCTCAAACCAGTTGGCTTAAAACAGTCTGCGCTGGTCTTGCTGCTGTTTAAAGAGGGTCTCGCTGCCTTGTGAGCGTGCTGCCTCAGCTTCTGAGTGGCTGGGCCTGCATGCGCGTGCCAGACACAGGCTTTTAGAGTGAGCTGGAAATGGAACCAGGCCTCCGTGAGGCCTCAGCCTGCCAAGTAGCAGTGACTAGCAGCACACACTACTGCGCTGGGCCAGCCCCGTCCTTCCGCACGTCCATGGTCGGCAGGGTGCGGTGCCTCAGAGCGCAGGGTGCTGCACCAACCCTGGCTGGGAGCACCTTCAGGTGTGGTCTGCAGACTCGGAGCTGCAGCAGCTCAATGCACTCTCCTCATACCGGTCGGAGAGAATCCGGAAGTCAGGTCGAACCAAACCACACAGTTTAGGCCTCTGCACGCACAGCGTGTTCTCGTTCATTGGCCAAAGCGAGTCGAACAGATAAGCTCAAAGCCAGTGTGTCAGGGATGTCCTCTACCCCCAAAGTGGGAGCATGAAGAATTGGAGAAGGGGCTGGGGTGTGATCACGCCCCACTGGGGGTGCTGGTGCCACAATCACCTTTTCTCCCCCTCTACTTGTAGTCAGGATTTTGGGTGCCCACAAACAAGCATGTCATGTTTTCAGCTGCCGGTACTGGGATTCGAACTACAGCGGGCCATGTGAGATCTGGGATCCTAAAGTGCACCACTTAACCATGATGCTACAGAGCTGGTCTATGGGATGTATGACCTTGATCAATGAGGCAAGAGGTTCCTGAGTGTGCCTCCAATTACCTGCAGAGCTGGTTAAGGCACAGAGGTTGTGGGAAGTTTTCCATTTCCAGTGCAGAGACCTCCCATGGTGTGCCGGGCACACACCTGCCTATGACCCGGGCTGGCTGGAGCCCGAGGAAAGATCGTGTCACCAGCTCCCTGTGGGGGGTGCTAGCTCTCTCTCATCTCTCTCTCTCTTGTTTGTGGAAAAAATCCATGTTGAAAGAAAGAACAAGCACAGGTGCTGGGCCCAGCCCCAGGCTTCTGATTCAGAGGTCTAGGGGCCCACGGCGTGCACTGCTAACCAACTCCTAAGCGCTGCTGCTCTTTGAGGACTGCGAGAGGACACCTTGTTAGAGTCCTGGCAAGTGTGAGATGAGACTGCTAACAGCGCACGGGGGTCAGCACTGCACTGTGGAGCCGAGTCTCAGGTAGCCAGGGTTTGAATCCCAGGCCTGGGTTGAAAAACACCAGATGCGTGTGGGTGCTTGCCCAGATGCCGACGGGGTGGAGAAACGGAGAGGAGGGATTGACGTGGCCATACCCCACGGGGGTCGTGCTCTCTCCCCACTCTCTCTCTCCCTCTGGTGAGTGCACGTGCCCTCTGGCAGTTAGAAAAAGGTCTGTGGGAAAATAGAATTAATGTGTAATTTTATATTAGTGCAAAAAATTGAAATCCATGCATAGGTTTTTTTCATAATAGGCATCTTCGTTTTCTTTCTTTCCTTTTTTTTTTAAATTTTTGTCAGAGGGACCAGTGGATGGGGTAACGGTTATGTCGCTGGACTCCCATGTAGTCAACTGTGATTCAAGCCCTGGGCCCGGCGACTTAAAACTCATGTGTGTACATCCAAAATCCTGAGAGGAGATTGGAGAAGGGATTGCAGCGTGGTCATCTCCTCTAGGGGGTGATTTCTCACTTTCTGTCTCTCTCTCTGTGTCTCTGGTGAGTACATGTGCTCTATAGCAAAAATCTTTCTCAAAAAAAGAAAAAAAAATATTTCCAAAGGGTGTGTGTGCTCTCCAGACAAAGAGAAGGGAGTGGGGATTGAGAAAGCACATCTCCAAGGAGAAAGGTCACCCCATAACCCTTTCTCTTCCGTTTCTCTCTCCATTTGAGATGTCTGACACGCACATGCACCCGGCCTGTTTCTCAAGCCGCAGGGTCTGGGACTTGATCCGCACAGCTGGCCAGGTGGGACTCAGTTGCCTTGCCACCATGCCATGGGCTGGCCCCATAACAGGCAATTTCCGTGAACTTTTAGAAGACCCCTCGTACTATAACATACAAACCATGTGCACAAGCACATTCTTTATGGTGTTATTTATAATAATAAAAATGGGATATTACCAAAATGTCCAAAAATACAATTTCTTTTGTTTTTTGTTTTTTGCTATAAGCATGTGTGCTCACCAGAAAGAGAGAGACAGAGAGACAGAAAGCGAGAAATCACCCCCCAGGGGGATGACCATGCCACAATCCCTTCTCCTCCATTCTCCTCTTGGGATCTTGGGCACGCACGCACATATGCCCGGTGTGAGTTTAAGCCACCAGGTCTGGGACTCGAACCGCAATCCACTAAATGAGTCCAGCTATATGGCCATTACGCCAACAGCTGGTCCTGAATATGATGTTTTAAATAATTTCGCGTAATATCAAATGAAAAAAGAAAGTATCTTAATGTTTTCTGCATATGCATGTCTACAGACACGCCTGAGTTAATGTTGGCTAAGTTGGCGTGTTAAGACAAATGACTTCTGTTTCCTTCTGTGTGCTTCCCTGTACTTGCCAACTTTCCAGTGACGGTATTTTCTGTCGCATCATAGGCACGAAAAGGAGGCTTGCGGTCAGTCACGATCCCACTGCTCTTGCAATCTGTCTGCACCCAGCCACACTGAATTCCGAGAAAGACGGAGCCCTTCGCGCTCTGAGTGCTGGCCCTCGGCTGACTCTGTAGTCTGAACCCTGTGCTCCACCGTAGTGTCGGTGGGCTGAACTTCTTCATCAATCCTAACATCAAATGGGGGCGCTCACAGAATCAGGAGCCAGCAGGTGGTGCCATGGTTAAGGCATTGGACTCCCACATGGCTGACCAGGCTTCAAGACCTGGACCTGGGGGCTTACTCTCTCACGATCACTCTCCCTCTCTCTCTGGTCAAATTGAAAATGATCAAATTAAATAATTATTTTGTTGTTGTTTAATTATAGGGGTGCTGGAAGGTGGCATGGTAGTTAGGGGCGTTAGACTACCACATGGCTGATTGTGGTTCAAGTCCCGGACCTGGTAGCTTGATTTCTCTGTCTCTCTCTCTCTCTCTCTCGCTGTCCCTTTCTGCTCAAATTAAACAAAATAAATGAATAAACAAATAAATGATTAAATAACGTTAAATAAAGTAATTCTTTAAAAAGAATTATAGGATCGGGGTGGTGGGTGGCATGGTGGTTAAAGGCACTGGATTCCCACATGGCCAGCCACGGTTTGAGTTCTGGACCTGGTGGCTTGCTTTCTTGCTTTCTCTGTCTCTCTCTCTCTGATCAAATTAAAAATAACAAATGGAATTAAATAAATAAATAAGTCTTCTTTAAAAAAGATACAAATCATTCAAAAAAAAATCATAGGATCAGCACTATAAGGCTGCTGTGAGGATTAAGTGAAATAAGAAACGTAGTAAGTATTAGCTTTTATTATGTTTGTAAACACAACCAACCAGCAGCTGACTGTGACTCGCAAAAACATCCTGGTGCTTTCGTCTCTCCTGGGTCTAGATCTGGATGTGCGGTGGCCAGCTCTTCGTGATCCCCTGCTCTCGGGTCGGGCACATCAGCAGGAGCCATCTCCCAGGCAGCAGCCGTGAGATGCAGGAAGCCATACTGCGTAACTACCTGCGCGTGGTGCATGTCTGGCTGGATAACTACAAGGTGAGGCGGCGCCTCGCGTGGAGGAGCCTCTGCGCCTTTCCAGATCCCTGCCTCCCTCGGATCAGTGGCGCCCCTTCACTCACCCATCCACCAACCCCGACATACTCCTCCATCATTCATTCTAAACTGCTATCTTGCCCCTCATTTTTCAGTTTAACTTCTTAAGAAACTGTGTCTCTCAAAAGTATATCCCCCAACAGAAGACTTTTGTTTTATTTTCCTAGATTTATTCCCCCCCCCGAGGAATTACCTCCCCCACCACACACACACACACCCTGAAGCAAGCAGCCTCTCCTCGTCTTCTTCCCACATTCCGATCTTGTGATTGTTTTCCACCATGGCCAGTGCCCCACCGACGTGGACGCCACAGTCTTGGGACTGCGTTAGGCCCCCCACTACCTCTTTACAGCCAACAGTCTCTGCCAAGCTACCCTGTCCATGTGTCCATCTCCCCAAGGGATAAGCCCCTTGCTAGGACCTAAGAGGATGCACATCCAGCCAGAAACCGTGGCCAGACGAGTCAAGACGATAGATAACAGACCTCACGGCAGGCACATGGGCGGGAAGGCATAGGACTCTGATCGGGTGTGTCCGTTTTTTGTTTGAGAGAGATTTTTGCTATAGGGTGAGTGCACTTGCCAAAGAGACAGAGAGTGCGAAATCACTCCCAGGAGGGATGGCCACACCACAGTCCCTTCTCCTCTTGGGATTTTGGGCATGCGCACACATGTGCCAGCGTGAGTTTCAAGCCTTTGGATCCAGGACTTGAACCATGGTTGGCCATGTGCGATTTGAGCTCCTCAACCACCATACCACCCACTGGCCTCATGTCTTGGTCTTTATCTTTTTTTTGGGGGGGGGGCGTGGAGGTTTTTGCTATAGGGTGTGTGTGCTCGCCAAAAAGACAGAGAGAAACAGAAAGCAAGAAATCACCTCCCAGGGAAGATGGTCATGCCGCAATCCCTTCTCGTGCATTTTCTCTTAGGATCTTGGGCACGCATACACACGCACCTGGCATGAGTTTAAGCCACCAGGTCCAGGACTCGAACTGCAGTCTGCTACATGGGAGTCCAGCAACATAGTCATTACACTATCTGCTGGTCTCAGTCTTATCTTATATATCCTTAATTCAGGTTTTTTTCATTAGAAAGTATTAACACATGATTTCACCTGTTATCAGGGAAATGTGATTTAAGACCTCCATGAGATATTTCTACATTGCCACCTAGATCGACAATTTCAGTCTGATCCGACCAAGTGTTGGTGAGCAATAGGAATTATTACACACTGCTAGTGGGAGGCTTTGTTACTGTCAGCTCACTTTTGAAAGTGGTTTGGCAGCAGTACAGGATTCAAATACCCTAGATCCTGCAGTTATTTCATTCAGCGTTTATGTACAGAGAGACGTGCCTTCTCACACCAGGACACACAAACAGGCTGTTTATAAACACAGGTTTGGGTTAGCCAAAGCTAATGGAACCCCAACACCCATCAAGAGTAGGACTGATTAGTGTAATATATGTAGTCATTGTAATGGCATTCAGCAACGAAAATTAACCAACTCCAGACAGACACGCGATAGCATAGGCAAATCTTGAAGATGTGATGGTGAAAAAATCCCAGCCAAACACAATAGAATACATATTGTATTGTTATCTTTTTATAAAGTTAAAAATAGATAAAATTAAGCTGGATCATTTCGCATGCATAATTAGCTATCAATGCTACAAAGAGAAGAAATGAGCGCATAACCGGGTCAGCGTTTAAAACTAGGGCAAGGGTAAAAGGCCAGGGAAAGCAGGGGGCTTCTGGGTGCTGCTAAGGGACTGTTTGTTGTCCTAGTCAGGTTACTTGGGTTGATTTCTCAGCACTTCATTAAGGTTCATATTTACATTTTATGAATTTTCCGCATGTTTGCTATGATTCTTGATTTTTTAAAAGTTATTTTTAAAAAGATAAACAATGCTCATTTTAAAATGTTATGTAATACTTTATAGTAGAAAGTGAAAAGTAGGTTTTCTAAGCCCATATCCCGCCCCTCAGAGGTAATTGCTGAATTACTCGTTGCAGTTGCCGGTGTGCTCTTCGGTTTGTTTTATTCACAACAGAGTACCTGTGTGAGTGCATGAGCGAGACAGAAGCACTTTCCAAGGGCCCCGTGATGCTGCGACCCCTTTTCCCAGCCCTCCTGCTGCTGGCAACATGGAGCACGTACACACCGTACACACCGTACACACTGGCACACCGGCACGCTGTACACACCATACACACCGTACACACCATGCACACCGTACATACTGGCACATCGTATACACCATACACACCGGCACACCGTACACATCATACACACCATACACACTGGCACACTGTACACACCATACACACCATACACACTGTACACACCGGCACACCGTACATATCGTACTCACCATACACACCGGCACACCGTACACACCATACACACCATACACACCGTACACACCATATACACCGTACACACTGTACACACCGGCACACCGTATACACTGTACACACCGTACACACCATACACACCGTACACACCATACACACCATACACACCGTACACACCATATACACCGTACACACCGTACACACTGGCACACCGTATACACTGTACACACCGGCACACCATACACACCGTACACACCATACACATCATATACACCGTACACACCGTACACACTGGCACACCGTATACACTGTACACACCGTACACACCATACACACCATACACACCATACACACCGGCACCCCGTACACACCGTACACACCATACATACCGGCACACTGTATACACCGGCACACCGTACACACCGGCACAGTTCAGGTTGCTCAGGCTGGGGCCCAGCCGTGACTGGCCGCGTGGCTTCCAGCACTGCAGTTCAACACTGCAGTCTGTGCCGTCGGTGGCCTGGAGCTCCTCATCCACACACCCATGCTCACAAGAATATGTCCTTTTCTTCTGCAGGACTAGGTTCGTACAATATTTTGTACTGATATTTTTCACTTGAAAATATACTCACAAATCATCTTTCAATATCAGAATATATAAACATTAATTTTTGTTGTGTGTGGGACTAGGAGATGGCATAATGGCTACGTTGCTGGACTCTCACGTAGTTGACCATGGTTCAAGTCCTGCACCCAGCAGCTTAAAACTCATGCCGGGTGTATGTGCATGTGTGCCCCAAATCCCAAGGGGAGACTGGAGGAGAAGGAGTTGTGATTGTGGCACAGCCATCCCTCCCGAAGGCGTGATTTCCCACTTTCTGCCTCTCTGTCTCTGTCTCTCTGGTGAATGGACATGCCCTATAGCAGAAATCTCTCTCTCTAAAAAAATTTGTTTTTGTCAAGTGTATGTGTGCAATAAGAGAGAAAGATAGATCCCTCAACAGAAACTTATCATGCCACGATCCTCTTTTCCTTTATCTTTTCTTTTTTAAAAAATTTTTAGTTCTATTTATTATTATTATTTTTTAGTTTGACCAGAGAGAGATGGGAGTTCGTGGGGTAGGGAGTAAAATAGCAAGCCACCAGGTCCAGGACTTAAACCGTGGTTGACCACTTGGGAGTCCAGCAGCCTAACCACCATGCCACTTACTGGCTCCAACCAGCATGTTTTTCAAACTGCTGGGGCCAGTCTTCCTCTCCTACGTGACACCTGCCCTGATGCCATCGCCCAGACGGTGGAGGGTGCAGGGTGAGAAAGTCTGGGGCGGGCCTAGACTGTGTCTATGCTCATGTTCCCTGGAGAGAGGAAACCAGGAGGATCTTCTCGGCTCAGATCATACACATACATATGGGCACGTTGGCTGTCATGATCTGATTACCAAAGACGTGCTTGGTTTAACGGACGACTCTGTTTTCCTTTAGGAGCAGTTTTTTCATCAAAGACCTACTCTGAAACTACTCCCCTACGGCAACATCAGCGAGCGTGTTGAATTAAGAAAACGATTGGGTTGCAAGTCATTTCAGTGGTACTTGGATACCGTCTTTCCAGAGCTGGAGTCAAATATAGAAAACAAACCATTTTAATTAGTAAAGGGTTAAAAAGTCCTCTAATCCTTCAACACAGTGGTGGTAGAGTGCAAATTTGGAACAGCATGGAATTATGTCCAGCAGTAAGAAATATAACCAGAGTGGTCTACGACAGGAGTGTCTCTTTTCTCCCTTCAATGACAATGTCTAATATTTTATTGTTCATCTGCCATGAATTTCTGGGGGGACAAAACCTTGACCATTAAAAACGTAAGCAGTTAAGACTCTGCCGTATAACTGATTGGGGTGAAGTGTGCCATTTGCAATTATTTGCCAAACTCACTTGGCCCTGGTAGGCTCTGGGGATTTCTCCACTCTGACTCTTATACAGTTGTCTTTTTCTTTTTCTTTTTTTTTTTTTTTTTTTTTTTTTTTTTTTTTTTTTTTTTTTTTTTTTGAGAGGGTTTTGCTATAGGGCGTGTGTGCTCACCAGAAAGCTAGACAGAGACAGAGAGACAGAAAGTGAGAAATCACCCCCAGGGGGAGGGCCACGCTGCAATCCCTTTTCCTTCATTCTCCTCTCGGGATTTTGGGCACGCATGCACATGCGCCCGGCATGAGTTTAAGCCACCGGGTCCAGGACTTGAACTGTGTTCGACTACATGGGAGTCCAGCAACACAGCCATTACGCCAACTGCTGGCCCCTACAGCTGCCTTTTTAATGAGGCCGTCACAGAGAGCTGTGCTTGGTACATGCCGATTGTGGCCCAGCCCTATTGCCCTCCCTTCTTGTAGCCGGTGTGGATTCTGGTACCGAAACCTCGTTAAGAGAGATTTTTGCTATGGGGCATGTGCACTCACCAGAGAGATAGAAAGTGAGAAATCACCCTGGGATGGGGTGGGGGTGGCCATGCCATAATCACTCCTCCTTCAGTCTCCTCTCACGCACCCAGTGTGAGTTTCAAGTCTCCAGGTCCAGGACTCAAACCACGATTGGCCGTGTGGGAGTTCAGACACATAACCATTATGCCATCTGCTGTTCCCAGGTTCCTCACCTTTGACTGTCCGGCCCACAAGGCCGGGTGTTTCAGTTCGGTTATCCAGGCCAGCCTCCCCATTTGTTCCCACTGCCTCATACACTGTCCTTCGGAGACACCCCATCTCCCCTGCTTGTCACTTTGCCTTTCTCGTGGCTATGTCCCCCATGGCTAGAGGCAACACTCCACACACTGTACACCCTGCTGGTGATCTGTGTCCTGACTCTCGGTGACTGTCTAGCTGGATGGGGAAAAGCAGCTAGGTGCCTCCCCCACCCGGTGCCTTCCCTGAGGGAACCCACTCCAAGAAGTCTAACCTACATCTCTGGGGTTCAAGGGGCTGCTGTTAGGTCTACCCTGGTGAAGGAAGATGATAGAGGTTTAATTCACAGAGACAACAGCGAGGAAGAAAGTAAAAGAAGAAACACATGTTTGAAAGGGGAAAAGAGGAGTAGTGGAGCCCTAGGATTACCGACATCCCCTTCGCTGTAGAAAGATGTGCTAGCTTTTACAGCGGGAGGCAGAGCCTTACCGGTGAGGTGCCCTAGGTGCGGGTGCAGGATGCCACGGGGAATGGAGCAGGCAAATGCCCCTCCCTTCCTGGGGCTTGTGTCCTTTGAGATGTTACAGACAAGAAATGCTAAAAGAACCACGCATGGCTTCCCTGTAGTTTAACGGTTAAGGGAGCTGCAGCCCATGCGGCCCACTGTGGTTCCAATCCTGGCTCTGGAGGTTTGAAAACATGCCCAGTGTGTGTGCCTGCATGCGCATACTCCAATCCTGACAGGGTGGAGAGCTGGAGCAGGGACTGATCACTTCCTGTTGAGGAGTGCTTCCTCCTTTCCCTATCTCTCCCTGGGAAGTGCATGCACTGCTTGATAACCAGAAAAACAAAAACCAAAAACCCAGTTTATAAGCTCTTTATGCCCACCCATTCAGCACAATATTATATTAAAAAATCTGTGGCTAGAAAGGCATGGGAAGGGCTGGTGCTGGCACATCACTAGCCACAGGGTAAGCTGACCATGCCTTGAGCAGGCGCTGCAGCAGCACCAGACACGCGCCATGTTATGACCATGTCGTCAGCCCATATTGACCTATGCCCTACCTCCCTCTAGAAAGTGATCAGAAAGTACTCGTAGGGCATGCTGGTTAAGGATACTGGACTCCCACACAGTCAACCACAGTTCGAGTCCCGGACCTGGTGGCTTGCTTTCTCACTTTCTCTCTCTCTTGTCAAAATAAGTAAATAAAGTTGAAATTAATACTTTTTTTAAAAAGTAATTGTAATAAAACCGATGAATCTGTTAAAATTAGGAGAAAGTTGGGGTCAGCAGGTGGCACAGTGCTTAAGGTGCTAGACTCCCACATGGCTGACCGCGGCTCAAATTCTAGACCTGGAAGCTTGCTTTCACACTTTCCTCTCTCTGTGTGTCTTTGTCTCTCTCCAGTGAGTGTGTGTGCCCTGTACCAAATTAAATAATAATAATAATAATAATAATAATAAACAAAATTAGATATATTTTTTAATTAGGAGAAAGTACAAACTAAAACTTCTGCAGCCGAAGGAATAAAGAACCGCAGTAGGACAAACATGGATTACCTTCTTGGCACAGCAACCTGTTTCCTGCTTTTGAAATGTGAGACTACCCGTAGATGTGTGCGTGTGGGCAAGCATGAAGGATGGATGCCGTCAGCTCGGCCACTGAGAGTTCTCCTTTAATAAAGACAGAAGTCTTGTGTAATGTAACTCAGTATAGATACTAAATAACGCTAATAAGTACTACGACTGGCTTACCCTGTCCCCTAGACATTCTCTTCTTGAATATTGTTTCCCTTGACCCTGGGATAGAAAGCAAATCAAAATCAACATCCAAGTATTTGCTGTGATGAGAAGTAGATACATACTTGTCTGTAGGTGGCCTTTTTTCTTTTTTTAATGGGAATTTAAAAGTCTGATTTGTATTCTGGAGCTAGCTGAGAAGTATCTGCTAACCCGATGAAGGCTTTCACGAAACATAGTTTTGGGTATGAGCAAAAGTCTTCCATTAGGCCCAGGAGTCAGGAACCTTCTAGGCACCCTTCTAGGAATGTGTCCTAAGAGACATCTGTATGAAATAATTGCAAGAGCTAACAGTCGCTGCAGCTTTCCCCAAGCGTCTTGCCCTATGTGGTGTGATAATCGGCATGGATGATCTTGTTCAGCCCCACTTCTGGGTAACTTTGTACCATTTTTTCTTTTTTTTTGGAGAGGTTTTTGCTATCGGGTGCCTGCACTTACCAGAAAGAAAGAGACAGAGACAGAAAGAGAGAAATTACCCCTCCGGAGAATGGCCACACCACAGTCCCTTCTCCACCAGTCTCCTCTTGGGATCTTGGGCATGCACGTGCACGCACCCAGTGTGAGTTTTAAGCCACCTAGCCTGGGACTTGAACTGCAGTTGACTACATGGGAATCCAGTGACATAACTATTATGCCATCTGCTGGTCCCTGCTATCTGATCTTTTCGTTCTTGTCTACCCACCTATTTATTTTTTTTTTTTTTTTTTTTTTTTTTTTTTTTTTTTTTTTTTTGAGATTTTTGCTATAGTGCATGTGTGCCAGTCAGATAGACAGAAAGTGAAAAATCACCTCTGAGGAATGTCCACACTGCAATCTCTTCTCCATTTTCCTCTCGGGATTTTGGGCACGCACGCACACGTCAGAATGAATTTTAAGCCACCAGTCCGGGACTTGAACTGGACTATGTGGAAGTCCAGCGCCTTAACCACTACTGTGCCTGTTAGCCCTGTCCATGAATTCTTTAAGAACAAGATTCTCTGTCTTCCTGTAGATAGAATCTAACTCCTGTCTCCTTAGTCTAGTCCAAGGCGTTAACCCTGTACATTATCCAGAGTCTAATTTAGACTGTGCATAACAAGTGACTTCAGGCCACTGAGAGCCCTCCCTATTCCTCCTGCCAGGATCCAGCCACTCTCTGCTGTATGACACCTTGCTCTAACTAGAGCTTTGGCAAATGACTTTGTCATCCCCTCCCCACATGCACCTTTTGCCTTTAAAATCACCCTGAGGCTGAAACTTGCAATTGGTATAATGGCTATATCGCTGGACTCCCATGTAGGCTCAAGTCCCAGACCCGGTGGCTTAAACTCAGGCCCGGCGCGTGTGCATGCGTGCCCAAGAACCGGAGAGGAGAATGGAGGAGAAGAGGTTGCGGCGTGGCCATTCCCCCAGGGAGGGTGATTTCTCGCTGTCTGTCTTTCAGGCGAGCGCATGTGCCCTATACCAAAAACCTCTCCGGAAAAAAACATCACCCTGAGGCGCTGGCGGGTGGCCTGGTGGTTGAGGTAAAAATTAAATAACAATAGCACATAAAATGGAAAGAATAAATAATTCTAAAATCACCCTGGACCCTGTAAGCCCTGGCTGCCATTATCCACCGGCCCGCGTTCCTCCTCAGTCCGCGGTGCACCCGCGGGGCTCCCAGCACGCCGGCTCCCTCCCAGCTCCTCTGGACATGGAGCCCCGTGTCTTTGATCGTAGGCGGCGCGCTCATGTCAGCGCCG
>NW_006159763.1:1258639-1263979 GCF_000334495.1 Tupaia belangeri chinensis
CCCCGGCCCCCCGCCAGTCTCTGCGACCCCGAGCGCAGGCCGAGCGGACCGGCGGGACGAATGCGGGCCTCGCTTCGGAGCGCAGAGCCGGCGAGGGCCCGGGACCCTCCGCCCCCTTCTCAACCGAGGGCCGGAGCGTGCTGGCCCGGCCTCGGAGGGAGACCAGCGGGGTTAGAGGTGCCCCTGACACCGCAGACCCATGGCGGGGACAGGAGGGCCAGGAGCCCGCGGCGCGCAGCCCGGGTGACCGCCACGCGGCCGGGTTCGCGCTCCCCGAGAGTCGGTTGGCTTCCGCTGCGCAGGGTTTCGCCAGGTCCGCGCGTCGCGTTTGGTTGATAGGCTGCTGGTGCTTTTTTTGTTTTTGTTTTTTTTCCAGCATGTTGAAGAAATTGAGTCATTTGTCTTGTGCAATTTACCATATTCTTAAAGTCGCAGGCAGGCACCCGCCCTCGGTCTGATGGACCACCCTTTGGGGGATGCTCAGAAGCACTTCATGACTAGCTTTTCACGTTTCTGCAGTCAGAGAACATTGGCTCTGGCATTCCGCTTACTTTGCATGATGGAAACAATTGCTTCGTTGCTTTTCCAAATACAAAGTGGTTTTCTAGCTGTGCTTTTCTTGCCATTACCGTGCACCCCCCCAAAATACTCTGGTGTTACTCTCCCCCACTTGTAGCATCAGGCTAGAATCCTCATAGGCATTTATATTTATACATAGATCTCCACTCATTTCTTCTCTGCCTAGAAACACTGCATTTTAAAATCTCTGCCGTAAGAAAAATAGGGAAGAGAAAAACTTCTCTACCCTTAATAAATGATGTGTCAGTTGAGCGTTTCAAGTTAAATGTCACCCACAGTAGTCTACACTTTTCTGGAGATTTTTGTGACGTTTCTTGCAAAAAACTATCCTTTTTGTGTGTGTTGTAAAATACATATAGCCCAACGTTATCATTTTAACCACCTTTAGGTGTATTAGTGGTGTTAAGTACAGTCATAGGGTTGCGTCACTGTCACCACTTTTTCCAGAAGGGTTTCACCATCGCAGGCAGAAACCCTTAAGCATAACTCCTCCTTCCCTGCCCCGCCCCCTCGGGCTCTGTCATTTGCCTAGTCCGGACGTGTTATGTAAGTGGGATTGTCCGCGTTTGTCCTTTTGGGTTTGGCTTATTTCACACAGTGTTTTTGGCGTTCATCTGTGTTGTAGCACGCATTACACTTCTTAGAGCTCAACAGTGTGTGTGTGTCACAATTTCTTTAGTCATTTAAGGGACTTTGGGTTGTTTACACTTTTGGCTGTTGTAAGTGGTGCTGCTGGGAATGCGTTCCTGTGTGTCTGAGCTCCCGTTTTCAGGGGTGTATATCCAGGAGCGGAACGGTTGTCTTACTCTGCATTTAACTTTAAAAAATGTGACTGTGTTCATTTATGTCATGAGCAAGAGGGAGACAAGTACCCTACGCAGTATCTTGCCACACTGACCCTCCCCCTGAGCCAGTGAGGACCCGGGCTTGGGGAGGTGACCTGTTTGTTAAGCTTGCCTGGGATCCGAACTCGGGCACTCCTGGCGTCAGCCTTGCACAGCAGCACCTGCCTCCTGTGCGTCCTGGCTGAACCCTTTGTTTAACTTCGCCGGGAACTGACCAACTCTTCGTATTTTAAAAACTGCTTCTGCGGCCTGCTTTCTCACTCTTGCTCTCTCTGATCAAATTTTTTTAAAAAATTAAAATAATTTTAAAAGAACTGCTTCCTTAAAGACTTCCACCCTACATTAATTGCTAAATCCAATGGTACTGCCTCAGTTCTCATCTGCTTGGCCTCTTTTATTTATTTTTTAAGAGAGATTTTTGCTATAGGGCGCATGCACTCACCAGAGAGAGACAGAGACAGACAGTGAGAAATCACCCCCCACGGGAGACGGCCACACTACAGTCTCTCCTCCGTTCTTCTCTTGGGATTTTGCTCATGCACACACACGCACCCCGTGTGAGTTTTAAGCCGCTAGGTCCGGGACTTAACTGTGGTTGGCTACGTGGGAGTCCAGCGATGTAACTGTTCTGCCATCTGCTGGTCCTGTGGCTTGGCCTCTTCACGTGTCACATTGCTTGTCAGTACAGCCGAGTTTGTTATTTTCATGAGAGGGAGAAGTACCCTCAGCTGGTTAAATCCTCTGTGAGGTCTAGGTTTGAATTTGAAGCCTATGGGCATCTCTGTATCAGTGCTCTCTGGAATGCACCAGGTGCAAAAGGAAGTCCGCTGTAAATCCTCCCAAGTCTGCCCTGTCCTCCAGCTTCTATCAGGGAGACTGGAAAGCGGGTGCTGGGTTTAGTGCCCTTCCTCCTTTGGGGCCAGTGTGCTGTCAAGTTAGCAAGCACAGACTGTCCTGCTCTCGCTCCTGCTACTCACGTTCACAGCCCTCTGGAAGCCATGAGAGCCTCTTACCGAATTCTCCCGTTTTTCTGTCCCAACCCACTTTACGCACTGCGGCTAGAACTTTATTCCTAGGATTTATCTGTGTAAGGACACTTGTTAGTTCCCTTTTGTGTACAGAACAAGTTAATTCGCATCTTCACGTTAGAGTCCCTGCCTGTCTTCATACAATCACCTCCCGCCCACTACCTTTCCTCCCTGGCCAGTCCATTTGCATTCGTCCTTACTGCCCCCCATCCTGCTTGCTGTTCTGTGTGGAAGACTAAAATTAGATACATGGTGTGGTTTTCAGGACTAACTTCCTGCTTCAAATAGTTCAACTTTTAGCCATTCAACTATTTTTAAAGAATTATTTATTGAATCTTACTTATTTTTTATTATTCAGTTTAACCAGAGAGAGTGAGGGAGAGCGAGATAGCAAGCTTCTAGGTTTGGGACTTGAACTATGGTTCACCGTGTCAGAGTCCAGCACCTTAACCACCATGCCACCTGCTGGCCCCTAGCCATTGAAATTTTATTCCCACCCCCCCACCCGCCCCACCCCGCCGAAAGGTTTCTGTTATAGGGCGCATGCGCTCACCAGAAAGGCACAGAGAGACAGAGAGACATAAAGCGAGAAATCACCCCCTTGGAGGGGTGGAATGGCCATGCCGCAATCCCTTCTCCTCCATTCTCTTCTCTGGATCTTAGGAACGCACGCACACGTGCCTGGCATGAGCTTAAGCTACTGGGTCCAGGACTCAAACCACAGTTGAGTACATGGGAGTCCAGCAACATAACCGTTATGCTAACTGCTGTTCCCGAAATTTTACTCTTTAAAGCCAAACTTAAATGACCTGTAAGAAATTGTCAGGTGGTTCAGGCATTAATTTGCTTTTATCTTTACTGTGGCACTTCTTAGAGTTTTCTTTAAGACATGCTCAAGTCTTTCTACCCGATTTATTATTTCTATAGGGAAATTATTTATTTATTTATTTTCTTTAGGGAAAATGAGATTACTAATCGAAAGGTATAATGATTTATTCTTTTCAATTTTATTTATTTAGTATATTATTTTTAAATTTGATCAGAGTGAGACACAGAAAGAGAGGGAAAGTGAGAAAGCAAGCCATCAAGTCCAAGACTCAAACCATGGCTGGCCCATATGAGAGTCCAGTGCCTTAACCACCATGCCACCTGCCAACCCCAGGCATAATAATTTCTAAGGTTTCTGTGATGTTGTCAAACTGCTTTCTTAAAAAAAAAAAAAGACACCGTAATTTACAGTTTCACCATTGTTAAGTGTATCATTTAACTACTTTATGCTTCAATATATGGAACAAGTATAAAATAAAACAAACTTGCAATTTTAAGTTTAAAAATAATCTTATTTTTATTTGCATGTCTACTAATTATCAATAATGGATACTTTTAAAAAAATTTTTTTTCCATAGGGTGCATGCACTTTGCTGGAGAGAGGGGGAAAAGAGGAATCACCCTTGGGGGGATGCCCATGCCACAGTCTCTTTCTCCTCTCAGGATTTTGGACATGCATGCACATGTACCTGGCGTGATTTTCAAGCCACCAGGCTGACACTTGAACTGTGGTCTGCCCGTGAGAATCCAGCACCTTAACCACCATGCCACCCGCTGGCCCCCAAGACCAGAGCCTGTTTAATATGTATGTCCATGTCTGTTTCTTCTGTGCATAGTCTCCTGAATACTTGAAGCGTAGGTTACACCTGGGGACTCTCTTCACCTGTGTTAGCTTCTATTCCTAACATTTATCTGAAAAGTTCTGGAGGTCAGAAATCAGAAATGGTTCTCAGTGGGCTAAAGTCCTGGTGTTGAGAGGACCGTGTTGCTTTCTGGAGATCATAGGAGGGAATATTTTCTTGCTCTCTTGAGAATCTGCCCACAATCCCTGGTTTGTGGCCCTCTTTCAACATCTTCAAAGCCAGCAGTTGTGGGTTGAATTCTCACATCCTATTACTTTCATCTCTTTTGCTTCACTTTTCCATGTTCTAGGATCCTTTTGGATTATGTTGGGCCCACTCAAATGATTCAAGAATGATATTCATGTTTTAAGATCATCTGACCTTAGTTCTAGGGCTTAAGATAAGGACTTTACTTTTTTTTTTTGGTTTTTGCCATAGGGTATACCTACCTGCTAGAGTGAGCGAGTGAGAGAGAGAGAGAAGGAAAGTGAGAAATCATCCCTCAGGGGAGATTTGCTACATTGCAGTCTCTTCTACATTCTCCTCTTGGGATTTTGGGCACACATGCACGCTCGCCTGGCATGTTTTTTGAGCCACCGAGTCAGGGACTTGAACTGTGGGGTCAGCTATATGAAATCCAGTGCCTTAACCACTATGCTACTTGCTGGCCTGCATATGGACATTTCAAAGGGGACCATTTTTGGTCTGGTTACCACATAGTGTGGCAATTATAATTAAAAAAAAAATTTGGTGGCCAGCAGGTGGCATGGACGTTAAGGCTGACCATAGTTCGAGTCCTAGACCCAACAGCTAGAAAATCACACCAGCACCTGTGCGTGTGTGCCTAAAATCCCAAGAGGAGAAGGGATTGCAGTGTGGTCATCCCCCCCAGGGAGTGATTTCTTTTTTTTTTCTTTTTTTTTTTATAATTTTTACTTAATTTTATTTATTCATTCATTTTTTAATTTGACCAGAGAGAGACACAGAGAGAAAGAGGGAAAGTAGAAAGCAAACCATCAGGTCCAGGACTCAAACCATGGTTGGCCATGTGGTTTTGCACTCTCTCTGTGAGCTCATGTGCCCTATGGTAAACACCTGAAAACACATTTTTGTGTGTCGGGGGGCAGACCTGTGGCCTAGTGGCTCAGGAAGCCAGATCTTCCCATATAGGTGACCACGGCAGGAATTCCAGATCATCCCATATAGGTGACCACAGCA
>NW_006159763.1:1264436-1278239 GCF_000334495.1 Tupaia belangeri chinensis
CCAGCCAAGGTGCTCCGAAAGACGTGTGCGTAAACACTGACAGGATAGAGAAATGGAGAAGGGAGTGTGAGTGTGACCACGTCCGACTAGAGAGTGCTTTCTCTTCTTTATCTCTCAATTTTTCTTTCTCTGGTGAATTAAAAAAAATTACAGTGGTTGCTCTAGAATTTACAGTAGACTTTTTTTTTTGTGGGTGGGGGGGGTTTTTGCTTTAGGGTGCATGCGCCCGCCAGAAAGACAGAGATAGAAAGCGAGAAATCACCCCCAGGGGGGATGACCACATCGCAATCCTTTCTCCATTTTCCTTGCAGGATCTTGGGCACACACGCACATGCGCCCGGCATGAGTTTAAGCCACTGGGTCCAGGACTCGAACCGTGGTTGGCTACCTGGGAGTCCAGCGACATAGCCATTACTCCAACTGCTGGTCCCTACAGTAGACATTTTAAACTAATTTGAATCTTCCTCAAGTAATGCCATATTGCTTTACGTGTTCTTACTCTCATAGAGATCAGATTCATAAATCAGAGAGCTGTCAAAGGCCTGTTCCCCGGGAGCACATGTCTGGAATTTGCTCTGAACCCTTTCTAATTCAATAATCTCCTTAAAGCAGTGCTTCTAGTTTCCCAGCATAGATAAGGAATGAGAAGGAATAAGGGGTACTTTCAGGTTGTCATCACCTGGCCATTTCACAGGGCGTGCGGGAACAGTCCTCTGTAGTTGACTGGTCCTTCTGGAAAAGGCTCAGGAGTAGCGCATGTCTGCAAGACTAACGGGGCATCACAGGAAGGTAAATATTTAACAACAACACATTTTAAACATCACTAAATATTTAAAAAGTTATTTGTTGATAGAAAGCAAGCTGTCCTGTTAAATAGAACTGTCTCATTAGTCTTACAGTAAAGATGAACTTTAAAAGAAGGGTGCACAAGAATTTCAGACTAGATCGTAGTTCATAAAGGAAAAACTAGTTTTTAAGTCATGCTTTTAGAGTATTCGTTCAGTATTCAGCTTATATTCTTGAATTTTTGACAAGGTAATGGAGTTAAGATATTCTTTTCCTTTCCATGTGCTTAAAATACATTGTGTTTTCTTTGTGTATATTGGTACAGAAAACCCTTTTTCTTCTGAGATTAGAAGAAAAGGTCATGTTTTTTAAAAAGCCGTAAAATATTTAACCCACTCCAAAATTATTCTTATATTTTTAAGTTAGCAAGTATTTTTCTAAGAAACTTTTTCTCTGTTTTCTTAGTTTTTAGTACAACTGCAAGAGTGTAGAATATTAACCCCCAGTTCCCTGAGTGAAGCCAGTCTGGCATTTAGAGCTCCTAATGGCTTCCTGGAATTT
Source organism: Tupaia belangeri chinensis (assembly GCF_000334495.1). NCBI lineage: Eukaryota > Metazoa > Chordata > Mammalia > Scandentia > Tupaiidae > Tupaia > Tupaia belangeri. The sequence continues at coordinate 1,265,784 of NW_006159763.1, forward strand.
GCTTGTTCTTTAGGACTATTGATGATTTTCAGCAAAAAAAAAAAAAAGTATCATGTTGTTTAGTACATTTAATAGGCTATGAGTAGGGCCGGCAGGTGGCGTGGTACATGGTATAATTTGCTTCACGGAACATGCTGTTCCACGGCTGCTGTGGACCATGCCCTCTTGGTAAAGGGTGACTATGCAGAGCTCTTTGTAGCTCCGAGCATCGTGCTGTTGAGAAATAACTCCTCACTCTAATGTGATGCTGGGATTTAAATTGACCTGAGATTTTTTTACCTTTGTGACCTAGTTTGCAAGCATTCTAGATATAACAACCATAGACGCCAGCAGTTGCAATAAGAACTTTGCTTTTTTGAGCAGATATGCTTAAATTGCAATGTGTGTTGTTGCATACACATTCTTTTATTCCCCGGATTGCAAATTAGTGCAAGTTCGCTTTTCACCTGTAAAGATGTCTACCTTCTCTCCACCCACTGCCATTTAATTTCATTCCTTTTCTTATGGGTATCACCTTTTTAAAAATAGTTTATAGGGTTGCTAGAAGCCCACTCAGTATTATGCTTTGTTCGGGCACCAGGTGTCCCGACCCGGGGGCACAGCCGAACAGGTTTTCTGAGTGAAGGAGTGAGCCGGGACAAGCAGCGTAGTGTTACAGCACGGAGACGACAGTGTCGTCCGTGTATTGTGGGCAGCACGGTACCGGACAGAGATGACGCAGTGTCGCGTTGTCTACTGTGAGCAGCACGGAGACGACGCGGTGTCACAGCTCTTCGGGGTCGTCCGGAGACGATGTAGTGTTACAACTCTTCAGGGTCTCCCAGTTCGTCTGGAGATGATGCAGTGTCAGCTCTTCAGGATCTTCAGGGTCATCTGGAGACTGCGCGGTGTTTCAGCTCTTCAGGCTCTTCAGTTGTCGTCTTCCTGGTCGTCATCATCGTCTGGCTACTGTGGGCCAGGCATCGTGGTTATATACACTCTGGTGGGTTGTAAACGGTGGGCCCTGATTGGTTGTAAACGGTGGGCTGTGATTGGTTGCTTTTGGGCCAATCATGAGGTGCCAGATATGCAAATTTGAGGGATTCTAGTGGCCAATCAGAGCAAGGTTTCGAAGGTCAGGTTTTTGGAAGGTAACCAATCATGGCAATTGTTTGCTCTCTGAGAAACCTCAGCAGACTCGCTGGTGCACAGCTTCCCACAGGTATCACCTTTTTAAAAATAGTTTATGGGGTTGCTAGAAGCCCACTCAGTATTATGCTTTGTCTCTCCCTTTTCTTTATCCTTTGTTTTATAATACATAGGTGTGCACGTGTACTTGTGTATTAGCATTCTGTATATACTCTCATCTTTGTATCACCCGACCACGTAACTTGGAGATTTATCTGTACTCAGTAATACAGACGAGATGAATTCCTTTCATAGCTGCATATTGCTTTGTTGTATGACGACTATTCCTTGTTTTCAGCCAGACCCTTACAAATGGACAACTGGATTGATTTTGGCCTTTTACTACTATAAGTAGCTGTGCAGTGACTTACCTTGTGCATATATTACTTCCTGTTTTTACTGTCTGTGGGATAGAGTACTAGGAGTGATATTGCTGAGTCTGAAGGGTGAGAGTGTATGATTTTGCTAGATGTTGCCAAGTTACCCCACATTAAAGCTGTAACATATGTGAGTTTCCTTACAGCCTCACTATCAGAATCTGTTAACAGGCTTTTGGGTTTTTGTGAATTGACCAGGTTGGAGATGACATCTTAGTGTGCTTTTAATTTGTATTCCCTTATGAGCAGAGTTGAGCATTTTGCATTTCCCTTTCTGCTAATGTTGGTTCTTTACTTTTAGGATCTCTTTATTTGATATTCTGCCTAAAAGTGACCCTGGCTGCTTCCTACTACCCGGTTCCCTCATTTTCTGTAATTCCTTCCTGGAGAGGGCGTGAAACTGGCTAGCTTCTCATGGATGGAGTATGGCAAGGTAGTGGAATGTGAGTTTCTCCACTGGGTCATGGAGGCAGAGATGAAGGGCTGTCCCTCCTGTGACTGCAGCTCAGTGTCTGAGACTGCCTGATGCAGACCAGAGTGGGAAGTGCCTCGTTTGCTTCATGAAGTTAGGTGCCATGCTGGGGAAGCCCACATAGCGAGGAACTGCAGGCCACCTGTAGGACCTGAGAGTGACCTCCAGCTGTCATCTGCTAAAAAGCCAGGGTCCCTTGTCTTGGGGCTGCAGGGAATTGAATTCTGCTGCCTTGAGTGAGTTTAGAGCAGGTTCTTCCCCACTCAAGCTTTCAGGTGAGAACACAGCCTGGCTGACAGCTTGATGACAGCTGTCAATGGGGCTCCCCTAGGCTGTGCTCACTTTCCACTCACAGACAGAGATTGTGATAGTTTGTTACACAGCAGTGCAAAATTACTGCTGGGATATTACTCTCTGTGATAAAAGTTGCAAGTTTTTTTTTTTTTTTCCTAGTTTACCTTTTTATCTTTTTGCTTTTAGTGTCTTTTGCTATCCAGTGTTATTATCTTTGTTGTTGTTTTAATGTAATCCAGTTTATCTTTTTCTGTATTATTTCTAAGTTTTAAAATCCTAGCTAGAAATATTTTGCCCACTGCCAAATTATCAAGGAGTTTACTCATGTTTTTGTCCAGTATTTGTATGGCTTTATCTTTTCTATTCAGATATCCAGATCATATCAGCTATGTCTTAGTGAAAGGGAGGGTTGGACCCTATTGTGTCTTTTTCCATATGGCTCAACATGTGTCCCAACATCATTGAGTAAAAAAGTCATTTCCTCTCTGGCTTATGATGTGTCTTTCTTATATTAAGTTTATGCTAAATATATCAAATTTACAATGGATTTCTAAATTTCTGTATGTATCAATAATTGGGTCTTTTTTCTCTTTCTTGCCCCTTGGTTGGTCAGACTGCATGTGCCCACACATTCTGTTCAGATAAAATAGCCCTGGAGTTTGCTGGTTACCTAGTAGAACTCGTGCCATCCGAGGTTCTTTTTTTTCTTTTAAAGGTTTATATGGCTGTTTCTTGAACAAATGAACTTTATTTATAGTCAGAGTAGTCTCCAGATCCAAACTCAGAACCCCACCTGGGTGAGTCATTCCCAGAATGCATTCCGGGCTACCTCCCTGGTGAAACCTTGACTTGCAGCGTGCAAGGCACCTTCCTGGAGTACTACCACACTGTGACCGGGAAAACAAAACCATCCTGACTTGTCTCACTTTCCATTCTTGGACCCAGCTGGTTAACCTTTTATTCATTTAGCTTGGAAAAAAATACAACATTCATATCTAACTGCTAAAGTTTTAGCTAATTAACTATGCACGTTTATGATTGAAAGAATCTGTTCACTAGTTGTTTTGTATTAACTGACCTTACATACTTGGTTTGACCTCTTTTTAAGTCTTTCAGCCTCGTATAGTGAAGCCTATCAGAGGAATAGCAATGGTAAATAATATCAACCTGATAAGGTGGTTGAGCATTAATACATTTTATGGTCTGGAAACCAAGGAATCTTGGTTTTTGAGCTACTAGCTTTTGAGCAGGAACCAGGGAGCTCATCCACAAAGACTCAGCAGACTTGGCCAACTGCTGTGGGTGAGGTCTCTGAGCAGAAAGCTGTTTTATGTTGACCTTAGGTGCTGGCAGGCAACCAAAGGGTCATACAGGGTAATCCAGGGTCATGCAGTGGGCAAAATGGACAATACTGTCCTGCTTTTATCATAAAGACCTTTACTCGGTTTCTAAAATTAGATGGCTCCTGAGTTATTTCTTGTACCTTTCAGTAATAAATATGGCTACTGTTCTGACCTAGTTTTCATACTTCGTTGAATAAGGTAGTCATGCTGTCCATGCATAGCACTAAGGATTGCTTGGCTCAAATAAGCTTGTAATAAATTCGCTTAGAAATTCCCAGCATCGGGACCAGCGGTTAGCGTAACGGCTATGTTGCTGGACTCCCACGTAGTCGACCACGGTTCGAGTCCTGGGCGTGTGTGTGTGCGTGCCCAAGATCCCGAGAGGAGAATGGAGGAGAAAGGATTGCGGAGTGGCCATCCCCCATGGGGGGGTGATTTCTCGCTTTCTATCTCTCTGTCTGTCTCTGTCTGTCTGGCGAGCGCATGCACCCTATAGCAAAAAACTCTCTCTAAAAAAAAAAAAAAAAGAAATTCCCAGCATTTTGCAAGCATATTGGCTAGCTGTATTACAGTCATTTTTCATTCACTTCAGCAAACATTTTTTAAATCTTTGTTATGTGGCAAGCACTGTTACAAGTTCAGAGGACATCGTAGGGAATAGATCAGCCAAAAGCTCTCTAATGAGCTTACCTTCTAGCATGGGAGAGATAGTAAATAATAAACTCGATGATTAATTACGTGTAAATAAGTAAGTGATGAGCTCCATGGAAGAAGATCAGATCTAATGTTAGTGGTTGAGCGGCAACTTTAAGGCAGTCTTACTAGTCTCACTGGGAACATGATATGTGAGCAAAGATTTGAAGGAGGTAGCCGTGAAATCACTCGAGTAGAAACGCAATCTAGGCAGAGGGAAGAGCTGGTTCAAAGGCCCTAGCTGGGCCAGGATGGACGTGCTTGGTGACCATAAGGAGACCAGTGTGTGGGTGACAGAACGAGTAAGAGGGATGTAGTGGGAGACAGTAGTGGACATAGAGGTAATGCCAGAAGTGAAGGCCCCTGTAAGGAACTGGAGAATGATCACACATGCAGTTCTTACTGTTTACTAAATTTAGCTACGTGGGAAATATCAATGGGAAATACTGATATTCTGTAGTATTTCAGCATCTTCTGTGCGCCTTTCATGGTGCTGAGGGAAGAAACAAGCAAACAAGAGCCACCCATGGCCCTTCTGGGGATGGCCTTGACTCAGTGCAGATCGTTGTCTTAGTCGTTGAACCTGATGCATCGTAACATCATCTCACGTAATTCTGAGGGCTTCATTTACAGTGAGATAGCCACCGTTGTTAACTTGGAATTCGGACAGCTTAATTTTTAAAGTGGGATTTATTGATGCTGATTTGATTTGTTCTGATCGTTTGGGTATGATAATATTATTTTTATACTGCAGAAATCATTCTATACTGCAGAAATAAGTAATTTGGAAGTGGCATCTCTGTAGATTTCCTGTGTGTGCGTGACTTGTGTAGGGTTTCTCTGCCCTAAGTCCGTTCTGTGAAACTGCCTTATATATGCGTTGGGCTCTGCAGAAAGAATTTCTTAGGAACTTGTGGATCCTCCACATAGCATCAGAAAGCTTAGAAAATTTCAGTTCAATGCTATACTTTTTTTTTCTTGCCTTGTTTTACAGGGTATTGTAATGACACAGGAGAGAGAAAATAGAATTATTTGAACTCTTTATTTGAAAATAACTATTAGGTCTGGAGCAGGCACTGGGGCATCCTTGAGTTTAAAAAAATACCTCATCATTTTACAATGGGAAGGGCCTTAGATGTCCTGTCATCATACATGTAGTACTTGTATTTTCCTCATGGAAAGTTAGAATCTGAAAAAAAAAAAAAAAAAAAAAAAAAAAAACAAAGCTAAAAGCAACCGGGAAAAAAGGAAAGGTGGTGAAATCACTCGAGTAGAAACGCAATCTAGGCAGAGGGAAGAGCTGGTTCAAAGGCCCTAGCTGGGCCAGGATGGACGTGCTTGGTGACCATAAGGAGACCAGTGTGTGGGTGACAGAACGAGTAAGAGGGATGTAGTGGGAGACAGTAGTGGACATAGAGGTAATGCCAGAAGTGAAGGCCCCTGTAAGGAACTGGAGAATGATCACACATGCAGTTCTTACTGTTTACTAAATTTAGCTACGTGGGAAATATCAATGGGAAATACTGATATTCTGTAGTATTTCAGCATCTTCTGTGCGCCTTTCATGGTGCTGAGGGAAGAAACAAGCAAACAAGAGCCACCCATGGCCCTTCTGGGGATGGCCTTGACTCAGTGCAGATCGTTGTCTTAGTCGTTGAACCTGATGCATCGTAACATCATCTCACGTAATTCTGAGGGCTTCATTTACAGTGAGATAGCCACCGTTGTTAACTTGGAATTCGGACAGCTTAATTTTTAAAGTGGGATTTATTGATGCTGATTTGATTTGTTCTGATCGTTTGGGTATGATAATATTATTTTTATACTGCAGAAATCATTCTATACTGCAGAAATAAGTAATTTGGAAGTGGCATCTCTGTAGATTTCCTGTGTGTGCGTGACTTGTGTAGGGTTTCTCTGCCCTAAGTCCGTTCTGTGAAACTGCCTTATATATGCGTTGGGCTCTGCAGAAAGAATTTCTTAGGAACTTGTGGATCCTCCACATAGCATCAGAAAGCTTAGAAAATTTCAGTTCAATGCTATACTTTTTTTTTCTTGCCTTGTTTTACAGGGTATTGTAATGACACAGGAGAGAGAAAATAGAATTATTTGAACTCTTTATTTGAAAATAACTATTAGGTCTGGAGCAGGCACTGGGGCATCCTTGAGTTTAAAAAAATACCTCATCATTTTACAATGGGAAGGGCCTTAGATGTCCTGTCATCATACATGTAGTACTTGTATTTTCCTCATGGAAAGTAATCTGAAAAAAAAAAAAAAACAAAAAAAAAAAGACCAAGCTGAAAGCAATCCGGAACAAAGGTGAAGTGTCTGTTAACATGGGCAAATGAACAAGTTAGCTATTTTGCTGCCATTGGTTTTCTGAGCATTCACACAGTGGCATGTAGTTGAATTGCTGAACCCTTTTTTTTAAGTTCAGTGTTCCCCATGTATCTTCTTGTATTTGATCTCTGTTAATGATAAGCATGGGTGTCCTATCTGGTAGTCTGAAAAGCAGTGACTGTGTCTTTGGTTGATGGTTTAGAAATATAGCAAAGTGTCTGACATATTTCTGTCCTTCTCTTTTAGGAAACTGAAAATGGACCTTCAGCTATGCTAGGGCTATAATGGGAAGTGTCACAGTTCGATATTTCTGTTACGGGTGCCTTTTTACATCTGCGACTTGGACAGTTTTGCTTTTTGTTTATTTCAACTTCAGTGAAGTGACCCAGCCACTTAAGAATGTGCCCATCAAGGGGTCTGGGCCTCGTGGACCATTTCCAAAAAAATTCTATCCTCGTTTCACTCGAGGCCCAAGTCGATTATTAGAGCCACAGTTAAAAGCAAACAACATTGATGACCTGTTAGATAATCATATTGAAGATCCAGAAAAAAGCCACCTGAAATTGTCTTCTGAATTGGGTAAGTATATTTTATTTTTACTAGTAGCCATATCAAAATACTTAATCATTGGAAGTTTATGTTCTTTAAATCATTCTGCTCAAGGGATTAGAAATTACTGCAATATTGGGGCCTGCCAATGGTATGGCAGTTAAGGTACTGAGTCCCACATGGCCAACTGTGTAGTTTGAGTCCTAGCCCCAACGGCTTGAAAAACACTGTAGACACAGGAGAGGAGAGGGAAGAAAGAGTTGTTGTGTGGCCCTCCCTCTCAGGAGTTGCTTTCTCATTTTCCCTTTCTCTTCAGCAAGCACATGCACCCTATAAGAAATTGGAAAAAAAAAGGAAATGAGCAGTTTTCCCTCCACACTGATTTATTTTTGAACGAGCTGAGGTTGGTTCTCTGATTTTTGCAGACTCAATGGGAAGTTATATTCTAATTTGTCCAATTCTGGCTTAAGTATTTTATTAGGGTCTTGGAGAACCTAACAAGGCCACGAGAAGATGGAAAAAAAAAAAAAAAAAAAAAAAACCTGAGAAATTAAAAGGCCAGAGAGAAAATGTAACCTATGAGGAAAGATTTTGTTGTGTTTTGCTTTTACATTTTTTGCATGTGCTTGCCAGAGAGAGACAAAGAGAGGGAAAGGGAGAAATGACTCTCCAGGGGGCGGCCATGCCAAAAGGCCTTTCCCTTCCTTCTCCTCTTGGAATTTTGGACGTGCACGCACATACCTGGTGTGTTTTTCAAGCCACCAGGTCTGGAACTTGAACCATAGAGTTGACTGTGTGAGATCCAGTGCTCTAACCATCGTGCCACATGCTGGCCCCCCATGGGAAAAGGCTTTAATTGCTAAGATTATTTAATAAAGGAAAGGAATGGATGAAAGATGATTTGACCATGTTTAACTTATTTTGAAAGGCAGTTTTATTTAAACAAATAAAGCCTTTGGTTTAGAAATAAACTGGGGATGCTTATATCTAATACAGTTTCCTCTTGTAAGGCTTATTAAAATGCTAGGGAGTCAGCAGGTAGCATCGTGGTTAAGGTGCTAGACTCCCGTGTGGCCAATCGTGGTTCATGAGTCGCAGACCTGGCAGCCTGCTTTTTCACTTTCTCTTTGTCTCTCTGGTGAGTGCACATGCCCTATAGCAAAATTAAAAAATAATAGTAAAATCAAAATTTTAAAGATGTTTTTTAAATACTGGTATATATATTATATGTAAATATAGTGTATGAAATCTCAGCTTTAAAATAGAAAGCTTTGGGACCAGCAGTTAGCGTAATGGCTATGTCGCTGGTGATCAAGTCCTGGACCCAGTGGCTTAAACTCACGCCGGGCGCGTGTGCGGGCGTGCCCAAGATCCCGAGAGGAGAATGGAGGAGAAGATAAATAAAAAAAAAAATAGAAAGCTTTTTTTTTTTTTTAAATGTATATTCAGTGCTTACTTCAGCATCACATATACTAAAATTGGAATGATACAGAAAAGATTAGCATAGTCCCTGACACTCAATTCCTGAAGCAGTCCATATTTTTTAATATGAGAAGGAGTAAGTAACAAAGGATGGGGAAGTAGGGGATCAGGGAAAAAATTTAATAGCAACAAAAATGAAAAATTATTTGTTGATGATAGTGTACATGGTGTTATCTGTGACTTGCCTAATATGCTCTGTATTCATGCTGGGAAAAAAACATTTTTATATGCTGTAAAGATGTATAGTGATTAAATGTAAATTTAAAATATATTTAAAAATTAAAAAAATGGACATACCCTCCAGTCATGTTCAATTTAGAAGTGAAAATTTACTGCATATGCTTTTGAATACAACTGTAGAGTCCTTGTTTGAGCAGATTTTATTCTAAGGAATAGGTGAGTCATTTGGTTGTCTTTAAAATGTAAAAGAACTGGGCTAGCAGGTGACATAGTGATTGTGGTGCTGGACTCCCCCATGGCTGACTATGGTTTGAGTCCCAGACCTGATGGCTTGAAAATCATACCAGGTGCTTATATGACTCTGTTTATATGCTTAAAATCATACCATGTGCTTATATACTCAAAATCTCAGAAAGAGAATGGAGGAGGGAGAAAAGGGGTCATGGTATGGCCACCCCCACCCCCCCCAGGAGGTGATTTCTTTCTTTCCCTCTCTCTGTCTCTCTCTGGTGAGCACACATATGCTATGGCAAAAACCTTTAATAATAATAATAAAATTAAAAAACAAATACTTGAGATTAAGTTTAGCCAAGGAAGTGTAAAATTCGAACACTGAAAACTAGAAAACATTGCTGAAAGAAATTAAAACAGACCTAAATAAGTGGTTAGACATCCCAAGTTTGTGTAATTAAATACTAAATACTGTTAAGATGTCAGTACCACCCAAAGCAATCTATAGATTCAGCATAGCCCCTATCAAAATCCCAATGACCTTGACTAAAAAGATGAGAAAACAGATGCTAGTACTACCATAGAATTACAGTAAGTCCTGAAGAGTTAAACAGTCTTGAAGAAGAACAAAATTGATTGACTTATACTTCCTAATTTTAAAAGCTTTCCACAAATCAAAACATAAGAATAGTCATATAGAAGAGTGGAATAGAACTGAGAATCCCACAGTAAACCTTGGAACATCTGCAGTCAGTTGATTTCAGAAAGAACTTAGGCCATTTAATGGGAAAAAATAGCCTTTCCGACAAATGGTACTAAGATAACTCGATACCCACGTGCAGAAGCATGGAGTTGGACACTTCCCAGAACCATATAAAAAATTAACTCAAAATACATCTAAGACCTAAATAGAAAAGCTAAAACCGAACTCCTTAGAAGAAATCATAGGGGCAGATCTACGTGATCCTGAATTTGGCATTGATTTCTTAGACATGACAGCAAAAATATAATCAGCAAAAGGAAAAATAGATAAATTGGACTACAGACAGTCCTCGTTTAACGACCATCTTTTTAACAACTGCTTAGACTTAGGACCAGTTCTCCAGCGTGGGGAGATCCTCCTTCTCGGTCTGTGTGAGTCCGAGACTCTCCTTGCTCCATAGTAGTCTCATTCTTGGAATCAGTATTCAGTACATGAAGCATTCGCAACACGAGACTACATAGTTGGTGTATAAATTTGCACTTTATCGTGCCCCTAGGTAGTATTCAGAGTAAGCAAAAATGACTGTGCTGGGTTTGTATTATTGGTTACATGTCTTGTCGCTTTCCGGCGCTTACCTTTTTTTTGTATGGATAGCATGACATTACCCTGATATGGTGTCATGTGGTATCTACTGATAAATACGTATCTCACAGCGTCACAACGCACTGTAAGACCACCGCCCTAAAGTCCTCATTTATCAAACAATTTGCTTAAAGATCTGATTGTAGATCGGAACTTGGTTGTTAGGTGAGGAGAGCCTGTACATCAGAAATTAACATTTTGTACACCGAGGTGTCTATAAGACGGTGAAGAAAAGACAACCTATAGACTGGGAGAAATTATTTTCAAATGATATCTCTAATAGAGGTCTAGTTTATAGAATATATAAAGAATTCTTAAAACTCAACAATTAAAAGACAAATAGCTCAACTTAAAAAAAGGCAAAGGTGGGCCAGGCAGGTAGTGTGGTGGTTAAGGTGTCTGAATCCCACATGGCCAGTGACAGGTCAAGTCCCAGATCCGATGACTTGAAAAATACAACAGGCATATGCAAGTATGTGCCCAGAATCTCGAAGAGAATAAAGGAGAAGTAAATACAGTGGTCATCCTCCTTGGGGGGATGGGTGGGAGGAGGGCTTCCTTGCTCTCCCTCCTCTCTCTCCAGTGAGAACATGTACCCTTTATTTTGCTATAGGACACGTGCGCTTGCCAAAGAGACAGGGAGAGACAGAGACAGAAAGAGAAATCACCCCCCCAGGGGATGACCATGCCGCATTCCCTTCTCCACCATTCTTCTCTCAGGATCTTGGGCACGCGCACACATGTGCCCAGCTTGAGTTTAAGTATCTGGGTCCAGGACTTGAACTGCAGTTGACTACATGGGAGTCCATCGATGTAACCATTATGTCATCTCCTGGTCTCAGCAATTTAAAAAAAGGGGAGGAGACAAAGGATTTGTTACTTTTTCCAAAGAAAATATATAAATGGCCAAAGAAAACCATGAAAAGATGCTTAACATAATTAATAGTTATTACAGAAACACACGAAAAGTTCAGTGAGATAACCACTTCACACCAGCTAGGATGGCTGTAATGGTAAGTAGGACGTGACAGCTGTCAGGCTGCAGAGAAACTGAATTCTCACACGTTGCTGGTGGGAATGTAGAGTGGGACAGCTCTGCGGATAGTCTGGTAGTTGCTCAGTGAGTGCAGCATAGAATTACCCTGTACATGCCCCAGCAGTTCCACTCTTGGATTTATACCTGAAGGAATTGCAGACAGGTGTTCAAGCAGAATCGTACCCAAATGTTCCTAGTGGCACTCCTGTTGCTCGAAGGTAGCAAGTCCCCGTGTGTTAAATCAGCTGCTGAAGGAATAACCAGACGTGGAATGTTCCAAGGTGAAAAGGAATGAAGTCCTATCACATGCTGAGACTTGGATGAGCCTGGAGAGCATTGCTTACTCCGAGTGAGAACCACCGGACAGCACGGTCACATGGGTCCGTTCATGTGCTGAGAAGAGTGAGTCCACAGGCAGCATGGCAGGCGTCCCAGACACCGGGACGTGAGGAACGGGGAGCAGGACTGCTCTGGGGGGGTGTGCGGTTTCCTTCCCAGGTGGCGGAACGTCCTGCAACTTGATAGTCCTGATGGTTGTGCGGCATTACATGTGCTGTGTCGCTAATGGGACATTTAAGTTACGTGAGTAATTACCACCATCAAAAAGTGATAAAAAAGCAAAGCTAAATGCCTTACACACAGGAAACTTAATTTAAAAGGAACCAGTGTCAATATATAGGACTAGTTAAAAATGTGATTTCTGGGGGCCAACAGTTGGCGTAATGGCTATGTTGCTGGACTCCCATGTAGGCAGCTGTGGTTTGAGTCCCGGACCTGGTGGCTTAAACTCACGCCGGGCATGTGTGCATGCGTGCCCAAGATCCCAAGAGGAGAATGGAAGAGAAGGTACTGTGGCATGGCCAACCCCCCTGGGGGTGATTTCTCACTTTATGTCTCTCTGTCTTTCTGGCGAGTGCACGCACTCTATAGAAAGAAAAAAAAAA
>NW_006159763.1:1278940-1280590 GCF_000334495.1 Tupaia belangeri chinensis
ATCCCCCCTGGGGGTGATTTCTCACTTTATGTCTCTCTGTCTTTCTGGCGAGTGCACGCACTCTATAGAAAGAAAAAAAAAAACTCTCCAAAAAAATAAGAGGGTCTATATTAGAAAATTATTCTTTTAACATGAGGTCACCCTCTGATCCTGTTGAATCAAGGAGTATTTATTGAGAATCTTCCTTGTGCCAGGTACTGCTGTGGGTGCTGGATATCAGGCAGAGTTGTCTTTTGCTTTTTTTAATTTTCATGGTCTATAACTGCCAAAGGGTGTGTGTACTCACTGGAGAGAAATGGGGTGGGGCAAGGTGGAGAGAAAGCCTCCCCCCCACCCCACATCCCTATGGGGCATGGTCACGATCCCTTCTCCTCCACCTCCCTTTCTTCATCTGTCAGGATTTGGGGCACGCATACCCATGTGCAGGTATGTGTTTCAGGAAGCTGGGACTGGGGCTTGAACTGTGCTTGGCTGTGTGAAAGCCCCTTAACTACTGGGGTATGGAGCTGGCCCTGGTAGTTTTAACTCTATTTTTTTTATGTTCGTTTTCAACATAACCAAAGTCTTTTTCTCATGGAATTTCTGCCCTTAGGTAAAATACTGGAACTTCATTTGTTTTAAAAAACAATGCAGTCTAGCTACAGGGTCTGAGAGAGAAGGTGTGTTCAGAGCTGCATTCCCCAGGTGGGTCTGGGACAGTCACAGCGCCTGGGTCTCCGTAAAACACGAAGCGTGTTAACAGAGCAGGCGTATCATTACAAAACCAGCCTCCTTTTCGAGTTGTGCGTTTCCCTAGTATATTTAACCATGAGGTCCTTTCTTCTTGACCTCTGTTAATGCCCAATGGGATTCATTTTGCAGAACACACTTTGGGAAAGGCTATTACAAGGGAATCGTCCTGCGGAGAGGCTGAAGGTTGGATAAGAGAAAGGGAAGGTGAAAGTTGACGTACTGTTCCATGTAAAGACAAAATCTGTGAAAGAACAGTAGAACAAAAGTTAAATTCAGTGGTTTTGATTAGAATTCTAGAAGAATTTCTTGACAATGAAGCTAATGAAAATCTGAAACCAGAGACTGGACCACAGAAGTGCTCTTTTTTCTTTTTTTAAGAGGTTTTTTCCTTAGGGTGTGAGCCCTGGGGGTGGAGGGAAATGAGGTGGGGCAGAGACAATGAGAGGAAAAGTGAGGAATCACCCCCTGGGTGAGATGGCCACACACACTACAATCTGCTCTCCATTCCTCCCCAGGTCTTGGGCTCAAGCCACTGGGTCTGGGACTTGAACGGCAGGCTGCCACGTGGAAGTCCAGTGATGTAACCGCTATGCCATCTGCTGGCCTCCATGGAAGTGCATTTTAAAGGTTTATCAATAGCCTTTTTAGGGTAGAGGTTCGTAACAAAGCTTTCCTATACCTGGGCTTGTCAAGACCCATTGGGGTTGTGTAGATAAACTTTTCTTTTAACCTCTGTTTCCTTTTTTGAAACGGGAAGCAGTCAGGATCTGATAAGCATGGTGGTGTGTATATGGAACACAGTCCGCTAAGATGCCGGTGTCATGCCGGGAACCGTGGTGGTGTGTTTATGGGACACAGTCCGCTAAGATGCCGGTGTCATGCCGGGAACCGTGGTGGTGTGTTTATGGGACACAGTCC
>NW_006159763.1:1281368-1302021 GCF_000334495.1 Tupaia belangeri chinensis
CACGCTGCAATCCCTTCTCCTCCATTCTCCTCTTGGGATCTTGGGCACACACGCACACGCGCCCAGCGTGAGTTTTAAGCCACCGGGTCCGGGACGTGAACCGCGGTCGACTATGTGGGAGTCCAGCGACATAGTCATTATGCTAACTGCTGGTTCCCAACCCATTGGTCTGAGTTTTAAGCCACTGGGTCTGGGACTTGAACGGCAGGCTGCCACGTGGAAGTCCAGTGATGTAACCGCTATGCCATCTGCTGGCCTCCATGGAAGTGCATTTTAAAGGTTTATCAATAGCCTTTTTAGGGTAGAGGTTCGTAACAAAGCTTTCCTATACCTGGGCTTGTCAAGACCCATTGGGGTTGTGTAGATAAACTTTTCTTTTAACCTCTGTTTCCTTTTTTGAAACGGGAAGCAGTCAGGATCTGATAAGCATGGTGGTGTGTATATGGAACACAGTCCGCTAAGATGCCGGTGTCATGCCGGGAACCGTGGTGGTGTGTTTATGGGACACAGTCCGCTAAGATGCCGGTGTCATGCCGGGAACCGTGGTGGTGTGTTTATGGGACACAGTCCACTAAGATGCCGGTGTCATGCCGGGAACCGTGGTGGCGCTCCCAGGTGCAGCGCACTGACTGTGACTTTGCTCTCCCGCAGGTATGATTTTCAGTGAACGCGACCAGGAGCTGAGAGACTTGGGCTATCAGAAACATGCCTTTAATGTGCTTATCAGTAACCGCCTGGGCTACCACAGAGACGTGCCAGATACGAGGAGCGCAGCGTATGTGCCTTCCTGCTTACTGCCGGGGCTGTAGCACAGCCTCTCCGTGCCCGTGAAGGGGTCCCGAAGGCGGCACCATGCTTTGCGGTCAGACGTCCTTATTCTGCACATTAGCCAGTTTAGAGTTTTACTTGTGTTACACTTATTTTTAAGATTATTTTCTGGGGACTAGCAGTTAGCGTAATGGCTATGTTGCTGGACTCCCACGTAGTTGACCGCGGTTTGAGTCCTGGGCTTGGTTGCTTAAACTCACGCCGGGCACATGTGCGTGCGTGCCCAAGATCCGGAGAGGAGAATGGAGGAGAAGGGATTGTGGCGGCCATCCCCTCTGGGGGGTGATTTCTCACTTTCTGTCTCTCTGTCTCTCTCTGTCTTTCTGGCAAGTGCACGTGCCCTATAGCAAAAACCTCTCAAAAATAAATAAATAAATAACAAGATTATTTTCTGTATTCATGATAGAATGCATGCACGTGAGCGTGAAAGATAGACTACCCTTCCCAGCGTGTGGTCCCTGTGCTCCCCTCCTCCAGCCTCCAGCCTGTGATCCTGGGCACTTGCATGTCCACCCAGTGTGTTTCAGGCTGGCCAGGCTGGGCATTCATACTGTGGCCTCCATGTGGAACTCAGTTTCCCAAAGCGGCATTATGGCTGCACCCTAGAGCCGGCCCACGTGTGTGCTGGTGCTCTCGAAGCCACACGATCTGAGGGAGACTAGGTTCTAGAACCTGCTGTGCCTCCTTTGAAAGTTCAAGTCCAGTGGGAAAGAGGAGGGGGTAATGATTAAGTAACCTGAGTGTGTTTAAGTGTTTATTGGATTCATGGCAAAGGAAATTAAAGTCAGTGAAGAATTTTACTCTAAGTCCTCGTGTGTGTTTCATTATTTTTGCTTCTCCAAAGGCCTGTCATTCATGTGGCCAGGCAGTCATTCCACAAACAGACCGCCGCTGAGCACGTTCTATTTGCCGCACCCTGTACTAGGGCCTGGAAGTAACAGTCGAGTAAGACAGTCCCTGGATTGGTAGGGCTCAGCTGCCAGTGGGGGTGGGAGGAAAGATAAGCAGTCATGGTGGCAGCTCACACCCAAGGGCTACGCTAGGACTTGGTGACCTGGGACCTGCAGCCAGGGGAGCTTTGTGGAGGCGCTGCGGTGATGCCGCGAGGCTCCCCCTGTGCTGGGACAGCTCGGGAGACCACTGGAGCGGGAGGCAGGTGGGCCAGGGCGCCTGCGCTGGTTCACTTTGGCCCCAGTAGTGGGGGGCTGGAGGTGGGCGGTGTCCAGACACTGGAGGGTTTCTATGGCGTGCCCTAGAATTTCGAATTCTGATTTATTCTTCAAGGTAGTAGTTTTTTTGTTGTCACTTAAAGCCACGTAGCTAACCCTTTTTATCACATAAGTGCTTATGTGGCAGCACCTCGGTTAGCTTGATACATGCTAGTTTACTCAAATCTTTTTCTGTTATCCGGCAACAAATCAAAGTTTCAGATAGAGTACCACACAGCCATCCGCCACCTGACCACCTCTTAGCCAGCCGCGGGCGCGTGCAGGATGTCGGTCCCATCGTGCCCCCGTCTGGGCCGGTAGCCCAGCGGCCCCCAGCAGTGTGACAGTCTGTACTCACACACCTAACCAGGTTTGTGAGTACCCTCTGTGATGTCCCCACTGCAGCCACTTCTTAGAACGAACCCCCACCACGAAGTGGCGCACGGCTGCGGTTCTGTTCCTCAGGAAACCTCATTGAGGGGACAGTGAGGAGGGCAGATCCTGGTGCCGCCTCCGGCGTGCGACTTCAGCAAATGCAGATGCAGTGCATGTTCTTACGTCCCCGCTCTACCAAAAAAGGGGAAATAAAGTTTTAAAAATGTTAACCTAAAAATAAGCAAGGTAGCAGGTATAGGAGAGAGAAATTAAAATGTAAAACTCTTGAGAAAGAATATTATTTTCCTGATTGTTTTTAAAGAAACTATTTCCTAAGACAAGCTGAACAAAAGGTGGTAATTGTACAGCAAATAATAACCTAAAGACACTTTGGCTTTGTAAGCCACCAGAATCTTCTCGTCTCTGTCTAGGTGTAAAGGAAAGTCTTATCCAGCCGACCTGCCCGTTGCCAGCGTTGTTATCTGTTTCTACAATGAAGCCTTTTCTGCCTTGCTTCGGACAGTGCACAGTGTCATAGACCGCACGCCCGCGCGCCTTCTCCACGAGGTCATCCTGGTAGATGACGACAGTGACTTCGGTAAGCAGTGCTGTGAGTGCTGTTCACAGTGGCGCCCCAGGTCGCAGACGGGCCCGCGTGGTGTAACGGGAGCTGAGTGGACTCGACAGGTAGAGGCAGGGTAATGCCGAAGAGGTGCTTTGTGTGGTCCGCAGGCAGTGCTCCCACGTGTGGCCCTTGTTTTTCCCTTGGCTCACTTTGCTCAGAAATCTTTTTCTTTTGAAATAGCTGGATTGACACAAAGTAGCGTCGGTACTGTTTCCCCAGTTTCCCCGTTGGTCACGGACATAATTATAAGGGTGTATCAGAACCAGGCCTTCTACCCGGGCACGTGTGTGTATAGTCCTTTGTCATTTTATTTCTGCAGTCCACCTCCAGGCTCTCCATCGCCCCCGGAGATCGCTCTCCCACCCCCCTTACATATTCATACACCCTCTGTCTCCCTACCTCCCTCACCCCTGGCAACTGCTAGTCTATGATTTTGTTTTCATCTCCCATTTTGTCATGTCAAGAGTATTATGTAAATGGAATCATGCAGTAAGTGATGTTCTATGATTTTTTTTTTTTACTTGGCTTAATGTCTTGGCTTACATTTAATTTATCTACTAAGCCTGCTATACTCATTGTCCACAGATAAAGTGAATTGTATTCTGATAGCTCTTAGATCTCTGAATGCTAATTTTTTAATAGAATAATTTTTACATTTTTATTCATTCTTTCATTTACTAGAGAGAAATTTTTGCTATAGGGTACCAGAGAGACAGAGACACAGAATGTGAGAAATCACCCTCCCCTCAGAGGGGATGACCCCGCTGCAATCCCTTCTCCTCCATTTTCCTCTCAGGAACTTGGGCACGCACGCACACGTGCCCCATGTGATTTTTTAAGCCACCAGGTCCGGGATTTGAACCATGGTTGACTACATGGGAGTCCAGCAACATAACTTTTATGTCATCTGCTGGTCCCTATTTAGTTTTTAAATTTGCTATAGAGCACATGTGTTCACCAGAGAGAGAGAAAGAAAAAAAGCCACCTGACCTGGGACTCAAACTGTGGTCGGCTACATGAAAGTCCAGCATCCTAACCACCACGCCACCTACCAGCCCCAAATGTTTCTACTTTTGATTCCCTACATATCGTATATGCTCTTCTTTGATTCAGCATAGATTCTTATTAATAGTGCCTTCTCAGGGGCTGGCAGGTGGCATGCTGTGCTTTCTCACTTTCCCTTTCTCTCTCTGGTCAAATTTGGAAGTAATAATAATAAATAAAAGAACCATTTTTTTTTTTTTAATAAAAGAGTGCCTTTTTGTACACCAACAGGACAAAAGACTTTTTATTTACACTATTCACTCAGCTCTCAGCGACCTTGTAGGAAAGGCTCAAAGTTCATTTTCCAGAGGAAGGAGTCATGTAACTTGTTCATGATCCCCTCGCTGTTAAGAGTTGGAGTTGAAATTAGACACCTGGTTCACATGGCTCTGGGCCTTCTACTCCTTGTTGCAGCAGCTGCAGAAATGCAGTCCCGAGGCGTGTGCCGTGAGGTTTTGGCACACTCGGGCACCTCAGGCATGCGCAGCAGAGTTGGCTTACCCGTCTACGGGAATGTGCAGAGTGAGGAGGTGCACGCTGAGCCGACGGGGGCACAGTTCCCAAGCATCGTGGCAGATACTAAAACTTCACAGGAAAGGATTTAGGAATAACAGAAAACAAAAGTTACCCTCTCAAAAATGAGTGATTAAAATCAAACAAGTACACCTGAGTCAGACTAAGTACAGGATTGGATAAATGCCAGAACTTACGGTGGAGTTTTGTCTTTTAATCACGTGTATTTTGTTTTTCACTTCGTGCTATTTTATTTGAAAGGAAGAAGCCATGATAAGTTACACCAGTGGTTTGTATGCTATGGGAAGTATTGCTGCTTGTTGTCCAACACGACCTTTGAGGTTATTACAAAATTCAAATTTGAATTGACCTAGAATTTATTCTAAAAATTAGTGCCATGGGAAGTAAGGTGTTAAGTTAATAACAGTACATACTCACAGCTGCTGCTCATGTCCTTGTCGGAGTGAATAGAAGTGGGTTCTTAACTACTCTGAGATGGAGCAGGCCTTCCTGGATTACTTTGAAACAAGGGCATGGTGTCACCCTCCTGTGTCAGGTGCGTGCCGGGAGCTGGCTGCCCTGCGCTCACGAGGCTCGCTGCACAGCTGTG
The DNA here is from genome assembly GCF_000334495.1 of Tupaia belangeri chinensis. Classification (NCBI taxonomy): domain Eukaryota; kingdom Metazoa; phylum Chordata; class Mammalia; order Scandentia; family Tupaiidae; genus Tupaia; species Tupaia belangeri. The sequence continues at coordinate 1,286,572 of NW_006159763.1, forward strand.
TGCAAAGCAGGGAGGGGACTGCTCCAGCTTTTAACCTTTGCTTCTTCCCTCTCTTCCTACAGATAAGCTGCAGTATTCTCTTTAAATAAAATAGATTCTGCTTGATCATTTGTCGTAGATTTAACACGTACCAGATGCAACTTTCGAGGAGCTATAAAATGTCTTCATGCCTGTCTTACAGGGTTTGAATAATTGTGGAATTCTCTGCTTTCAGATGATTTGAAAGGAGAACTAGATGAATACGTCCAAAAATACCTTCCTGGGAAAATTAAAGTAATAAGAAATAAGAAGCGCGAGGGGTTGATTAGAGGAAGGATGATCGGAGCAGCCCACGCTACAGGTGTGCCTTCCTGTTGGCTTTCCTCTGGGGCATAGGCCCTGGTCCTGGAGCCTTTGCTGATTCTGCAGAGATCTCAGCGTCGTTGCCTGCAGGAGACACGAGGCATTTTCCATTTAGGAAAGGCCTTTTCATAATTCTGAGCCCACTGCCCCAAAGAGAGAGGAGCCCTTTCTGGTTACCGCCCCTCTGCTGGGTTTTGTATCTTACTTTGTTTCTATAAGCAGAAATGTGCAAACAGAGTGTACCTGCCTGTGTTTAAGTGTGTGAGTGCAGAACCTTAGCTGCATGCCGCCCAGCTGTTGGAGCTGTACCCCTCCCCCTGGGTGTGGATGGAGTGCAGGCTCTGGCAGTATGCCTCGGGACTGCAGTCACGAGTGGGCAGCAGGTCGACTCGTAACCATGAAAGGCATGGTCTTCAAAACTCTCCCTGACTCTGAACCCACAGGGAGGATGTATCGTTGAGTACCTTTCCACCGTACTACAACAGCTTGGGAAAGTCACTGTTGAGGCTCAGTATGAGCAAGTGCAATCTCATTCCTTTCAGTTAAATTGTTAAATTGGCATTAATTGGAAAAGCAACTTTTAGAATAAAAAAAAAAAAAAAGGCAACTCTGCATGTGTTTTTCCTTGAAAGAAGCTGGTCAGATTGATCACACGGATGCTAAACCGCATCCGTGTGGACCCTGCAGTAAGTGCCCACTGGAGGGCTGGGTGCCACCACACTCTCACCACGATCATTTACAGATACGGCTCAGTGGCCCTGAGGGCATCACCACGATCATTTACAGATACGGCTCAGTAGCCCTGAAGGCAATAAAGAAATTTGAATTGAAAAAAAAAAAAAATCCCTGCTCACATTTTCAAGAAAAGTTAAAAACACAAGATAAAATTGTTATGATTTCTGTTTTGCTAACAAACAATGGTGTGTGCCCCACTGGCCGTGAGACCCTGAAAGCCAAGAGGGGAGAATTAGGAAAGGTGGGAAGTGCAAGCAAAAGGAAGGAGCACAGTGCTGGCCAGAGGGTGCGTGCATTAGCCAGGAGGTACCCCGTGGGGTGTGGTGGTGCCAGCCAGAGGGTGCGTGCATTAGCCAGGAGGTACCCCGTGGGTGTGGTGGTGCCATGATCCCTTTCCCTCCATTTTTCTCTCGGGATTTGGGGCACATGTGCTCTTTGTGTTTTTCACGTTGCTGGGGCCAGGATTTGAAAGGCAGTCAGTCATGTGGGAACCAGGTCCCTTAATCCCTGTGCTACAGGCCCTACCTGCTGGTTAAGATAATTAAAATACAAACATTTGTGCCCAGCTGACCGCTGTCGTGAACCGAAAGGTCATGAGTCTCTCAGTGGCTGGCCATCTGAGGAGTTCATTGCCGTGAGGCTTTGAACCATTTCACTGGAGAGAATCTGAGTGGCCTGGATTTTTGCGACCACCGTGTGCACCCTTGCACATGTTCCTGGGTTAGAGCAGGGTTCTTGGCAGAGGGACTTCCCTTGTTGGGACCAGCAGATGGCCATGGTTATGGCATTGGATTCCCACCTGGTCAACTGCAGTTTGAGTCCCAGACCTGGGAGCATAAAACTCAGGCTGGGTGTGTGTGCATGTGTGTCCAAAATCCAAGAAGAGAATGGGGGAGAAGGGATTGAGGCGTGGCCATCCCTCCGGTGGTGAGTCTCGCTTTCTGTCTCTCTGTCCCTCTGTCTCTCTGGTGACTGCCCTCGCCCTGTAGCAAAAACCTCTCTTAAGAAAAGGACATGGGACCAGCAGTTAGTGTAATGGCTATGTCGCTGGACTCCCACGTAGTCGACCGTGGTTCGCGTCCCGGATCCAGTGGCTTAAAACTCACACCGGGCGTGTGTGTGTGTGCGTGCGTGCCCAAGATCCCGAGAGGAGAATGGAGAAGGGATTGCGGTGTGGCCATCCCCCTTGGGGGGTGATTTCTCGCTTTCTGTCTCTCTGTCTCTCTCTGTCTGGTGAGCGCACGCGCCCTATAGCGAAAAACCTCTCCAAAAAAAAAAAAGAAAAACGAAAAGGACTTCCCTTGTGTATGGCAGACAGTGACGTGGCGGCTTCTTGCTGGGCTGCAGGGTGGTGTGGTCTTCCGTGCCTCGGGAGTACCACACCATTAGGCCACACCACAGGGAGAGTCAGCGCACTCCTGAGCCTCTGCGTTGCCTCCCCAGGAGAAGTGCTCGTGTTCCTGGATAGCCACTGCGAGGTGAACGTGCTGTGGCTGCAGCCCCTGCTGGCTGCCATCCGCGAGGACCGGCGCACCGTGGTGTGCCCGGTGATCGACATCATCAGTGCTGACACGCTCGCCTACAGCTCGTCGCCTGCCGTGCGGGGCGGGTTCAACTGGGGCCTGCACTTCAAGTGGGACCTCGTGCCCCTTTCCGAGCTGGCGGGAGCAGGGGGAGCCACCGCACCAATAAAGTAAGACTCCGTGTTTGGAAACACCGTCAGCTCTTCTTTGCTTTTGTTTTGTTTTGTTTTGTTTGTTTTGTTTTGTTTGTTTGTTTTTTGAGAGTTTTTTGCTATAGGGCATGTGTGCTCTCCAGAAGACAGAGACAGAAAGCGAGAAGTCACCCCCCGGGGGTGGTCACACCACAATCCCTTCTCCATTCTCTCAGGATCTTGGACACGCTCCTGTCGTGAGTTTAAGCCACCAGGTCTGGGACTCGAACCACAGTCGACCATGTAGGAATCCAGCAACATAGCCATTATGCCATCTGCTGGTCCCAAATTCTTCTTTGTAAGGAGCAATAGTGTTGCCTTAATTTGTCCATGCAGAAGTCTTGAGTGCGTACTGAATTTTAGCTCTTCTGACTCCTAAGGAGAGATTTATAGCTGAGGAATTGTGACCTGAAGGATGTGTAGCTTTTGGAGGAAGACAGACAGGTCAACCCAGCGGCATCCTGGGATCTTGCCACGTGGGGTGCTCTGGGAGTCCCCAGGGCCTTGCTTATGTCGGACAGTGCCCCTGGCTTGTCGTCGGTTCTTCATTAGGGTGAGCACTGGTACACAGAACACTTACTCCATGGGAAGCCTTTTCTAGAGTTGGGGCTCTCAGGGTAGTCCTCCTAGTACAGCCCCTCAGCCGTAGGCCAGACTTTCTCTCAGTCCCATCCATGTTTCACACGGTCTCATGTTTCACATGTGTCTTGTGTTCTCTCCCCTTTTCTATTTTTGTTCTTTTTGAAATTTCTGTATTTTTTTATCTTTAACTTGTTAACATTTTTGGACCTGCTCTTCCTTTTAAACATCTTTTTTGTGACAAGTAACATATGCAAGAAGTACATGTAAAAGGTGTGTACGTGTATGCATATGTAAAGCTTACACTACACATATACACGCATGCAGTTGACTAAAGGGTTATACTCTGAGCACCAGCATAGCTACCCCAGGGCCAAGCAGCAACCCCCAAAGGCCTCCCGCACATCCCGGCTGGGTTCAGGGCCTGAGGCTGCAGGACGCTCTCCCCTCGCAGCACCCACCAGGCGGCTGCTCTGTTCCTCTGAGCAGTGGTTGGTTTTACCTGCTGTTTGCATTATGTAAGTAAAGCCGTGACCCATGGTCTTGTCTTGCTTCTTTTGCCCATCATTGATTTATTTTTTTTAAAGAATTTTTCATTTAATTATATTTATTATTATTACTAAGTTTGACCAGAGAGAGTCAGAGACAGAGAGAGATAGGAAGCTGCCAGGTCTGGGACTCAAACCGTGGTCAGCCATGTGGGAGTTGAGCCCCTGAACCTCCATACCACCTGCTGGCCCACTCAGTGGGTTGAACGTTCTTCCCTGCTGCAGTCCGTAGCTGCAGTTGGTGTGTCACTGCTGAGTAGCACCCTGTTCGAATATACCCAGTTCATCACCCAGCTTCCTGTGTGCGGGCGGGGCAGATGGGTTGTTTCCTTCGCTTTTTTCTCTTAAATGTTATAAACAGTGCTGTTAACATCCTTGTTTGTGACTTCTAGCTTAGAAGTGAGAGGTTGGATCATAAGTTTCCCTTTCTGCTACTTCAGTAGGTAATGATTTTCCCACAGATCAGGTGGCCTCTTGGTTCTTGTTCTCTTCCTTTCATCCAACCCAGACTGGAGGGGACGTTGATGGTCTTTGGCGTGTTCCAGGGTCCTGATGTGGCCTGCAGGCAGAGCAGGGTCCTCTTCTGCTGTCGAGCTTCTGTGTGGAATCTCTTGCAGTTGTTCAGAGGACTGAGGTCCGGGTAAGAGCTCACCCACCTCTCTGCTGCTGGCACCTCCTCCCCTCATGCCTCCTAGGGTGTGGGCCAGTCTGCCGCTCTGCACACCGGAGCAGGCCCTCTCTCAAAGGGCCTGCCCCATCTGGGACCAGTCACCTGGCTCCTGGTCCCAGTGACCTCAGGGCCTATGCTGGAGCAGACAGTGCTGTCTCAGTTTTCCCCTATTTCTTTCTGGCCTGTCATGTTCCTCCCCTTCCCCTGAAGGTGAAGTGTGTGTAGTTCAAAAAAGTATTTTGAAACTTTTTTCATTCCAAGAAGAAAGTATCCCAGATTTTGTGTTGTCGTTCTTAGTTTTTAGTTGCCAGGTTTTGCTCGTTTCATCATTTTCATGGATATTTATATTTCGTTGCTTAAGTTTTAGTATTTTAATCAGAAAGATATATTCAGTAACAGATCAACTTAGGATGGAACCACCTCCCATCTCTTTCCTCCCTATTCTCTCTTGTGTTTTGGGCCTGTGTCTTCCTGAGTTCTTGCTAATTGTCTTCCCGGCGTCAGCCAGCTTCAGGCCGTGCCCGCCGTCCTTCACCTCCTCGTGCTCTGTCTCCCGGGCTGGCGTGTGGTCATTTTCTGTGTGCCGTATCGGTCACGTTCCTCCTCCTACCGTCAGACTTTCTGTGGTCTTACATTTGTGCATGTGTGCCTTGCAGGCAGCTTTCATTTATATTTGATTTTATACCAGTGTGGAAGATAGTGTCTTTTAAGATTGTAGGAGCAGTGCTTCCGTTTCCTGTTTCATCCTGTCCTGTGCTCTTCCCCTGCTTGCCTTCTTTTGGACTGAGTCCAGATATTTTCTTACTCTGTTCCCAGATGCCATCACATTATTAAAAGTGATATATTCTTAGATACTGTGCTTTTAGGGTTTGTCTTAGAGAATATAACATATGTTTTTGTTTTTGTTTTTTTGAGAGGGATTTTTGTTACAGGGTGTGCGTGTTCGCTGGAAAGACAGAGACAGAGAAAGACAGAAGGCAAGAAATCACCCCCTGGGGAGATGGCCACGCTGCAGTCCCTTCTCCTCCATTCTCCTCTTGAGGTTTTGGGCATGCACACACATGTGCCCGGTGTGAATTTCAAGCCACCAGGTCCAGGACTTGAACCATAGTCAACTACGTGGGAGTCTAATGATGTAACCATTACACCATTTGCTGGTCCCCAGGATACTTTCTTTTTTCTTCTTCTTTTTTTTTTTATTTTTTTATTTTTTTTATTTTTGCTATAAGGGTGTGTATACTTGCCAGGAAAACAGAGAGACAGAAAGCAAAAAATCATCCCCCAAGGGGAACAACCATACTCCCTCAGCCACAATCCCTTCTCCATGCTCCTCTCAGGATCTTGGGCATGCACACGCACACTAGACGTGAGTTGAAGCTGCCGGATGTGGGACTCGGACTGTGGTCGACTGTGCATCCAACAACGTAACTGGTAATGCCATCTGCTGGTCCCCCCACATACCAAAGTGGAGTATAGACTGACACTTTCCCCCAGACAGTGCAAGATCCCAGGGTGTTCATACTCCGGCACCCCATCTCTGTCCTCTGGTTGATGGACCTGTTTTAAACCATCCTAGACCGCTTTGTAACCGCCGTTGATGCGGCTTCACCACCTTTCTCCTGTCACTCTGCTCTCCTGCTCTGTAGTCCATGGTTCAGACTGTGGTTGGCAGTGCAGCATCTGGCTCCCTTAACCTGCAGGGCAGCCCTGGGACCTCTTGTGATGGTGTCTCATTCTTCACCCAATTCTCAGCCTTGTCTTATCCTGAGTACCCTGCAGCTTAGTCTCTGCTCTGTCACTTTGTATTTGAAGTCACTGCACATTGGTTTCTGTAGTGGGTGTTTCTTTTCTTTCATGTGATTTTTATCTTCCTGATTGTCTTAACGGTTTGCTTGCTTGCTTGCTTATTTTTGCTCAGTACCCGACATTGTATGTGACAAGCTGGAAATACTCCTTTCTGGGCCAGCAGGTGGCATGATGGCTGAAGTGCTGGATTTCCAACTGGCCTAACACAACCGGCCAAATCGAACCGTAGGAGGCGTGTCAGGGCTCTCCTTGATGGGCCTTGGCCCACGTTCACCCCAGCGCTCTGCGAGGTTGTCAGAAGGAGTGGACATAATTCGGGTCAGCTAGAGTCTCTCAAAATGGTTATAAGAAGTAAAGTTCTTGTGATGCCCAGAAAGTAACCTCCATGTGCTGGACGCCCGGCATGTCCTTAGCAGCTTAGGGAATTAGTCATGTCGGCAGCCTGCTCGTCCCTGACGCTAAGGTACGCTCTGTAGAACGGATGAGTGATCTTGTTACTTTCTAACGCTGTGCCGAATTCTCTCAAACAGAAATTATAGGTAAGATAACCATGTTGAATTAGGCAAGATAACTGTGTTGAATTAGGTGTAATTACTTTCATTTTCTAGGTCACCCACAATGGCTGGAGGTCTGTTTGCCATGAACAGACAGTATTTCAGTGAACTTGGCCAGTATGACAGTGGCATGGATATCTGGGGAGGAGAAAATCTGGAAATATCATTTCGGGTAATATCTCTGCTTTTTGTTTTGCTTGTTCAGTTTCTGACTGTGTGTAGTTGAATATGCTTTCCATGCACGGTCTCGGGTTTCTGTGAGCTCAGTTACCGGCACTGAGAGAATCCCCGTGATGGACGCCGCCTCGCCACAGTCTGATACGGGAAGTACCCATTCAGAATGTCCAAGCACGTGAGAGGCCGTATGTCAGGTCGGGTCTTTGCAGGTGTACTGGCCCAGGATGACTACAAGGCGGTGTTCTGTGACCTTACAGCTGAAGGCCAGCCTGTGGCTTGCTGGTTACAGAGCCGGATGGGGGATCAGCAGATGGCCTAATGGTTATGTCACTGGACTCCCACGTAGTCTATCGCAGTTTGAATCCTGGACCCAGTGGTTTAAAAAACTCATGCCGGGCACGTGTGCATGTGTGCCCAAAATCCAGAGAGGTGGGGACCAGCAGTTAGCGTAATGGCTATGTCGCTGAACTCTCATGTAGCCGACTGCGGTTCAAGTCTTGGACCCAGTGGCTTAAAGTCACGCCAGCTGCGTGTGCGTGCGTGCCCAAGATGCCGAGAGGAGAATGGAGGAGAAGGGACTGCGGCGTGGCCATCCCCCCGGGGGATGATTTCTCGCTTTCTGTCTGTCTCTTTCTGTCTGGCGAGCGCATGCACCCTATAGCAGAAACCTCTCCAAAAAAAAAATCCTGAGAGGTGAATGGAGGAGAAAGGATTGCAGCAGCATGGCCATCCCCCCAGGGAGTGATTTCTCACTTTCTGTCTCTGTCTCTTTGGTGAATACACGTGCCCTATAGCAAAAAATCTTAAGGAAGTGAGCTGGATGCCACATGGTCGACCACACAGTTCGAGTCCTGGACCCTAGGGCTTGAGAAACATGCCCAGTGCATGTGCGTGGGTGCCCACAGTCCTGAAGGGAGGGAGGGAGAAGTGGATGAGAAGGGATGATAGCATGACCGCCCTGTGGGGGTGCTCCCCCATCTCTGGTAAGTGCACTTGTCCTCTAGCAAAAACAAAAATGTTTAAAGAATTTTAATGTTGAAAAGCATGATGTCATTCTTTTTTTTAGATCAAATAACCAAGTCTTACAAAAATTAATGTAACCGTAGAGTAACTCAGCCCAGAACAAAATTGAGATGAGAACTGAAGTCAGAGCCGGATGGGGGATCAGCAGATGGCCTAATGGTTATGTCACTGGACTCCCACGTAGTCTATCGCAGTTTGAATCCTGGACCCAGTGGTTTAAAAAACTCATGCCGGGCACGTGTGCATGTGTGCCCAAAATCCAGAGAGGTGGGGACCAGCAGTTAGTGTAATGGCTATGTCGCTGAACTCTCATGTAGCCGACTGCGGTTCAAGTCTTGGACCCAGTGGCTTAAAGTCACGCCAGCTGCGTGTGCGTGCGTGCCCAAGATGCCGAGAGGAGAATGGAGGAGAAGGGACTGCGGCGTGGCCATCCCCCCGGGGGATGATTTCTCGCTTTCTGTCTGTCTCTTTCTGTCTGGCGAGCGCATGCACCCTATAGCAGAAAACCTCTCCAAAAAAAAATCCTGAGAGGTGAATGGAGGAGAAAGGATTGCAGCAGCATGGCCATCCCCCCAGGGAGTGATTTCTCACTTTCTGTCTCTGTCTCTTTGGTGAATACACGTGCCCTATAGCAAAAAATCTTAAGGAAGTGAGCTGGATGCCACATGGTCGACCACACAGTTCGAGTCCTGGACCCTAGGGCTTGAGAAACATGCCCAGTGCATGTGCGTGGGTGCCCACAGTCCTGAAGGGAGGGAGGGAGAAGTGGATGAGAAGGGATGATAGCATGACCGCCCTGTGGGGGTGCTCCCCCATCTCTGGTAAGTGCACTTGTCCTCTAGCAAAAACAAAAATGTTTAAAGAATTTTAATGTTGAAAAGCATGATGTCATTCTTTTTTTTAGATCAAATAACCAAGTCTTACAAAAATTAATGTAACCGTAGAGTAACTCAGCCCAGAACAAAATTGAGATGAGAACTGAAGTCTTTTGAATTTTAATCGACCAGAGGTTCTGTGTGTTTCCTTTAAAAAATACATTTTTAAACAAAGAAAGTACTGGGACCAGCAGTTAGCATAATGGCTATGTTGCTGGACTCCCATGTAGTCAACTATGGTTCGAGTCCTGGACCCGGTGGCTTTAACTCACGCCGGGCGCGTGTGCGTGTGTGCCCAAGACCCCTAGAGGTGATTTCTCGCTTTCTGTCTCTGTCTGTCTGGCGAGCACACGCACCCTATAGCAAAAACCTCTCCAAAAAAAAAATAAATAAAAATAAAGTACCTCTAAAAGTGAAATTGGAGGACCAATTAATAAGCATTCCTTACCCCACAGCCCTTGAACTGTTAAATGAGTGGAGTGGTCAGGCCGTCTGGCTTCAGGGGTTAGCTCGTTTTCAGTCTGAAGTCAGGAGACTAAATGTACCCCCTGACTCGTTCTCTTGGAACATTTGTATCTAACGTAAAGCGTCTTAAAGTTGACACTTACTGATGCACCCCTCGGTGAGAGGCGGCTATTAACCGTACTTTGCTCCTGGCCAGATCTGGATGTGTGGAGGTCAGCTCTTCATCATCCCTTGCTCTAGAGTAGGACACATTTTCCGGAAAAGGCGACCGTACGGATCTCCTGAAGGCCAGGACACCATGACACACAACTCTCTGAGACTGGCACACGTCTGGCTGGATGAGTACAAGGTGAGACGGAGCTCGGGGTCCGAAGCACGGACAGGCGGGTCACTCCCTTCGGCTTGACTCTGGTTGCATCTCGCTCTGGTGTCCGTCGGCTCGACCTTCACTTGAGCGCCATCTGTCTGTCCGTGCCCGCAGAGCCCTCTGTAACCCAGCCCTGCCGCTCCCTCCACCCTCCGCAGTCCAGCACCTGCACCCCTCACGTCCTGCCGCTTTCTCTTCGCTCTCACTTTCTTTGTGGTGGTTCTGTCGAGGTGTTCTCTGTAGGCCGGTTCTGGAACATTAAATCCCCAGAAAGAAGTTCCGTGGCCTTCAACTCGCCTCCCCATCCCCCCCCAGGCCTGGACGTCTGCACAAGTGGAGTCGCGTGACTGTGGTCTCTCCTCTGGCTTCTCACTGGGCGCGATGTTTAGGCTTCCAGCCGTGGGGGCCATGCATCGGCACGCCATTCCTTCTCACTGCCGTGTGAATACACCACCTCTCCTCCATCGCAGCCACAGGGCATTTGGGTGGTTTCCGCTTTTTAACTATGGTAAAAAAAAAAATGCTGCTTTGAATATTTGTGTTCAGTAGCTGTTAGGGACCGCAGGTGAGTAGAGGAGTGCACGGTGGTTCCCAGCATGCAGAGGGCGGGCAGTGCCCCTCCCGGGCGTTACCTCCCCTCTGCCAGGCAGGGCTCCTTGAGCTCCACCTCCACATTCGTCCTCATTATCGCCCTCTGCCAGTGCTCTCAGAGCACGGTCCGCAGACCCACAGAGGTCCCCCAGGTGACAGGTGTCCTTGCAGGCTGATACAGGGCCCGCCCCCCTCACCATGCAATGGTGCCCGAGCAGTGGGGTGGGGGCTGGCATCACTGCATTCTCCCCCGCCGCTGCCACTCAGAGGTTAAAACAAAAATCCAGTTTCGGTTTAGAATGTGATGGGCGAGGCCCTAAGAATGGGTTGTATTAACTCTCAGAACGCTGGCCGCGGGGCCCCTCCCAGCACCTGGCGGCCGCCCACAGCACCGCGCGGGCTGGAGAGAGCACGTGTGCATGCTCGGAGTTGCGAGCTGAGGGAGACACTGTGTAAGGGAGTGACTCCCGAACCTTTGGTCATGTTTGGGTGTTTGGCAAACACCTCCACAGAGAACCAGATGGTGAAAATGAAAACAGCGGATCGTATTTGTGGCATGTGTTAACAGTTCAAGCTCTCGAGTTTAAAACCCGCTTCTACCACTGCGAGCCTGACAGCTGCCCAGGACGCACGGCTTCCCTGGTGGAGGCAGCCGCGGTATTTGTGGATGTAATCTTTTGATACTATGTGGTGAAATTGTTTAGTTTGGTAGAATTGCACAACCTAGTGGAATGAGTAATGCATAAGGTCCCCCAAAATCTCGCGTGGGTAAAAGATCCACTCAAAGAGCAAGAAAAACCAGCAGGTTTTAGTGGGGCAGTGTGGAATCCCAGCGAGGCCGCTGTGTGTACCATGTCATCCGTGAGGTTTGGTGTAGTAGCAACAAAAACCTGTAATTTCCTGTAACAGCTAGTAAGGCATTTTCCCCACTCTCAACTGCAAATGGTTGTGAGGTCATTTTTTTTTTTTTTTTTTTTTTTGAGAGGTTGGGCGATATGGTCAGGATAAGGGTGAGGGTTAGGGGTAGGGTTAGATCGAGGGTTAGGGGTGAGTGTTAGGGTCAGGGTTGGGGTTTGGGATAAGGTTTTGGTTAGGCTCGGGTTCAGGGTCAGAGTTTGAGGTTGAGGATTAGGGGCTAGGGTTAGGGTTACAGTAGGGTGAGTTATGGTTAGATTTAGGGTCAGTGCAAAGGTTAGGGGTGAGGTTTAGGGTTAGTTTTCTGGTTAGGTTGACGGTTTCCGTTAGTATTACAGTGTCTTACAATTTAAGATACATTTTCCTCTCATTGTCAGTGATAGGCTTAATTGTATGAAAAATTTCTATTGACATTGGGGCTAGCAGGTGGCATGATGGTTAAGGCTCTGATTCACACATGGCCTACCGCAGTTTGAGCCTCAGACCTAGTGACTTGAAAGTCATGCTGGACCCTGGAGGAGAGTGGAGGAGGGATCGCACCCGGGGCTGGTCTCTCACTTCCCTCTACTACCTCTCTGTGTCTCCAACAACACCTGTGGTGAGAACCTAAAAACGAAAAGCTTCATTGTTGCTGGCAACCTCAAGGAAACAGTAACTTGAAAAAGACTTTTCATGATCTGTTTCCGTTTTCTAAACTTGAAATATAACCGCGTGATACTCATTTTTGACCAGAAAATTTCCATGTCCCTCTTCTCCTTTTTCCAATTCAGGAGCAGTACTTCTCCTTAAGGCCCGATCTGAAGACCAGAAGCTATGGCAACATCAGCGAGCGTGTTGAGTTGAGGAAGAGGCTGGGCTGCAAATCATTTAAATGGTACCTGGACAATGTGTACCCGGAGATGCAGATACCCGGGCCCAACGCCAGGCCCCAGCAGCCCGTCTTCGTCCATCGAGGGCCCAAACGCCCCCGAGTCCTGCTGCGCGGACGGGTGAGAGCGCAGTGCGTCCGTGTTCTGTCCACATGGAGGTGGGTGTAGGTTCACCATGAGGTGCCCGTAAGCTGTAGCCTCAGTCTGGATTTAATGGTAGACGTTAGCTTGCCTTCCATTCTAGTCTCTACGGGAACTTCCTCTACACGGCAAGGTCTAGGACTTGAACTGTGGTTGACTACGTGGGAGGCCAGCAGCATAACCATTAGGCCGTCTGCTGGCCCCTACACTTCTGCTCTCAGTCCTCGAGCTTGCTGTAAGGTTTGGGGCGGTAATCCCCTTCGCCTCCTTCGTCCCCTGCGGCAGGTGTGTGCACTTGCACGTACAGCTGGGGTCTCTGGCCCTGCCTGCGTGTGTTCAGACTGCTAACCACGCCGTCCGCCTCCGTGTTGTTCTGAGGCCAGAACTCAGAAGCAGGCGGTCCTGACCTTTTTATGACGCTTGGTGTCAGCTCTGGGATGATGTTCTCACGTGTGCCCAGAGACCTGCTCTCATGCCGATTGTCACGCTCTCCTTTGCAGCTTTATCACCTGCAGACCAGCCGATGTCTGGTGGCCCAGGGACGCCCCAGTCAGAAGGGGGGCCTGGTAGTGCTGAAGGCCTGTGACTACGGTGACCCGAATCAGGTGAGTGACGCCTTGGGGCTCACGGCCAGGCCTTAGAAGGTGGGCAAGGTGGGACCCTACAAAGGAAGGCTGCCGGAAGTCATGCCTCAGGACACGGAAACGTGTGGTGACCTGACGTGGCTTTACCTGTGCGCTTTAAGTGAGAATGGCCTCAGGGATCACCGCAGGCGCTGCTTTCTCACCTGTCTCTCCTCGCTCGTGGTTAAGGTCGCATTTCAGTTATTTACAGCGCTGTTTGTCCTTGCCGGTGCTGTGTGAAATGAACTGTGGCCTCCAGTTCTGGAAGTTTGTTAGAAATGGCAGAGGAGGGGTGAGCAGATGGCGTAATGGCCATGTCGCTGGACTCCCATGTAGTCGACCACGGTTCAAGTCCTGGACCCGGTGGCTTAAACTCACGCCAGGCGCGTGTGCGTGCATGCCCAAGATCCCGAGAGGAGAATGGAGAAGGGATTGCGGCGTGACCATCTCCCCTGGGGGGTGATTTCTCTCTTTCTCTCTCTCTGTCTTTCTGGCGGGCGTACATGCCCTGTAGCAAGAACCTCTCCAAAAGGAATGGCAGAGGAAGGGCTCCTTCTTCCTGACAAGACCTTACATCTGTAGTAGGTGACGCAAGTCGTCCTTCGTGGAGACGTCTCTCGAGTCAGAGTCCCTGGTTTTCCAGTGGTTCCTCAGAGAAAACCGTATGAGTTTCAGTTCATTTCATTCACATAACTTATTGTCAGCTTATGGGTGTCTAAACGGCGTGTTTCAAATTGGCACTGTCATTTCAGACGGACTCATATCTGATAAAACAGTGTAACCTAATGGCAGTCCATAGCTGGTGATCAGGACACTCCTGTGTCACTCTGGAATGAGGACGAGCACTTGGGCTGCTGGGTAAATAGAGCGGACCTGACATTTCACACACGGGCCCTGGTGCTGCATGTTCTGGAAGGTGTGGTTGCAGCTGCTTTGGAGCTGTTCCTTAGACATGGCATGTTGTAGACCCTGAAGTACTAGAACTGTGGTGGCATTTCAGTGCTGTAAGTCACAGTGGCAAAAGATAATCAAAATTTGTGTCATAAAATGTGAGCAGTTTGGAGCGATGGAGATTTATTACCCTCATGTACTCGTTTGGGTCACACAGATGCGTGCTCATGTGTGACAGTCCCGCCCCTCCAGCCCTGCTGTCACGTTCCACGTGCCTCGGAGCCGCATGTGGCTCCCTGCTGGGCAGGGCGTAGGAACGGCCACACGCCCTTGCTTTCCGTTACCCGGGCCGGGGTATTCACGGAGACCACAGTCGTCCCGGGGGTCTCCAGGAGAGGCCGCAGTGTGTGACAGGAGGATGGAGCCTGTGCCTCTCCTGAGCTTCGCGGCCGTGCGTGCTGGGGTTACGGACTGCTCGCGCTCGCCATTCCCACCAGGTTCAGGCCTGTGCCCCTGAAAACGGTGAGGGACTGTGGAGACTCGGAAGGCAGATTTGCTTCCAGGGGAGATTATGTCGTCGCTCTCATCCCAGGCGTGCCCTGGTCTGGAGTGAGTTCAGCTCCCTGGGGCTGTGAGGGCTTGTGCACATCTGGCCAGCGGATGAGGCGCATATGAGGTGACTCGAAAGCATTTACAAGTGGTGGTAAAGTACATGTTCATTTTGGTATTAAAAACAGCTTGAAATTCAAGCATAAGTTTTTCATAATATTTATTTTCCACAAAGTTTTTTGAATAATCCTTGTATGAAAATAGGAGTCTTGCCATTTTCTGTCTACAGAAGGCAAGCCAGCAGCCCAGTTCTGACACATCTGGGAGCCAGAGAACTGTCTAGTTGAGACGCCGAGCTGGAAAGGACTTACTGTTACTTGTTCTGTTAGCTCCAGCGATGAGCAGAATTTGGCCGCAGCACAGCCCCTCGCTGTCCCCAGGTTGGGGGTGAGACCCGCTGCCCGCTCGCGCACTGCCTGGTCTGTCTGTCCCAGTCTGTATGGAGCAAGCCCGTTTTCCTTCCACCGACACAGGGAGCGTTTTGTCCTTGCTAAGCTCTGCACAGCTGGCCTCTGGCTGTTCCTTCCTTCCGTAGGTCTGGGTTTATAACGAGGAGCACGAACTGGTCCTAAATAACCTCCTGTGTCTGGACATGTCGGAAACTCGCTCCTCAGACCCACCACGACTGATGAAGTGCCACGGGTCCGGAGGGTCGCAGCAGTGGACCTTTGGGGTGAGGAGCCACTTGGTGTAAGCTCTGCACAGCTGGCCTCTGGCTGTTCCTTCCTTCCGTAGGTCTGGGTTTATAACGAGGAGCACGAACTGGTCCTAAATAACCTCCTGTGTCTGGACATGTCGGAAACTCGCTCCTCAGACCCACCACGACTGATGAAGTGCCACGGGTCCGGAGGGTCGCAGCAGTGGACCTTTGGGGTGAGGAGCCACTTGGTGATGTTGAGGGGACAGGCGGGGGGGGGGGCGGCAGGGCGGAGCCGCAGGCACGGCGGGGTTGCCCC
>NW_006159763.1:1302231-1315553 GCF_000334495.1 Tupaia belangeri chinensis
CGGGGTGTGCAGGGCGGACCGCCAGCCATGGCGGCTTTGCCCTCAGATCACCGACCCACACCTCTGCTCCTCTGGCTCTCTGCGCGTGCGTCTCCAGACCGCGGTCTGCCCGTGCGCTTTCAGTAAAAGCCGGTGACTGTGGGGTCTTTCTCTCACTGCTGCTTTTTCCCCCAGAAAAATAATCGGCTCTACCAGGTGTCGGTTGGACAGTGCCTGAGAGTGGTGGACCCCCTGGGCCAGAAAAGCTCCGTGGCCATGGCGATCTGTGATGGGTCCCCCTCTCAGCAGTGGCGTCTGGAAGGCTGAGGCGGATACCAGGCTGGGACAGCACCGCGCCCAGCTTTGCCTGCTCGGGAAGTGTGGTCTCTGGAATCAGGTTGCTGGGCGTGGGAGGCCGGAGCAGATTCCCTGACCCGATAGAGCCACCTTGGAGATGCCTGAGGGTCAGCAGAGGTCACGTCGCAGATCTGCTGGTGTGGGGGCCGGCAGCAGGTGGAGGACGTTTTACTTGCTGTTAAGGAATTTCTTGTCTATAGCGAGAACCCAGAATGTATTTTTCACTCTAAAGAGTCAGGGTTGTACAGGACAAAACCCAGGAAATGGACATTTCTAATTACATTCATTTATGCTGCTTTTTAATCCCCTTCAATGATGGAAAGATCTTTATCTGATTACAGCCTATCATGATTTAGAAGACTTCATTCGTAGATCTTTTTTTTTAACTTCTGTTTAATATGTTCTAAATAATTTTTTAAAACTGAATCTACATTACTTCTAAATTCAGAAGGCATCATTTATAAGATAATATTTAAGAGGCAGTTAACTGCCGTAAGTTATTTTGATGAATTATGATACTGTCTCCATTTAGAATAAAGGGGCTTTTTGATGATTTAACCAGGATCTCTGTCCTTTGTTGTGGCCTGTGATCTGAGCTGCCATGTGGCTGGAAGTGCTCCTGTGTCTGGTCAGTTAGGCGTGTCAGATGCATTTTAAAATGATGGGCTTATCGGGATGTAACCGCTGTATTAGATCAATGATCTATACCCTGAATATTTGGCCCGTCCCTTGACAGGGAAAAAGCAACATGGTAGGTTTTCAGTAATGACATTAAATGTGACTGAACGTGAGTGAGCCTCAGCTCCAGTACACGGCAGAGTGTTAGAATAACAGTGAGACCCCCCCTGTGCCGCCCATAAGAAACGCACGGGTTCGAGATGCCAGGAAGGTAGATATGTGCTTAACACGGGCTCAGGGACAGCGGGGTGTGTGCTAGACGGTAGCTTTCAGAGTGAGGAACCATCTCATTGTGCTAAAAGGTTTATTTCATCAAGAGGAAATAATCCCAAACGTACATCCACTCGATAACAGAACTTTACTTACCTCAGAAATGGACAAACCTGGGAGAAGTAAGCATGTGTAAGTATAGTAGATGATCTGAACACATCTCTTGATAATTGATAGGACAGGTAGACAGAAGGACGGGCTAGAGAAGCCTTGAACAGCGCGTTGAACCATCCTGACATCCATAAGACACTCCACGCAGTAAGAGAATGCTCAAGTACGCATGGGTATTACCAAGGTAGACCATATTCCAGAATGTTAAACAAGACTCTGAATGGATACAAATTCAAGACATGCCAAGTATATTAGAAATCAGTGACAACAGCAATAAAGACACAATGACACGATGCCTGGAGTCTGATTGTAGCCTAGTGGTTTAAGGGAGTTGGATCCCATG
The DNA here is from genome assembly GCF_000334495.1 of Tupaia belangeri chinensis. Taxonomy (NCBI): domain Eukaryota; kingdom Metazoa; phylum Chordata; class Mammalia; order Scandentia; family Tupaiidae; genus Tupaia; species Tupaia belangeri. The sequence goes on from NW_006159763.1 coordinate 1,303,970, forward strand.
TGACCAACCATGGTTTTAATTCCAGCCCTCGTGGCTTGAAAAACACGCCAGGTTCATGTGCATACCTACCCCAAATCCTGACAGGGCGAAGAAGTGGAGATGGGATTGGGCCATTACCATTGGACACTAACACACTTCTTAATTACTTTGTGTGTCAGAGAAGACATCACATGGTTATTGTGAACTGACTGAATGGAAACATCCGTTTATACGACAGTCGGTGCTTAGAAATTCCATACCACTGAGTCCCGAGTCCACAAAAGGACCACGTTCTCAGTGAAAAAGAACAGCAAGTTAGAAGCTCAAAGGAGCAGAGGAGTATTAAATATCAGAAAAGAAATGAAATAGATGAAGGAAAAAGAAAACCAAAAGCTGATTTGAAAAATAAAATGGACCACCCGTGTGGTGGGAAGGGAAGAACAGCCACGGCAGCAGCGGGAAGGAGTTCAGCCTCCGTGGCGTCTACACTGCAGACGACAGGGACTCATTGCTGGCGGGGATGAAAAGTACGGCCACTTGGGAAGAGTTTCCCACGAAGCTAAACGTACTGTTAGGGCCCAGCAGTTGTGCTCCTTGGAATTCAGCCAGAAAGTTGAACACTTCCTTCCACACAGGAGCCTGCACACGGATGTCCGTAGCTGCTTCCGCACTTGCCAGAGCTCGGAGGCAACCGCGGGGCCTTTCGGTAGGTGGAGGGGGCGCTAAGCCGCGGGCACGCGTCATTCGGTGCTAAAAAGATCATCTGTGAACCCGGAGATGCCACGAAGGAGTCAGAAATGCATGTTAGGAAAAGGCGACGCACCGTGTGATCCCAGCTGCATGACTGACACGGCGGCAGTAACGGTTCGATGGTTGCCAGGGGTTAGGAAGTGTGATGAGTGTCATTGGGGTGTCTGAAAAAAGGCGAGCTTTTCTGTGCAAAAAAGCGTCATGACTTTCCCGGCCACTCAGTGCACGTCCGTGTGGCTGGGGTGCCCGGGTAGTCGGTGAATGTGGTTTCTGGGTGTGGATGTGACACTCTTCCAGAAGAGATTCCCATTTAAATGAGAGAGACTAAAGCAGTGCCCCCCACCCGCGAGGGGCAGTAGCAGGCTTTTGAGAGCGCAGTAGAACCGAGTGGAGGAACCAGGCTGCCTCCTGCCCCAGATGTCGCTGCCTCCGGCTCAGGCCTTCAGGCTCGGACTGGAACTATAGCCCTGGCTCTCTGGGCTTCCAGCACCAGCACGGTCAGCCCCTGCCCGGCTCGGCCTCCGAGCACCTGAGCCAGTCGGTTGTGCGTAACGAATCCCTTTCCCTGTAGCTCCGTCCTGTCGGCTCGGTTTCTCTGCAGAATCCTAACACAGTAGGGAGGGGTACACAGGATTTGGGGGACAGGGAAACAGCCCTGTGTGACACTGACCGTAGATACATGGCGTTGTCCTTAAGGTGAGACCGGTAGAGGGCCCTGCGAGGGCGAGCCCCAGCGTATTGGTGGTGGTGCCCCACGGTGCAGGTCCCGTCGGCCCAACCGCCTACCACCGGGCGCCAGGGTGAGGGCAGGGAGGGCTACGTGTGGATGGCGCAGAGAGTGTATGGGAACCCTGTGCTCAGTTTTGCTGTGAACCTAAAATTGCTCTAAAAAGCTTACTTTTTTCAAAAGGATGGGCCAGCCAGTTGCGTGGTGAAGGTGGCCAGATCCCACATGGCTGACTGTGGTTCAAGTTCTGGACCTCTCAGCTTAAAAAAAACACCAGGTGCCCGTGCGTGTGCGCCCAAATGTAAAGTGGAGGATGGAGCGGAAGGCATTGCAGTGCGGCCACCTTCCCTGGGTGAGTCTTCACGTTCCCCTCTGCCTCTCAGGTGCAGGTCCTCCACAGCAAACACCTGGGGGAGAGAGATTTTTGTGACCAACTTTATGCTGATTTGAAAGTTTGAGAGGGTCAATGAAATGGACAAATTCCTTAAAAGAAACAAACTACTAAACTTGTCTGAGGAAAAACTAGACAGCCCGAGTAGACTAGCACTTACTAAGAAAATTGGGTTTATGGTTTTTGTTTTTTTGGGGTTTTTTTGGAGAGGTTTTCGCTATAGGGCGCGAGCGCTCACCAGACAGACAGAGACATAGAGACAGAAAGCGAGAAATCACCCCCCAGGGGGGATGGCCAGGCCGCAATCCCTTCTCCTCCATTCTCCTCTCGGGATCTTGGGCACGCACGCACACGTGCCCGGCGTGAGTTTTAAGCCACCGGGTCCAGGAGGCGAACTGCGGTCGACTACGTGGGAGTCCAGTGACATAGCCATTACGTTAACTGCTGGTTCCCAAAATTGGATTTATGGTTTAAAAACTTTCCCACAAAGAAAACTCTGGCACACATATCCCCTGGTAATTCTGTCACACACTGGAGGGAAAAATTAGCAAATACACACCATCTCTTCTGGGAAACGGATTTTGATCATATGAGTAAGCCTTATTCATTGCAAAAGCCGTACACAGGACAGCTGGAGGCCAGTCACTCCTGATTATGAGGTACAATTCCCCTACAGAATGCCAGCGAGTCAGTCCATGACGTATCAGAAGGATGATACTGTCTCGTGTAATGTGAAAGGAGGATAAATTATAAAGAAGTGAGTTTTATCCCGGGATGCAAGCTCAGTTTAGCAGGGAATCTAATTTGTGATGTTAATAGGACAGGAGAAAAGGCATTTATGATCTTGCAGAAAAAAGGTATAGAAAAGATGGCTGGAATTCAATATTTATGATAAAGAACTTACCGAAATAGGACTGAAAGGTTCCTCTCCATGATAAGGGCATTTAGGAAGACACTGGCAGGCAGCCTCATATGGGATGGGAGGGGGCTCAGGAACAAGACGGGACTCCTGCTTTTAGCCCTTGTGGCCACCGCGGAGCAGAAAGCCCTGCCAGCACAGCAGGGGGAGAAACAAGGCTCGCAGGCCGGGGCGGGGGGCTCGATTGGCAGTCCGTGTCGAAGAATGAAAAATCACGGAGTCGTTAGAAATGATGCCAAGTGTTATGGGGCCTTCAGAGAACGTATTATGAGAAAACCTGCAGGCCCTTGACCTAGTGGTTAAGTGAGCTGGATCCCAGATCGACTGGTTTGAATCCCGGCCCTGGCAGCTTGAAGAGCACACCAGGCACATATGCTCCGAATCCCTGCAGGATGGCGAGATCACAGAGAAGACGTGTGAGCGCCCCCTGGAGGACGCTTTCTTCCTCTCCGACAAGCTCGCACACCCTCTGGCAATAAAGAGAGAGATCTCTGTAAGCTTTTCGTAGGCTTTGATAATTTAAAAATTTATATGACATCTACAGGGCTAAGAGTGGCCAAAATAATCTGAAAGGAATAAAGTGGAGGCTTCCTGTGCTCTTGACCTGAGTGATGATAGGACAGAAGCAAGGGGACCGACGTCACCCAAGAGAACAGGAAGTCATTAACGTGCTGGAAGAGTTTGATACCCCCATGGACAAAAGTGAAACTGACCCCCCTCTGACCTTTTACCATACGACCTTATTTCAGGGTGGATCGTACATCTAAATAAAATCTAAAATAATAAAGCTTTAGAAGAAAATGTGTATCAGGGCCAGCAGGTGGCGTGGTGGTTAAGGTGTTAGACTCCCACATGGCCAACAGCAGTTTGAGTCCTGGACCTGGCGGCTTCCTTTCTCACTTTGCCTCTGCCTCTGGTCAAATTTAAAATAATTCTCGAATGTATATATACACACTGTTGGAGCTGGCAGGTGGCATGGTGGTTAAAGGTGCTGGATTCTCACATGGCCAACCATGCTTCGAGTCCCAGACCTCGTGGCTTGCTTTCTCACTTTCCCTTTTCTCTGTTTCTGATCAAATTAAAAAATAATAACAAATGGAATTAAATAAATTAATTTAAAATATTTATATACTATCCTGACTTCCGGTAAAGATTATTTTTAAAAAAGTGAAACTAGTCCTAACAAATTGAACTTCATGACAAGGCCACAGACTTGTTCAACAGTGTATGAACAGCACTTACGGTTCAATAATAATACAACCCAGTATTTTCAATGGACAAAGTCCTTGAATAGACATTTTACTAAAAAAGTGATTGCTCATACATGAGAAGGTGTTGAGTGTCACCAGAAAGGTGTGAAGTAAAAGCAGAGTCAGGTGTCGCCACGTACCCATTAAACTGCTGAAGACAGACTGGCATGGGAGTCCGAGGGACGCAGACTTGCTTTCGGGTTGTCGCTCAGTGTCCATACACCCAGGACTGGGGAGCCAGAGCGCAGGCCCAGGGGTAACATTTCCGAGTCATGAGGTGACCAGGGAGGGTGGGTGGGGCCTCGTAGCCATGGCCTGTGTCATTGACGCCTGTGCCTCAGGAAGCCGAAGGTGCCGCACAAGTGGGTGTCCGCAGCAGGTGACAGGCGTTCCTGGGATGGGGGACGCACTTGGCAAGCTGAAGGCATGAGGAAAGTAACATGGAAGGCAATGTAGTGAATTTGGAAACTCAGAACTGTGAGGACGAAGAACTTTAAAAAATATATTAGAAATTAGTGGAGTACATGGCAAAGAAACAATAATGCCTTAAAGGAAATAGAATTTGATAAGTAAAAATGGAAAACTGGCCAAGAGGGAGTGACAGGGTCTGGACTTGTTCTCCTGGGACAAACACCACCACTAGAAGAGTAGAAAAATAAATGTGTGCGTTTAACTCTTTTCAAACACGAGGTCGCAAGGGCCTAGGACTCCTCGAGAAACAAGGTGAGCTCGGGACTCGTCCCAGCCTCCTGCCGAGATGGCGTCCGGACTGCCAACCCAGGGGGACCCGGAAGTTGACGGTCTTCTTAGCTGAGACGCCACAGTCAGGGAGTCCACATTGCTGGGATCTGCAGCAGAAGGTGTGGGAGAGGCGGGGAGACAGAGAGGGGACCTGAGCTGCACAGGGTCCCCTCCGGGCCCGCCGTGTCAGCCTGCGCACCTGTACGGCTCCACGCCCCCGGGCCAAGAGCAATTCCAGGAGGCGCGGAGTTGAGCAGCTTCCAGAGCCATGGGGTAGGAATCACGTGAGCTGCCAGCCACGCAAACAGACCTCGCGAGTGCCCACCACCAGTGGGTATGCAAAGGCCCTTACCTTCGTGGTGGACCCGACCCAGCCCGGCAGTGAGGGCTGTGTTCAATGCCATTAAATGTTTAAAGAACAAACTTCAGAAGGAGAAAATTGATGCTCAGCTTCCTTCCAGAATAGTCTTGAAACCCATGCCAGGCGCATGTGTGTGTGCGCCCAAAATCCCAAGAGAAGAATGGAAGATAAGAGATTGCAGCGTGGCCATCCCCGCTGGGATGTGGTTCTTGCTTTCTGTCTCTCTGCCTCTGTCTCTCTCTCTAGCAAAGGCACATGCCCTATAGCAAAAATCTTTCTCTTAAAAAAAAAAGGAATCTAAAAGTACCCCAAATAATAAGTTAACTGCAGGTATACCTTGAGGACATGACAGGTTGATTCCAGACCACCTCCCATAAAGCACGGACTATAAGAAAGCAAGTTCTGTGAATATCTGCGTTTCCCAGCACATACATGTATACCTCTGTATACTGCATTGCACTGTCTAGAACATGTGCAACAGCAGTACATCGAAACAGTGCACATTAATTTTAAAATGCTTTTTTTGTTTAAAAATGTGAACAGTCATCTGTCTTAGCTAGTGATAGTCTTTGTTGGTGGAGGGTCGTCCCTGATGCCGAGGGCTGCTGCCTGAGAGTGGCAGTCGCTGCAGGGTGGGGTAGCTGTGGCAGTGGTTTAGAAAGGCAACAAGGAAGCTTGCCACCTCGATCGACTTTTCCTTTTGCATACGTCCCTCTGTAGCATGAAATGTTTGATGGCATTTGACCCACAGTGGGCATCTTCTGAAATCAGACTTAGCCCTCTCAGACCCTGCAGTTGCTTTATCAACCAAGCTTGTGCAATATTCTGTCCTTTGGGGTGGGCAGGTGGGTGGTGGTTGAGGCACTGGACTCCCACAAGGCAAAAAAAGGGCAAACACTGGCATAATTACATACTTTTAAAAAAAAGTTTGCCCTTTGTTGTTATTTCAAGAGTGTTCATGGAGCTTGAGGTTCAGAGTCCATCTCAAGAAACCACTGGCTTTGCTCACTCATCAACCAGCTCCTCACCTGGTAGCTCTTGTGTGAGTACGCAACAGCTCAGTGACTGCAGGCTCCACTTCTGGTTTGGGCTCTCCTGCCGTTTGTGCCAGGTTCTTCCTCCACTGTCTTCATAAGCCCTTCCAAGTCACCTGTGAGGACTAGAACCAACTTCTTGCAAACTCGTATTAATATTGGTATTTTTACATCTTCCCATGAATCGTATTTTTAATGGCATTTAGAATGGTAACTCCTTTACAGAAGGTTATAGCTGACTGCCCAGACCCATGAGCGGATCAGGGTCTATAGCAGCTATTGACCCTGCAGGATGTATTCTTTTAATTTTAAAAGATATTTAATTTTATTATTATTGTTTTAAATTTGACCAGCAATGGAGAGGGGGAGTGAGAAAGCAAGCTACCAGGTCCAGGACTTGAACTGTGGTCAGCCTTGTGGGAGTCCAGCATCCCAACCACTATGCCACCTGCCAGCTCCCAAATTGTATTCTTAAATAATAAGACTTGGAAGTTGGAGTGACTCCTTGATTCATGGGTGAAGAATGTGGTTAACAGGTACGAAAACAAAATGAATCTCCTTGAACGTTAGCAGAGCTCTTGGGTGACAAGGGCTGCTGCCGACAGGCAGGGATCTTTTCTCCAAGCAGTAGGCCTCAAGTATGGGTACACATTCAGCAAACCACGCTGCCCACAGGCATGCTGTCCACCTTTGCTCCATTTGCAGGGCAGGGCAGGGTGGGTTTAGAATAAAGGGCCCACAGATTCTCAGGACAGTAAATGAGCACTGGCTTCAGCTTAGAGTCACCAGCGACCTTAGCCCCTAACAAGCAACCCTGTCTTTTGAAGCCAGGCAGCGGTGCTATCAAGCCCCCCACCACTGCTGCTTCTAACAGCGGTTTCCTCTACACAGAGAGTTAGTACAGCCGCTTTGGTGGGTAGGCGCAGCTTGGTTTTCTGGAGAGATCGAGGCAGCACCTGCGTATGGCGGGGGTGCCTGGTGGGCTTCCCTCCTGATTCCTGATGAACAAAACCAGCCTCTGCTGGTGTCACTTTTGAGCTCCCGCACCTCGGCCTTCACAGGAGTGCAGATGGGGCCTTGCCCTGCATGCACCCGTGGCGGAAGCCATGCAGCCAACGTAGACAGAACATAAAGAGCTACCTCTCGTGTCTAAGCAGAGCTTGGCTGAGAAGAGCTGCAAGCAAGGCTACACCTGCAAGCTCAAGGTTTCAACTGTGTTTGTTGTACTGGTTTGTGCTTTCAGTCTCTGCCATGGGCTTTACTGTCTTTACGGTACCTCGGTACCCTGTAAGGGTAAAATAACACCCCCAGCCTTACTGTAACTTAATAATCCTAAAAGAATGCAGACCCCTAAGGCAGCAGCGAACGGGAACTGTTTCCGTGAGACTCACCCCACCTACCTGGAAAATGTCAATAAAGAATGCTGCATTCACTTCTACTGGGGATTACATAGATAGCATTAGAAAGGGTTGGGATAATGGAAAGCTACTAAATTGGTGAAATGACCTCAGTAGCTGGAAGAGGCTCAGGGGCTCATCCACGAGATACTGACACCCCAAACAAAGACCATGCATCACCTTTGATCTCAGGACAAGGAAAGATTGCCTCTCCCCCGAGCCACAGCCATTGTATAGACCGGCACGTAGAGGGTCCCAAGTACACAATAACCTTTAGGTCAATCATCAAGCTGCTTACAAGACCACATTCCTTTCCCATATGGGCAATAGGCTTACCCCCTTTGTTGTAATATAGACGGTCCATTTTAGTATATATTAACTGTGTCTTTACTTAACAAGACAAGATTTCTATCTAGGCCTTTGTAACTGGCAATCTGCAGCCGCCCTGGCCTGGGACTGAAGTTATCAAGCTTCCTGAAAGTCCCCTTATCCAAAAGACCTTTCCTGGTAGTCAAGATCTAAGAAGAGAATGCACCAGACAAAAAGGACTCCCTTGCCCTGAGGACTGTGACTGACTACACCTAATCAAACAGAACAATGCATCATGTTTTATGATTATTGTTCACATAGTTTGAATACCTCACTTCTTAGAGTAAAATCTTTTACTTCCCCCTAACCCCTCCTACTCCTGTAAACATCCCTCAATAAAAATGTATGTCTCCTAGCCTCAGACACTGCAGTCTTGAACTTGCTCTGACTGTAGTCGGCTGAGAACATGCTAAATAGCATAGAGGTCTCTGCCTCAATTTCTTCTCACCTGCGGTGCTTTCCGTCGAGTCTCAACCCACCCCGGCTGGAGCAGGTCTTCGGCACACCCGGCTTTCAGGAGCGTTGTGGCTGCTGTTGTCCTTCATCCGAATGCCGGTGGAGCTGCTGTTCTCCATCTTACCCCGTCTTACCATCTGTGTGTTCCCGGGAGCAGCCCTTGGATTCTCCAGGAACTTCTTGGCCCTCACAGCCCCGTGGTTCAGCGCATGAGGTCTCTGTCAGCTGCCTCGCTGCCAATGGCCTTCCTGCCTGACCACAGCTGAGTTTCCAGTTCGAGGGGAGGCGGCCACTCCTTCCCCTGTGCCAGGGGCACTGGAAGGCTCTCAGCTGGCCCGATTGCACTTCTGTGGGACAGAGGCGGGTGATGGGAGCAGTCAGAGCACATTGGTGGGTTAGCCTCGGGAGCTCAGGGGCACAGTCCGGGGCACCTCCAGATAATTACAGTAGTGACATTAAAGACCACAGAGCACTGTGACAGACTGCATGGGTGTCAGGATGTGACAGCCATCACCTCAGGCAGGCACAGCCAGCACATTCTGCAGGGAAATGGCACCAGCAGGCCTGGCTGGAGACAGGACCCAGAGGACCCACCAGTTTGTATAAAACTGTGGTTACTCGCTGGACTCCCACATAGTCAACTGCAGTTTAAGTCCCGGACCTGGCGGCTTCAAACTCATGCTCAGTGTCCCTGCGTGTGTGCCCAAAGTCCCGAGGAGACTGGAGGAGGCGTGCAGGCAGGTAGCCAATAATGAGCCCGCAGCCCTGAGAGAGGAGCAGGCCACCTGCCACATCAGTCACAACTTGGCTACAACCAGACCCCCCATGAAAATGCCTCTCCCCACCCAGCTCCTGGCCTGGGAAGACGAGGCAAATCCCACGTTGCTTCCATGGTACCCGAGGAGGTCACAGAGGGATGACACTAAATTTCTTTATTCCTCATAAATACAGAAGACCCGGTCATCTTGGTCAACACCCTGATTCCCACTGGGACAACAGACCAATTGGCAGTTAATCTAATAAGTGTGCTCCTGTCAGCGTGGCCCACACCGAGCGTGCGCGGTTAGTAACCCATTCCTCAGTGGGAACTGCATGGCGGGAGTATGACAGCCTTCTGCTCAGTGTCATCACCTCTGGGAATGAGGAACCCCTCACCAGTTCCAGACGCAGTTTACCTAGCACCTGCCACCCAGAAGTCTTTCGGGTGCACTTCCTTTCTAACATCTCTCCTTCCTGTTAAAGTCTCTCCTCTACCTACTTACACTGCGGTTGTGGCCTTATTCTGCACCAAGGGGTAGATCTGCAGTTTTAGTGATCTGGACCCAGAGAACTGAGGAATTTTCAGCTCCTATGACAGAGGGGTCGGGGCGTGGCCATGGCCCCGGATTCCTCGCTTTAGGTCTCTGTCTCTCCGGTGAGCGCACAGCACCCAGTACAAAAATCTCTCTCAAAAAGAAGCAGCATGTGCCGAGCGTGCGAGGTGTGCACCGTGGGGTCAGTGAGGGCTGTGGACGCTGTGAACGTGCCCTGCAGTGTTCCGGAGCAGCGCACGCCCGTTCCAGTTTGTTCTGTTGATAACAAAATGCCTGAAACGGTATTTTTTAATACACTTAAAAATTATTTAATTCTGTTTATTATGTTTTAATTTGACCAGAGAGAAAGAGAGAGAGAGAAAGGAAAAGAGAGAAAGCAAGATGCCAGGTCTGGGGCTCAGTAGGCCATGTGGGAACCCAGAGCCTTGAACCACCATGCCACCCTCCAGTCCCAAACTGGGTGGTTTTTAAAAACAGGTTTATTAAGTGCACAATTCAGCGTCCAAGATCCATGGGCCACTCCGGGCCAGGTCCCTAATGCAAGAGCAGTTCGGCGGTCTCGCTCCTCACGAGCCCACCGGAACCGGTCGCGGGGCCACTTTGAGGACTCCTGTCCCTTCCGCACGGCCTTTCTGCAGGACGTGGTAAGCTCTCGCTCTCCAAAGCGGCTCCACGCACGCAGATCACCAGGCGGCCTTGGCATCTTTCAGTATTTATATTCTTTCTCCCTGCCCTTTTTTTTTTGCCTTTTTAAAAGATTTTTTTGCTATAGGGCCGATGCCCTCATCAGAGAGACAGAGGGACAGACAGAAGGCGAGACATCACCTCCGGGGGAGGGCCGCACACTCCCTTCTCCATCCTCCTCTCCGGACTTTGGGCATGCACGCACACACTTGGGCATGCTATTCCCAGTTACTCATGAGACAGCTTTTTTCTTTTTTTTTTTAAAGCTTTTCCCAAAGGACATGTGCACTCCCAGGAGAGGGGGAAAATGAGAAATCACCTCCCGGGGGAATGCAACCTCCCCCCACCACACAAACACACACCCTGCGTGATTTTCAAGCACCAGCTCTGGAACTAGAACATGGTTGGCCCCGTGGGAGTCCAGAGCCTTAGCCACCATGCCACCTGCTGGCCCCACGCTGTCACGTACTTCGCAGCATTACACTCATCTGTCAGGAGCCTTTTCGAAAACCCTTGGAGTGTCAGGGGCCAACAGCAAGGCCAGGGACCCCATGGGAGCTGTGGACCCTGAGGGGTGCCACTCTGCCATGGGGGGCAGAAACACCTGGCCTCCCTGGCCTCCTGCTGCCAGCACCCCGACTCCACCTCCCCACCCCCCAGTGGGGTCGCCTTCTGGGCCAGGGTCTGCTCCTCCGGCATCTCTTCCCTCCTCCTCCTGGGGTGGCCCTCCAGGGCAGTTGGAGGATGAGGCTCCTGCCCTCCCCTCGGGTGCAGGCACGTTGGAACCAGGGCGGCAGGTGGCATAGCAGTTAGGGCGTTGGTGGTGAGGGTGCTGGACTCCCACATGTTCGCCCCCGGTTTGCGTCCCGGACCCAGCGCCTTGACAATCACGCTGGGCTCTGGTGCTAGCTGCCCCAAGTCCCTGGAGAATGGAGGAGCTGGATGGCGGCGTGGTCGCCCTGGGGGGTGACTTCCTTTCACTGCTTCCTCCCTGCCGCCCAGGCCCAGCGCGCCCTGTGGCAAGGTTCTTAAAGATAAAAAGGGGGTGCCCCTGGCGGACCGGGCCGCGTGGAGGGTCGGAGGGGGCCACCAGGTCCCGGCAGCGGGCCGAGGCGGTGGCGTGGGTGGCACCGGCAGGGGGGCCGGGTGGGCGGCAGGGGCTGGCAAGCTCGGGGGCGCTGGGGGAGGCGCACCGGGCAGGATCAGGACCTCG
>NW_006159763.1:1315604-1319694 GCF_000334495.1 Tupaia belangeri chinensis
CAGCGGGGGCCATGGGGGCCGCAGGTTCAGAGCAGATTCGGGCCGCGCACCTCTGCGGTTTCCTCGGGCGCAGGAGCCGCACTGGGAGCCACGAGCACCGCCCCTGCCAGGGCCTGCCCGGGCCGGAGAAGCCCCAGGACGAGTGGGTTCGGCGACCAGGGGCCCAGGAGCGCCCCAGGAGAAAACGGTCCAGAGCAGGCGGGACGCGCGGGGCGTCCCTGCTCCAAGCCTCCGGGTCCTGGGCACTCGGGTCACAGCCTAGCCTGGCCCGCAGCCAGGCCCAGGGACAGCCCAGTGGGCCGCAGACCCGGGACAACCTCCGCCCCACCGCGGCGATGCGCTCTGTCTGCCTGCCTGGACGTGGCGCTTTCAGGACGGCTCTCTGGCCGTCAGATTTCCGCCCACGAAGTCGCCAGTTCGTCTCTGCCCCAGTAAGAGGCAGCTCCGTGAGCCCAGGACGTCTGGGACAGTCAGCCGACCTGCCGCGCGGGCCCAAGGGCGCCTGTCACCGCGCCCCTTGCAGTGGCCGCTCGGTGCCACCCGGGTCTGAATGCTCTCGGCCTCCGCCATCGTCCTGGGCAAACCCAACCCTGCGTTCTCCCTTCCAGGTCCCACACCTGCCAGGAACTCGCAGGACCTCAGATGCCTGCCCTGGCCAGAGGGAACAGGGGCCATCCACCCCAAGGCCCTGCAATCTTCAAAGAGGTTTCCCTCCCTGTGATCCTTGGAGACCGCACTGTTCAGGGAGGGGCAAGCACACGCAGGTGCCACCCAAGGACAGCTTAGAAATACGACGCGTTACTGTCCTCAGTCCTGGCCCTGGGGACACTCCCACACACAGGAAATACTCCCTAATAAGAGCTGCTTGGGGGCTATGTCGCTGGACTCCCATGTAGTTGACAGCGGTTCGAGTCCCGGACCTGGTGGCTTATAACTCACGCCAGGTGCGTGTGTGTGTGCCCAAGATCTGTCTTTCTGGAGTGTGCACGTGCCCTATAGCAAAAATCTCTTTAAAAAAATGGTGGCCAGGACCAGCAGATGGCCTAGTGGACACGTCCCTGGACTCCCCCATGTCGACCAGGGTCCCAGTCCCAGACTCTGGGCTTGAAACTCATGCAGGGCCGTGTGCATGCGTGCCCAAAATCCTAAGAGGAGAATGGAGGGGAAGGGACTGCAGCAACACCATGCATCTAGGGGGTGATTTCCTGTTTTCTGTCTGTCTCTCTGGAGAAAGCATGTAGTCTATAGCAAAATTCTCTCTTAAAAAAACAAACAAACAAAAAAACAAAAACAAAACAAACCACAAACAGCTGCCAGGCTCCTGGACATGCAGCGCTCTATGGAGCAGGCCCACAGAAGGTTCCAGGTTTGTGTCTGCTGAGGTCCCCAAGTGTGGGCAGCACACAGCCACAATCCGGGGCTGACGGGCCGATGGGCATGAGGACCCTGCTGGGGAGCGCGGTCGGGGCGCCCCCGCTGTGTCACTCACTCCCGGCAGAAATCTGGCCAACTCTGACAGCGCTTCAGGGGACAGGTTCTGAGAACCACAGGGCAACGCAGCACACCAGCTTGCTGTCTCGGTGCTCGTGAAGCACAAGTTCAGAATCTGCTTTAGAAACCGCCAAGGAGAGGGCTGGCACCGCGGCAGAGGCTCAGTGCTGTGTATTGGGAGCCGGATCCCACACGGTCAGCAGGGGTTTGAATCCTGGCCTGGGCCGCTTGAAAAGCACACCCACGCCAGCCTGTGAGCGCCTGGAAGCCTGCAGGGGCAGAGAGACGAAGGGCAGGGCTGTCGGCAGCCACGCTCTTGGGAGGGTGGCTTTCTCTGATGGGAGCACATGCCCTCTGGCAAATAAATACATACATAAACTGTGAGGGAGATTCCAGGCCGGGTTTATTCTCAGCAACTTTTTAAAATTTATTTTTAGATTGTTTTGCTATAGGGCACCTGAGCTTGCCAGACAGAGACAGAGATAGAAAGTGAGAAATCACCCCCCCACCCCCCACGGCCATGTCGCAATCCCTTCCCCATTCTCCTCCAGAGATTTTGGGCACACATGCACACATGCCTGGACCAGCCGCTGGGTCCAGGACTCAAACGCAGACCGCCACGTGGGAGTCCAGCAACGCAACCATCCTGCCGCCTGCTGGTCCCGTTTCGGCAACGCTTTCAAACGAGTGGTTACGCGCATCCCACAGGACAGGGCGGCGTCCGCACCACCGGGAAGTCTGGACAGCTGCCCCAAAGCCCATCTAATCACTCTTCACCAGTGCAGGAAAGGCTCCAAGCAAGGACACAGGTGCCAAGGGCCCGTCCTCCTCAGTCCTGGCGCGGAGCTCCACGGAAACCACACCCACCTGCACAGGTGCTGCTGGAGCTGGCCTGGGCCCTCGGTCCCATCCGGCCTGCGCTCCGCGTTCCCTGAGCCGTCCCCGGCCGTCCCAGCCCGACACGAGGGGGGCTGAGAGACACTCCAGGAAGCTTTTATAGATGTAAAATATTTTATTTGTAAATGGTGATCTTCTAAATCTGTGTCCACAAATTCCAAAACCCATAACACTCTGTATACTTCAAAAAATTCCATTTTGCCAACATTAGATACTATTATACAGAACAGAAAACAGCAGAAACCCGGGAGGACGAATACTGGTAGGGTGTCAGCGTATTGTACAAGAGAAGAAAAATATTCGGAAACAAATTTCATACAGCTATTTATCAAGAGAAAAATATATACAATTGATTTCTTCTGTAAGATAAAAATACCTCATGCCGTGTGCATTACAGGGTCCGCCCGCCTGTACACACAAACGTGGCCTCACTGAGCCTGCCAGGTGTCAGTACCGGAATCTCAGCACAAAGAAAACGCAACCTGGTTCAAAATGCTGATTAAGTCTCTACAAGCAAACACAAAACAGTGCTGTTTATTTTATTAAAGAAATGTAAACAAACAGTTCATACAAACACACTTAAAATTACATCTTCCAGAAACCCTACCGCCGAGTCCCGCAGCCGCACCTCAGCACGCGCTCACGCTCTCTCTTCCTTTCTCCATTTTGTGTTAAATAGAAGGCTAGAGTTAGATTTCAGTCCCTGCTACATATCCTAGTACGTTTACATGATTCTTCTGGCCTGAAACCGAGTTCTAATCCACTCCGCCTGCTGAAGACCACGCTCGGCCTCCGGGGTGGGGAGCAGCTGTTCACAGTAATCACCAAGTGTGAGCACGGGAGGCCGGGCTGGAGGAGGAGGGTGCCACGGACGCGGAGTATGAAAACTGAGTTCAAATTACCAAAACAGCTAGAAAATCGTCCTCGCAGACACTCGGTTGTCAGAAATCAGGTGTAGAAAACAATTAGGTACTAACAGCTGTAGGTTCCGAACGCCCGCACGGGGCTGTGGGAGTCACTGTCACGGCGAACGCGTGACACGGACCGACACGGGCATCCCTAGGAACGTGTGAGCACCCGAGCTGCTGCAGAGCCTGGTAGCATTTGGTCAATAACTATTTTTATACTGTATTTTTTCTCAAAATATTTACATATTTATACAAAGTAACAGGTTGGTTAGTTCTGCAGGTAACAGCAGCAGCTTGGCTTTCTTCTAACTTTTATTTAAAAATAGCTTCATTCACTTATTCAATAATAAATACAAAAAGTTTCTCTTATTTTACAGAAATCAAAAACTACAATAAACTGACTCATGGAATCAAGTATTTCAATGTATTTAGTGCAAGTTATTACCCCTTAGCTCTCTCCCTAAGGAAGTCGCTCGTACATTCCGCTCAGTGGTGTCTCCGGGCGGGCGCACGACGTGGAGCCCGGCCGCCGCTCGCTGGTGACCTCAGTCTTACATTCATGGAGCCCCCGCGGGGCAGGGCAGCCGTCGGCTCTGTGCCCCAGTAAAAGTTTCTCCTTAGCGAGACCAAACAAAACACCAAACCCACCCACAAGGAAAACAAAACAGAACAGAAACAGAAACAAAAACAAAAACGAAGGAAGGGGGGAGTTGGGGGGAGGGGGAGAGGGAGAGGGGGAGGGGGAGGGGAGGCGAAAGTGCTGGCCCGTCCATCTGCGGGTCTGGGCCCGGAGC
>NW_006159763.1:1319787-1388836 GCF_000334495.1 Tupaia belangeri chinensis
GGCGGGTGAGCGGGGGCCCCAGCCGCCCTCACACACCCGGGGCCCTCTCACCCTGCAACCCGCAGGTGTGCCAAAGGAGGGGAGGGGAGGGGAGGGACCGAGGCTTGTGGGCACCCTGGGCTCTGGGTCAGAGGTCCTAGCCCAGCCCAGAGGAGTGCAGCGCCGGAGTCTGGGCAGCCTGTGGCGCTGTCATTCCTTGTCACCTGTCACTTGCGGCACTGTTTAAGGACACTGGTCTACCTCGGGGGCCAAACTACCCCCAGGACTCAGACTGCCCGATGAGGAGCATGACAGGATGAAGAGGATGGTGGGCATCCCCTGGTGGGACCCCGGGTCACTCTGGGGAGGCCCCCTCCACAGCAGGGAGGCCAGCACCTGGAACAGCTACTGGGCCTCAGGTGGCCCTGCCCGCCCACCCACCAGCACGCCCAGCTCCTCTGGAGCCTGCAAAGAAACCATGTTCTCCATTCACAGAAAGTGACAGAGGCCTGGCCTGGACACGGGGAGTGGCAGCTGGCGTCACCGTGCCCTGCTCGCACCCCGGGCTCCTGAGTCACCCTGCCACCCCCCAGATGCTCGCTGGGTCTTGGGTCCAGTCAGACCCTCAACGATGGACTGAAAAAGGGGATTTCTGAAAGATGGAAACCACAGGACTGACACCGCCAGGAGGGACCCGCAGGGGCCTGGCCAGGGCCAGTCCCCTCCAAGGCCTCCCTCACCTGGCACTGGCCTCCCAGCCAGCAAACACCTGCCGGGACTGCCCGACTGAAGTCAGCTGCCAGACCCAAGACGGGGCCACTCGGCGTTTTGAGGACAAAAACGAAAAACAGAAACAAAAGAACAAAGTGGCCCGATGGAACACAGTGCACTCGAAGCCTGCTGAGCCCTCAGCCAGGCCCTGGGCTGCCTCCCGGCCACCAGGAGCCACCATGCTGCAGCTCAGTGACAGGAAGGCTCCAAGGGGAAGCTGCCCCATCCCACACAGGGACATAAGTGACGCCGCATGAGTGACACAGGAGGCTGAACTCTGCGGACAGAAGACCAGGGCAGAGGAGGACTGGCGTGAAACACTCGGAACGGCCGTGCAAGGAGGTGCTCGCGGCTGCCTGGGGGACAGCTGTGTGGCCGTGGAAGGCATGGCCTGCCCTGCACAGTGGGCTACACGTGCCACGGTGGCCAGGCTCACCTCTTCTCCTTTCTGGATCCTCCGATTGGAGCTGATGATAATCTTGTGTCCTCTCTCGAAAGTCACCACTTCGGCCACACAGTTGGGGGCACAGGAATGGTTGATGTACCTGTCAGCCACCGTTAGAAAGCACTTGTCATGAGTGACTAGAGAAGTTCCCAAACTTCTCGTCACAGAGAACTCTGCTCATTTCATTTCTTTTTGCCCATTAATAGAATAAACATTTTACATAAACTTCTCGACCCTTGTCTGCTGTAACTGTAATGGCTGCAAGGCCGCAGGACCCGTCTCCCTGCCTCAGGCTCCTCACTAGCACTGACTGGCAGAGCCCTCTGGCTCACCTGGCAGGCCCTCCTGTGAGCGTGGCATCGATCACGTGGTCGTTGTCCATGCGGAACATGTACACGCCGCGGTTCTGCAGGAGGAGGCGGGCGGTCAGCGTGTGTACCAGGCATTGCCCTCTGTGTTTGCACCCACGGCAGGAGGGCAAGCTTGAAGCAGAACTGAAAAGCACCCGGACCCCACACACTATGGCCGCTACTCGGCACGGGGAGGTGACACTGACATGGCAAGGAAAAGCAGCCTCCAGCCAGGCGGCGTCTGGAGCCAGGCTCACTGTCCAGTTACGTCTTTGCAGGCAACACCAGGGGGAGAGAGAAAATCGATGGCAAGAGATGAGAAAAGGACAAGAACATCCTGGTGAGCTTTCATACAAAGCCGACAGCCATGGCCGAGGAGGTGGGGCAGGCGGTGGGACACCATGTGGGGTCCGGTCCAGGTCCGGGTCCAGGTTGCCCTGAACAGGCTGGGCGTGCCCAGCAGCACCTGCAACCCTGGCTGGCTGGCTGGAGGCGGCAGGATCACCGCAAAGCCTCGTGGGAGATGCCCGCCCTCTCAAGTAAGAAACTTAAAAGAAAAAAATGGACCCTGCATGACAGACTGGGCCCCGCCTCTCCAAGCACTCGATGGCACAGGGACAGAGGACAGCTGTGCCCCGCCTGCAGCACCGCAGGGCCCCGTGGCCCACCTGAGACTCGTAGAGTTTCTCCTTCCTGTTGGCGACCTCGTTGCGGATGATGGTCCCGATGTACTCGATGACCATGGTGTGCTTCTCTATGTCCCTGGCAGCGTACAGGCCCAGGCCCTGCAGACAGTGCGTGCTCTCAGTGAGCTGACAAGCTGCCTTCTCTTCCCACACAAATGTGACCTTGGGTCTTACCAAAATTTATTTCAAATGTCACCGAGGCAAAGGATTGCTTATAGAATATGCTGTTTTCTGAAATTTAGAAATGTGACTATCCTCCCCCTTAAAACTATGCTGTCGCCCCCTGCTCCCTCGTCTTTTTACATCAGATCTCCAGGCACCAACCACTCTGCAGCACACAGCCGGGGCCGCCATGGGAGCGTCTGTCTACGAGCGGCTGTGGCGTCCCTGCACTGGCCCTGGGATACAGAGGGAACCGCACACACGGAGCAACACGATCTGCCTTCCCAGTCTGGGGACCCAGGGTGAGCTCGCCAGGGGGAGGAACAGACTCTAAGTAGGTCTCTGCAGATACAAAACCAGGTACGGCAGGAGCAGGGACTAGACTCTGGCTGAATGTGAGTGGGGTTATTTATATTTACCAAATGCTGCACACTGTCCAATGGAATAAAATAAAACTGCCTTAAACATGCAAATACAAATTTCTACAAGAAAAATCAAAGAGACTATACATACAATCTAAGATCTTGACCAAGACTAGAAGCTACAGAAGGATAAACATTTTATATACAAAAATTAAAACTGCATAAGGAAAAAAGATACCATACCTCTCAGAAGGCAAAGGCTCTTTTGGGACCAGCAGTTAGTGTAATGGCTATGTCGCTGGACTCCCATGTAGTTGACCGTGGTTCAAGTCCCAGACCCAGAGGCTTAAACTCACGCCAGGCGCGTGTGCGTGCGTGCCCAAGATCCCGAGAGGAGAATGGAGAAGGGATTGTGGTGTGGCCATCCCCCCGGGGGGTAATTTCTCACTTTCTATCTCTCTGTCCTCTCTCTGTCTGGTGAGCGCACGCGCCCTATAGCAAAATCCTCTTAAAAAAAAAAAAAGCAAAGGATCTTTTTTAGGAGAAAATATCAGATAGTGTGCCACGTTGCTAGAGTTGAAGAAGTGGACACGAGATGTAGATGTGCGTGTGCAGAAAAGCAAATCTAGCAGCTGACATGGAAAGTCACTCAGCCGTCAGAAGTCAGGAATTACAATCGAAATCTGGTTATAGTTATTAGTCAGGCAAAAATTTAAAAGGTGGGAAGACCTACTACCAGTGAGAAAACAAGAACAAAAATAGCCTGCAGGAGGAAATCTGCAATTATAGCCTTTTTAGAAAACCTGCAATATCTACTACGATGAAAAAAATATATACTTTTAAACACAGAGAGCTGACGTTTGGGAATATACCACATGGGAGTGAAACTGATGGCAGTTCTGTTTGCTGTCAACAGAAAGGTCACAAAATGAATGCTTATTGGCAGTGGAATGGTTTCCCGACAGCTCATCGATGTCATAGGACGCCAGGTGGCTCGAGGGCTGACAAGGCTTCCTCTGCTGCGCTACAAGTGCCAGAGTGTTAGTGAGGAAGTGGACAGGACACGGTCCCACTGTCCGCAGTGCCCACGGCTGTGCAGGGACCTCCGAAACCTGAGGAGGGGCCATGGAGGACACCACCAGATCACCAGCGCAACCACCTGAAGGGCGGCTGAGAGAACGGCAGGGAAGACACAAGAGGAAAGAGCTCCCAGAACAGCTCAGGTTGAAGACGGCAAACTGAACACGGACAGCGAGATACCACCACAGTCACAGCGCAGGGGAGTCCTCAACACGACAGGAATGTGTTTACAAGAGTGAATGAAGTATTTCAAACACTTAAAAACAAAAATCCAGTTCATTTAGTAGCGAATGCTACAACAGGAAGGAGCAGAAACAGCACTGACTCACCCACCCACTACAGGTCTGAGAGGCTCAGAGGGACACAAAGTGTATCCATCAGTGAAAACAACAGCAACCGCAGGAAGACATCCAGAGCAGACCTTACAGGCTAGCTCGTGGCCTGCTGGCTAAGTGCTATATCCTACACGGCCAACCGCGCAATTCAAGTTCCGGACCCGGTGACTTGAAAAGTATGCCAGGTGTGTGCATGTGCGCCTAAAATCCCAAGAGGAGAACGGAGAAGTGAATGCAGTGTGGGCATCCCCCTGCAGGGTGCTTTCTTGCTTTCTCTCTCAATCTCTCTCCAGCAAGTGCACACGACCCCTAGCAAATTAAAGAAGAAGAAGAAGGAAAAAAAAAAAAAAAAACCAGCAGATCTTAGATGATCTTTAAAGAAAGATTGGCAGAGAGAGTAGAGGAGGCCTCTGAGTGAATAGAGACAGGAACGTAAGACAGAACTTCTCTGGCACGTGTGAGAATCCCCCAGGGGTCACACCCCCATGGCTGGTGCAGGAAGGTCTGCCGGCCCCACACCTGCTTGTCTTAATGAGTCCCCAAGTGACACTGATGCTGCAGTCTGGATCCCACATCACAGGGGTCTAACATTGGTCCAGAGGGGCAGACAGAAAACAGAAAGGAGAAACTGGTAAAACTAACATAAAACACATTTCTCAGACGGAGGGTCAAGGCGTACAGGTGGGTCGTGGCGGGCAGGTGCCCCCGTGGGATGCTGTAGCCACAGTTCAAAGTTCAGGGTTCAGACCCTGGTGAACCTGAACACACTGCGTGTGCCTGCGAACAATCCCGACTCACTGGGAGGCTGAGAGAAGACACGGCATGGAGAGACTGGGCTGCCTGGCGCTCACATGCTCACTCTCGAGAGAGAGAAAACCTGAGGGAGGAAAAAGACCTAACTCGGGCACATTTTTGTGGCATGTCTGAATGTTCAGAATAGAGATCCCCAGAATTCCCAGTGTGGAGGAAAACAGTTTCAGTGGAGGAAAGAGGATCTGAATACAGGCAATGGAGTGCTGATCTGGCTCACACTTTACAGGGGTTCCAATGGCTCTGAGCAGGGACTGGCCGGGGAGACCGCAGCTCTGCACTGGTGCAGACAGAGAGGTGAGGACTGAGACAGGCGAGGAGCCTGCGTATGGATTTGAGAAAACTTTCAGGAGCAAAAGTTTAAAAATCAACAGAACTGGATGATGCTCTGGGTTTGGGAAGGGAGGCCAACTGAAATGTACATCGATTCCACCCGTAACAAGGAGCCTGAAGGGTGATGGGGTTAGGAAGTGAAGAGCGCTGGCCAAATGACCAGCTCCGAGAACCCCTCCTGGAACATGTGGGAAGGGAAGCTGAACAGGCTTTCAGGTGCTGGAGTCGGGAGCCCGAGAAGCAAGGACGGCAGCTGCACGTTGAACGCCTACTACTAGCTGGCCTCCCCTGTAGGCAGCCCGCGGTATCGGACACTACGCAATGATTTCATGGAAAGGCAGCTCCCAGAAGATAAGGTAACTGGGACCAGCAGCTAGCACAGTGGTTATCGTGGGGGACTCTCATCAACCGCGGTTAGAGTTCCAGACCCGAAGGCTTGACACTCACAGTAACAGGCGTGCACATACGTGTGTATGTGCGTGCACCCAAAATCCCGAGAGGAGAAAGGAGAAAAAGGGATCACAGTATGGCCATCCCTCCAGGGAGTGATTTCTTACTTTCTCTGTGTCTCCACCAAGCACATGTCCCCTATAGCAAAAATCTCTTTAGCAACAAAAGAAAAAAAAAGATAACTTCTCAAACTGGAGTACCTTTTGAAAATATTTTCCTCAGTGCTTTTCACGAGTCCTTAGAAAACACATGCCGTTCTGAACCTCACACAGACTCAGTGTGCAAAATGACCTCCGCTGCCTCCCTGGGTACCCATCAGGGTGCGAAGATGTGGACCCGCCCTGGCGGGGGTCTCACAGGACACCCACACCGCACTGTGTCGCCATGCTTAACTGCCGTGTTACAAACTGACAAGGCTGAACGGGACTTCCAAAACGAGACCCCATCCCTGCAGCCAGGCGCAGCCCTTCGCCGCCTCCAGCTGTCTGGACTCCACCCGGACACAGAGTGCTGCTTCACCTGAATCCGGGACCGGGCCAGATACACGTTGGATTTCCATTCGGTCTTCATCTTCCGGTACTGTGACGACTTGGAGTGGACGAACTGCTTACTGTAAGGAGCGTTCAGCTCCCCGGTGACCGTGCTCTGGAATGACTTGGAGGTGCTGGTGCTGTTCAAGGTGTGAGGCCTGCAGACGACGGCGTGTCAACAGAGGAAAAGACAAAGGACACTGAAGACACCTCTGCATAACGCCCAGAGCCAGCTGGATTGTTCTTACTGACAGGGACACACATGGAAAGCTGCCTAGCAGAGACGCGCTGCGAGCTCTCTGAGGTGCCGGCACACACACAGCCGGACGGCAGGGCTTGCAAGCAGCAGACACACCGAGCACGAGAACCGCGGACACGCCGGGAAACCCTGGGCTGTACTATGTGAAGTTAGAGCAGAATACCTTAACACAAACCTCTTGACATGGGCACTCATTTTAGGTTCAGAACGGGCACAACCTGTGGGGTTAACGGCAAGAGGAAGTTCCATGAGAGGATTTCGGCCGTATCGGAAGGTGTAGTTTTCACATGCCTCAACCCCAGGTAGCTGCAAAAGAGCAAAACAGGCAACAATAACTTGCTTTTGCTCAGGACTATCGACCTCTTGAGCTGGCCAAAGAATGGCCCGATGTGGAAGTCATCTGCAAACATTCTCTCCGGGAATTAGTCAAATTAGTCTTTAGGCTTCAGCTAACGTGGTCCACCTGCATGCAGCTCTGCCTAAGTATGAGTGTGCACATCCACTCATGTGCCCTGCAGCACGTGGAGGTGCAGAACCACCACGCACAGACCGAGGCACGTGCTCGTGTGACCTCAGGGTCTGACTATCCCTAACGCTTGTGGGCAGTTCTTTCACCTGGAGTAACACCAACTCTTGTACCACCATCTGGGATTCCAGAATCAAGGACAGTTAAAAATAAGGTATACGGTTTACTCCCAGATCACTTCGCACTTCAGTTTAACTATGACGGCGTGGGACTTTCGCACTCGGTGTCCGAGGAGGACAGCTGGTAACTTCAGGTTTACTCGTAAGGAGCAGTCAGGATTGCTCAGACAGGGCTACCCTCGAGAGGTGTGCCTGAAAGCCGCAGTGCCCTAGTGCAGAGTCGTGGGGTGCTGGCACACACTGGGGCACCACCAGGCACCAGCCTGCTCTGCACCTGGGTCCCATCACATAATCCTATGGGACCACTGTTCAATGCACAGTCCCCTGCTGACCAAAAAGTCACCGTGCAGAGTATGACTGACGTGTATAGGCTGAAGTTCTTTTCTAGAATGTATTTCTTATAAAACATGTTTTTCTGTAGTCATAAAAAAATACACCATTTAGGCAGGTCTATCCCCCCCAAAATAATTAGGCTTGTTACTCAGTGGCTTTCTAATCTTTCCAATTTTTCCAAAGTATTTACAGATACAGTTCATTAGAGTCGTGGTCAAACAAGTGTACCATCTTCTTAGTAAAGAGAGGTCAGTGAAGGCCTGCACCCACACTCTGCCCCCCCTGCCCTCTGGGACTAACCCTGGGAGGGTCCCGCCATTCACCATGGCCAAGAGGGCACGGGGCGGGGCCTCCCCTCGCTAGCCTTCAGCCCTGAGGACCTGAGTGTGGACTGCCTCACCGAGCGGGAGGGGCTCTACGAGTCATCTCCGTGCTTCACCTCCTTTAAGAGAAGTTTCTCTAAAGCAAAGTCACTTCCTGAAAAGCACTGTGCACATGGTGCCACGTGTTAGGTAGTCATGCCGAATGCACAAGGTCAGCCTGACCACACCCCAAGGACTCACCGACTCAGCGATCCGGGCCACCGCAGAGACTGTCAGGCCAAACAGGTCTTCTCCTTTCAGATATGCTGGGAAGAGCTGGAGCATCTCCGACTTTTTCCTCACACAGGCCACAGGCTCCAGAATTTTATCCCAGACACCTGCACATGGGCAACACATAATTTTACAATAAGCTTGCTCTCGGCCAAACAGAACACAGGCACCGTATGAAGCACGAAGCCACCACTCACGAAGTAACTGCTTTCCGACTAACCCTGTCTGGTGGTAACCCAACTCTGTGTCTTAGATGGCAGCCACGTATTAACGATGTTAAAAGAAATAAATTGTATTAAAATAAATTCTACTAAGGACATAAAGCAGCAAAAGTGGAAAAGACAGTTTACTATCATTAAGTTCAAAGTCAATTCCCTTTCACGGTGGCCTTACAACATACGAGATTAGAAGGTGATTAGTCCGGTTGGAGCACCTGTAGATACCTGTTCTTTTCCCCGCAGATGTAAAATGTTACACGGATGCAGGTTAAGGAATTGTCTTTAGAGCATTTTCATACATTTTTATAAAGCTTGCTAATCTTTGAAAAAGCAGCTTCCCTACAACAGTAAAAGCTAAAATTCGGATTCAATGCTGGAGGCCAAAACTAAGTGTCTCGATTCCCAGTTCTTAAGCTACGTCTAATGCGCGGCACTGCTGAGCCACGACAATGTCCACTGCGCACTTCACACAACTCCCGCCCTCTGGGGAGAGGGTCCCCGATGTGAGTAACAGGCAGCTTTCACCTACAAGTCGTTTTTGGATTCATTTTACCACCTCTCACGCTCCTCCTACATTAACTGTAGACGTGTTTAGGAAATTGGGCAGTGAAGAGAGCCACGTGCTGTAACACAAAGAAGTGAAGCTCTGCACGTATAAATTTAACAATCTCTGTTTTTTGTTGTTGTTTGCTTTTTGAAAGATTATTTGCTATAGGGCTGGTGCGCTTGCTGGAGAGACACAGAGACAGAGAGACAGAAAGTGAGCAATCACCCCCCCAGAGGGGATGGCCATCCCGCAATCCCTTATTAAAATAAATTCTACTAAGGACATAAAGCAGCAAAAGTGGAAAAGACAGTTTACTATCATTAAGTTCAAAGTCAATTCCCTTTCACGGTGGCCTTACAACATACGAGATTAGAAGGTGATTAGTCCGGTTGGAGCACCTGTAGATACCTGTTCTTTTCCCCGCAGATGTAAAATGTTACACGGATGCAGGTTAAGGAATTGTCTTTAGAGCATTTTCATACATTTTTATAAAGCTTGCTAATCTTTGAAAAAGCAGCTTCCCTACAACAGTAAAAGCTAAAATTCGGATTCAATGCTGGAGGCCAAAACTAAGTGTCTCGATTCCCAGTTCTTAAGCTACGTCTAATGCGCGGCACTGCTGAGCCACGACAATGTCCACTGCGCACTTCACACAACTCCCGCCCTCTGGGGAGAGGGTCCCCGATGTGAGTAACAGGCAGCTTTCACCTACAAGTCGTTTTTGGATTCATTTTACCACCTCTCACGCTCCTCCTACATTAACTGTAGACGTGTTTAGGAAATTGGGCAGTGAAGAGAGCCACGTGCTGTAACACAAAGAAGTGAAGCTCTGCACGTATAAATTTAACAATCTCTGTTTTTTGTTGTTGTTTGCTTTTTGAAAGATTATTTGCTATAGGGCTGGTGCGCTTGCTGGAGAGACACAGAGACAGAGAGACAGAAAGTGAGCAATCACCCCCCCAGAGGGGATGGCCATCCCGCAATCCCTTCTCCTCCGTTCTCCTCTCAGGATTGTGGGCGGCGCATCCACACACATCTAGCATGGTTTGAGCTGCAGGGACTGGGACTCGAACTGCAGTCAGCCGCATGGGAATCCAGCGCCTTAACCCCGATGGCATCTGTTAGAGGATGAAATGAACTGACAAGAAAGGTGGAGACGTTAGCATCAGACCCCGAGCCAGCGCGAGCACGCTGGCAGAGGCGCTCACCTTTGGGCGAGCTGTCGCTCAGGACAAGGTCTTCGTGGCCCTGCTCCACAATCCTGATGACGAACACCGGGTGCCCGTCCTTCTCCTCAATGGAGCACAGGTAGCGGCAGCGCCGGTTGGCGTAGCGAGTACTCCAGTACAGCCGGCTGGCTTCGTAGCCCACGGGGAAGAGCGCCTTGGCGGAGTGGAATGCTTGCATCTGCTGTGGCAGCAGCTGGCCGATTGTGTGGAAGATGAGGCTCCCGACCCGGAAGGTGTGGTCGCGCTCTCCACGCTGCACAATGCTCGCGATCTGACGCACCTCATCGCGCTGAACGTAGACCCTCCTGAAGACCGCAAAGTAACTTAGTTCTTGATCATGGATTCCCTTTGGTTTGTGCATGGGGCAAAGCATAGTTTTATCTTTAAAAAACATGCATTGTGCTTTAATTGCGCAAGTAAAGTGATAAATGTTGGTGCATCGAAACCTGTGGCACCCGCTGGTCGCACCCGTCTTGTGGCAGAAAACGCACTTCATCTGTAGGCCTCTCCTCAGCGCCAGTTCCACGTTTATCAGGGCACCAGCCTGAGTCTCATAGACTTCTGTGGACCAGAGCGCACAGTTCAAGTGGACCCACAGATCCAGGTCAAGGTTGAGAAGCCTCGCCGGGCCATCTGTCAGTCCGTCACCTTCCTCGTGGCAGAAGCAGCACTTGCGACAGTCTCTGGGCACAGGATCAGGTTTAAGGGACGTGCCCAGTTTCTTCAGAAATTCATCAATTTCATCCTCGCAAGGTGGTTTGAAAGTCCCCTTGGGGATCACAATGTGAATGCTCCATTTCTTCCACTTCATCCCTCTCCACTTTTTATTGAGCGGCCTGCACTCCTCAAATCCGCCGTGCACCGTCCGCAGCCGAGGCTTTAACTTGACTGTGACCTTGAGC
Source organism: Tupaia belangeri chinensis (assembly GCF_000334495.1). Lineage (NCBI taxonomy): Eukaryota > Metazoa > Chordata > Mammalia > Scandentia > Tupaiidae > Tupaia > Tupaia belangeri. The sequence goes on from NW_006159763.1 coordinate 1,330,807, forward strand.
TCATCGGGCCTGGCTTCCACTTTGGCGGCTTCGAGGGCAGGAGGGAACGTGATGGGGGGCGAGGCAGGGGGAGAGCCCTTGTCCTGGAGCTGCGGGAGACAATGCACATCTAAAGTGGAGATGTTGTTACTGTACTGATGAAATGCTCTGGAGGGCTTTTCTCTCATAGGTGACCGTGGCAACGAAGGAACAGATTCCTGGCCAACAAAAAGAAACCATGAAAAAGAGGAATAATCTCGAGCCCCCAAAGCAACTCTTGTTAAAACCAGAAACCAAGCAGTGGTTTCATAGGGTGCGTGACTGGAAGGGCTGGGGTCGGTCAGTAAGTAAGCGGCGACGGTCCTCGTGGGGCCGAGTCGGTACTGAGTGAGCATCTAAGGCGCGTGCATATGGACAGAGCTGATGAAAGGGCCCTGTGGGCAGATCCTTTCCCTCCTCTTCCACCAAGCCCTGGCTCTGGAGAACGGTCTCTCCTGACCCTTCCTGGACACCCCTCGGTCTGACTACAGTAAAGCCAGGGCAAGTCAGTGCTGCAGAACATCCGGCCGGTCTGAGCTGTAAGCCAAGAATGCTGCAGCAGCACCGAGGAGCTATCTGCACTCTCCGAGAGGCCTGCATGTTAACCTCAGCCTTAATCAACTGGTGTAAATGTCAGAGAGGGAAGGAGTCGCCCGTTGACTAGCCAGTCACGTTCACCTGTCTCTGCGTTCCCTGGGCTCTGATCGGTGGCTGAGAGCGGGCTGAGGGAGGTGCAGTCTCGCGGCACCGGTTTTCGGTAGCATAAACTCCTAAGCACTAAACCCACGGGTTCCCCTCTCCTCACATAAGCCCTCCTACGAGCTCCCTGAAAAAAAATGACATACCTCATACAGACTCTAGAGGGGCAGAATTACACTCCAACGTAAGAAACGGGCAATTCCTTCTCTCGCCTCGGATGATATTTTTTAAAGTCTAACGTTATCTGTCATATAACTTGGACTTAATTATACTGGGGACTGCTGCCTATTAAGAAATAAGTCTCCAGAATGTTCTTACGTGCAGGACAGTGGAGCAGGGGTCCGGAGGCCTGTAGGACTGACAGTGCTATGACAGGGCAAGAGTCCCCTCACAACGTGTGATTAGAGGCGTGTCACCGGTCAGCCACACAGACATGCCGAACTCCAGGGCGCCCGAGAGCAGACCTTCTCATGGTCTGAGCAAGAGACTCTCTTGCAAAACACTTTCTCTCAAAATCTATTAATAGACTTCAACTTAATTTTTGAAAAGGCTTTCTTTTATAAGATCAGTAAAAGCAATTTTTAAATGTCAGTTAAGGTGTTTGTAATTAAATTAGTAAAATTTAAATAATTTCACATAAACATTCTCTTTAATTTTGCACTTTTAGGACATAACTTAAGTCTACCCACTTTGTCAAATGACTTAACCTGAAATGACCTTTGTAACAGACTCTTTCTCAACCCAATCAGCGTCTACTCAGGGCTTCCCGCCAGAGGGCTCGCGGCAGGCAGAGCGCGGATGTATGTCCAGAGCGGGGACTCGCTCACCAGGTACCATCGCCTGGCTGACACTGTCCGAATTTTACCTTGCTTTCCGAGCCTTTCGCCTGTGCGGTTGATGAATACAGAATAAAGCAGTTATTACTACAAAAGACAATGTCCTTCTCCACTCTCTTAGAGCCATCCCGGGAATCCTGAAAAGCAAAGAAAAATGTGCGGGGTCTCAGGTCAAAGTTTAATAAAAGCGAGATCTATACATTGTTTCTACGGTGTATCCACACGTGAGAACAGTTCTCTATCTTAGAAGTAAAAAGACAACTCTGCTCCAATATTTGGCAAATGATTTAACCACAGAGAAAATACATGTACAAAATCAAACGCCCTGCCCACACTGCACCACTTCAGAACACATGGGCCTCACAATACTCAGGTGCCAAGGACACTTTCACCGGGGCGGGGCGGGGCGGGGGAGGGGGTCAAAAAAGAGCAGGACATTACCCTGTTCATGAAGGTGAGATCTTGGAAAGACTTCCGCACACCACTTCCAAGAATCACCACTTTGCAGTGACAGCACCACTGTGGTCTGAGGGCCCCACTCTCTGCAATACCGTGACTGGAATCCTTATGTCCAGAAAGACCTAAAGGCAACCAGCTTCTGTTAGCAATCAACACCGACCAAGGACACGAATTAACACCGACCAAGGACACGGGGGGTGCACGGTGCAAACCTCTGCTCTATGGACTCTTTACGACAGGCTCACTAACTTACTTGGTATTACTCTCCAACTAAGAAAAATCTTAACCTCAAAGCGATGGCTATGGGGCACCTATTCTGGGACACCAGGGTACAAATAAGAAACGGGCCTATTCTCACGAGGACGGGCAAACAGCCTAGTATGAAAGACGCATCTGACAGAACCACGCCGCCAAGATCAGCCCGTGTTCAGGCCAGGTGCCAAGTGAGCCACAGGCAGAGACACGACTGCTGCTCAAGGAGCCAGATGACAGGTAAAGATGGACAGCGATGTATGTAAGAGACTAGGGAAATGGTGGCCCAGTTAAAGAGACATGGAAGAGATTCAAGGCCAAGACACAGAACACCCAGAAGGGCTGGGGGACGAGGAACCACAGGACACTCAGAGCATAGTGGTCAGGAGGGCAAGAGGCAGGGAAGGCAGGAAACGGGTGAGTGACAGGTGCGCCTTGAGGCCACCAGTCAAAACTCTAGCACAGGCAGCTTTCAGAAAGAGTTCCAAGATGACAATGGAGGAGTTACCAGATTCTAAGACGAAGGACAGAAGTAAGACTGTAAGGGGAGGAAACGGGTGAAGAAGAGGGGCCGAGACTGACAGCATCCTGGGAAGGCGCTGTGGCAGGAAGGGCAGGTGCCCCTCACGTGTCTACGGCAGGGGGGCCTGAGCACCTGCGGTGAGGGTCAGGGCTTTATGAGGTGAAGAGGAGGGTACAGGAGAACAGGAAAGCACTTGCCATGTGGGACATGAAGGCAGTGGGATAGGGATGCAGAGGGACCAAAGCCACTTAAGGGGAAGCCAGCTGCAGGCTTCTCTGGCGGCCTGCACGGACCGGACGCTGGCACCCACAGCATCCTGGGAGACGTGAGCACACGAGGTCAAATCAGACCTCAGGGACAGGACAGCCACGGGAGTTAATTTACCAAGGACTCCACACTGACCTGTGCCTGTTACTGTGTTAAAAGTTAAATGAAGTCATTTACAAAAGGCTTACTAGCTCACCATTGCTTGTTGGAGGGAATGGTATGTTAGGCTGTTTCAGTGGGTAAGAGCTCCCTCTGGGAGGGTTTGCCGATCCTGGCGGAGGCCCACGGAGAAGCAAGTGCTGCCGACACTCCAAACCTGGGTTCGCTCTGTGGCTATGAACCAGACCCACGGGTGGGACATCTGGAGCATTACTGACCTCATAGCTGTTAGGGATTCGGACGTGGAGAAGGTCGGAAAACGCAGCCACAACACTGCTAATGTTCTAGAACAAAAAGCACCATGTTACCCCCTGGCCGGGGGCGGCAGCAGCCGCAGGAGGAGAGCATACTTAGGACAAATGCTATATGATGCACACACTGCAAGGAAACCCAACCACCTTCATTCAGACCTAAAGCGTCTCAGAGAAAAAGTGTGTTTTAATGGATATTCAAATAAAGCTTTTGTAGACAGAACTCCTCACATGAGGGCTCCCGCTAATGTGAACCACCTGGGCAGACACTGACTGCTCTAGCTCTCTGAGTACCTGGCAGGTGCGGAGGACACACCCACAGGGGAGCTCCGCACCATGTCTCCCCGGCTGGTCAGAGCCCTACTGCGAGGGCTTCTGTCCAGTCTGGCCGAGAGCCTGAAGCAGTCCACGTGGACACACAAGTGGCGCCCCCTGGCTGCACGTTGTTGCCAGTCAGAAGAGCACATCCTTAGGCTACCAGTTTGGTCTCCAAGGAAACAACTTTGCACAATTCAGGGTGAAAGACAATGACATCTTTAGCAAATTATTTGTGCTTAATAAAAGTAGCTGCTACCTGAAGAACATTGCTACTGCTCCTGTGAAACTCTTATTTGACAAAATGGTCTTTTTTATTGCTTAATTTTCTAGAGTATTCCACAGTATGAAAAGGCTTTGTCTAAAGAGTTCTCAGAAGACCCACCCTTTAATGAGACCATCTGACCGCAGCTTCCCTTTCTGCCCTGACCTGATTGCAGATGGATCCAATGTTAACTGCCGTACCCAGAGCAGCTCGACTGAGAAGACTATCGGTCCTACTCTAAACCTCGACCTTTCATCCTCAATAACCCTGCTGCATGTGTTTCGCTGTAAGCCACCTGAGACATCTTTGAAAGCGACGACAGATTCTAAAAGTGAAGAAGCCGTTTCATCTTTACCTCAGCAGCTGCAGGGTGCAGGGTGATTGCTACAGATATAAGACCCGATCTGGGACCATTTGGGGATGAACCAAAAGGTGATGTGAAAAATAAAGTGCCTGGCTCAGTTTTGATATCATTTCTTCTTGATTCTGAACCTAAAAAGGGGGAAAATGGAAGGAAGGGAGAAAGAAGTATTAGCAGCCTTCCCAAATCACACACACGCCTCAGCAACTGTGGCATGTCCAGGGAGGTTGGGGCTGAGCATCTCCTTACTTTTCCCCACAGTGCTAGGAAGAATCGGGATGATGGGGGATGGCACTGGCTCCGGAGGCTCCTCTTTGACCAACGCCAGATCTGGGTACCTGCTCACTTCCGCCCCCACCACGCTCTCAGGAGAGGACGAGGGAACGAAACTGTCAGGAGTGTCCCGATCTCCACAGTGATCCTGCATCCTGAAAGAGGAACGCACGTGTGTCAGAGCACTCAGCGCAGAGCCATCACAGCGGCCTCCTGTGGCAGTCAGACACCTCCATGAGCCCCACAGCAAGGACACTCCAGGCAACAGTGGCATAAATAGCCAGTGAGTCAGTTCAGGGTCAAAGGGACACCCTCTGGGGAAAAATGTAAGAAACATATAGCTATAAAATAACGTAACCATATGTTTCCCTCTGACCAAAGCTTCAGTGTAGAAGTTTAAAGACCTGCCAAAGAGGAAAATGTTCAGACCATAACCTAGAAAGGATGAAACTAGCACTGGAAATTCCAGATCGCTGGACTACAAGAACATCCCTGTGGCCTGGCAAGCACAGGGCGAGGCCATGTGCAACAGCCATGCTGTGACGACCAGCACAGACCAGCTACCCTGCCGCTGCGCTTCTATGGCAACATGGGTCTTCGTGGCTTTGCAGGCACTGACAGCATAACGTGGAGGAAACAGAGACCAGTCCGCTCCGTCTAGTCCACGAGCCAGCTTCGACCAGGGCAGCCCTGCCATCTCAGGCTGAGCTGCAGACATCCTCGTCCCCAGAGGAGATGCCATCATGTGGCAGGAGACCCGAGAGAGGCTTCTAGACAGGGTCCTGTGGATCCAGGGTGGAGCAGAGACCTGCCTAGGTCACCAAACATGCACCCTGGGAAACTGCCACCCACATCTGCTATCAGGGGGTGCTGCTCCCTGTTACGACATTTGGGACTTCCTGGTGGGAAAGCACAGGATGAAGGAGACCTGGACTCTACATTTGAACAAGTTACTTTTCTCTTTGTCGTTAATAAAATAAGGGACACAGACTAAATGGATGTCTCATCAAATAGAAGGCAGTGAGAGGATATTCCAATGAGGGGACTGTCATTTGATTTTGTATGTAGAACTCTCTGGAGTTGGGGATGATGGTCTGTTAAGGGAACCTCACTGCCCAATGAGCAGCCTGGGCTAAAGAGTGACACAAATCTGTCAGTGACGTCTGGGTAGGACAGTCTTCAGACCCTTCTGCATACACATCCTCTGCCATTTGCAGCTGCTGCTTATTTTAGACATCTACAAACACAATAAACCCGGCAAGTCACATTAGAAGCTTAGGAAGGACAGTCGTCTTTAGATACCTCACACAGATTATTTGTTGCCTAATGTCTACTTGACTGTTAGGACTGCTTGGATTCTCTGTATCATACCATATTTTTTATGCATAAACTAATAATATTTAATAATATGACTGTCTCAAACTTTTAATTCTAAAGAATATTATTCACCGAATTTTACCTCTCAAATACTTTCGCATGTGATGCCTACAGACATTATGAATACATACACGTGTAAAAAGCTAAGAATTGAGAAAAGGGTCTTCTACCTTAGTTCTTCCTGATTGTTATGAGGTGGCGTTGGAAGGGAAGCTGGAACATCGACGGTCTTGGGACCCTGAGCAATAGCCCTGGCCAACAAGTCGTCCGGTGGTCTGAACGGCAGTGGAAACGGTTTAGGTCCTAGAGTTTTAGTAACTGGAAAAGTAAAACACAAAACCTTAAACGGCATTTAGTGGACACTGGTAAGCCGGTGAACTTTACCATGCTATTGCCACCCCCACACACAGCCGAACAAGACCCATTCCTCAAAGATGTCAACTCTGGAGGCTGTCCTCATACCTTCGTGGCTCACTAACACTCCGGCTTTCCCAGCAAGTTCTTCCGTTGTTGCAAAACCATTTGCCATCTTCTGACAAGCCATGGGAGGTGGTGTAGGAGGAAGAGAGGCAGGGGGTGTTGGAGGATTACTTAAATTATTCTGCTGCAGAAGACCAAAAAATTTTAAATTATATGCTACAGAGCAAATACGCAATGACCTTGCTAAAACTTAGTTTCGTGAATTTTTAGCACACGGAAGCAAGGTTACAGAAATGTAATCAAGATGGACCTTCATCCCCAAATGCACACCGAGAAGAAAAATACACACACAGGCCAAAAGTCTCATTTATATTTCTTAACTCTTTAAAATTTTAATTATTTTTTTTAGGTGTTATGATCCTCCTGGCCTTGGCCTTGCACATCGCTGGCCACCACGGCCAACCTTCAGGAGGAGCCGGCGTCAGACCAAGGGCCTCCTGTGGTGCCGGCAATGAGCACGGCATCTCAGCAGTGGGTCACAGTGAACGGCCCCAGAGGGCTTTTCAGTGCAACGACGCCTCATGCTTTCAGGAGCACATTTTTATCTACTACTCACTTTCACACAGCTAGAGTATTCAGCTCTGAAATGAAGAAGCTAATTTCCATTACGCCTGATTCTATTTTATGTCCCTCTTGTCAGTTTTCATAATTATAGCCAGGGAAGTTTAGCTTTAAAGTTCAACCAATAAATTGTAAAAGGGTCTCAAAAATTCCTTTATTAAAGTATCATTAGGATACACCCAAGTTTGGGTCAACAGGTGGTGTGGTGGTTAAGGCACTGGACTCTCATATGGCCAACCACGGTTTGAGTCCCAGACACCTGTTAGCTTGATAATCATGCTGGACACAGATGTGCGCGCGTGCTCCAAATCCCAAGAGAATGGAGAAGGAATTGCAGTGAGGTTATCACCTCTGGCGGGGCGTGGCGAGGGGTGGAGGGGCAGGGATTTCTCACATTCCCTCCATCTCTCTCCACTTTTCTCCAGCAAGCGCACATGCCCTATAACAAACCACCCCCTCCCGGGCCAAAATATATATATATATATATAAATATGTATATATATATATACACACACCTAAGTTCTTGGGCAAGCCCTTTAGCCTGGTGGTTAAGGGAGCTAGATCCCACATAGCTGACCACAGTTTGAATCCTGGTCTCAGTAGTTTGAAAAACACACCAGGCACATGTGCATGCACACCCCACATTCCAACAGCAAAGAAATGGAGCCAGGGCTTCAGTAGGAGGAGTGCTCTCTACCCGCAGCCCCGTCTGCTTCTCTTTGGCAAGTGCATGTACCCTCTGGCAATTAAAAACAAGAAAAAGAAATGCCCTAGTTTTATTAAAAAAAAAAAGAAAAAAGAAAAAGAAAAAGACTAAGAATGTGTGGTCCTACTGCAACTTGCACTCCAGATACTAGAATATGGATTGTCTAAGATCTCTAAAAGCGAGAGCTGCAGCACTACTACTAAAATGGCCAAATCGCTAACAAATGTTCTTCCTCTTCCAACATCTCTTCCAGATTAACATTTGTCACCAGTCGGTCAGTTACTGACCCGTCTCTCAAGGAATGCTGGGCTATCCCAACAATACCATGCAAATCAAGTGCAAAGGGGAATCACAAATCTCGCAAAGGTTAAGCAGCTCACAAAGAGGATGGAGTGTTGGTGGAGAGCAGCTTCCTCAGAAGGAAAGGCCTCTACGAGAGTCAGGCAAGTGGGAGGGAGAGCAAAGCATCAAGACACAGATGGAGCATCAAGGAGAAGGGCCTCAATAACAGGGACGGAAGAGAAGCCCTTGGGAAACCCATGCCCTCAGATACTTTTGCAAAAAAAAAAAAAAGAGTATTTTAGGAAAGTCAGATATGAATTAAAGATGTCTTATGATGCCATTATAGAAATGTGTTAGAAAAACATCATCAAAAGATAAACTCAGTTTGGTTTGATGTTATTTTAATAGTCAAGAATTAATGCATAGTTCCAAATGGTACCCCTAATGACTAGATAAAATACCTTTAAGATTTTCAATTTCATTTTCCGAGGTAAAATATTAATCGTATTTTTTTATTCTCATTATTTACCATGAATTCAGATTCATTTTAAGAGTTAAGAGACTTCAGGGAAATAAATACTTCCTCTACCTTGAAAATACATAACAACTATTTCTCACAGCTTGTATCCTTACTCTTCTGCCTCTCTCCAATGTTCATGTTAGAAATACATCAGCAAATAGGTTTTTAAACTTTCAGCTAAACTTGGGCTTTGGTGACCTTGGAAGATTGGATGTAAGCTAGATGCAGTAACTGAGACAGGGTCTGCTATGGTGTCCAAGGACGTGGCAGAGACATACCTTGTAGATCAACTGAGAATAGTAGTCCGAAACCCCTTCAAGGGTGGCACTGCCAAAAGTTCCTAGAAGTCGATTCCCACTATTAAATTGGCCACTACCATAAGGAAGAAAGTGCGCAAAGTTCACTCCAATGATTGGTTCCATTAGAGGGAGCAGAGAGAGCTGCTATTAAAAAACACATTTGAGAGTAATGTACATGATAAACAAACAAAAGTGAGTGTTTCTCAACTTCCTAAGATCCAAAGCAATTTAGTCAAATAAGGCTGGAGAAAAATAATGACTTAATACAACCTTCAAGTATCGAAATGTTGGAAGAAGTGAGAGAGACTACAGAATCTTTGAGACACTTAAAAATAAACTTTGCTCCTATCTGTCCTAAAGGTGTGTTGAAGATATCTACCATGCTTGCTCAGTGAGAACCAGGGCACAGCTGAGGCTAGGTACCACCAACGGGCACTACTAATCGTGGCCTACTCACAGGCTGCTGCCCCCCTCTGGAACCACCACGAGGTATGAAAGTAGAGCGTGCCGCGGGGAGAGCCCACTGGCTACATTTCTTTGGATCCAGTCACAGGTGATGGGGACAGAGCTGTGCTGGATCCTGAAGCTGCTCCTGCACAGCAGGGAGGCTGAGCATCACCTACCAGCCTGTCTACATTCTACGCACTGTAGGCGCCCACGAGAAAGGGGCAATTCTGTTGAGGCAGGAAGCCTAGCAGATTCCTTATGGGAATGTTTTTTATCCCTGTAACTCTCTACTCTAACTAGGAACGATACCACGATAAAGAGGAAATCTACATTTAACAGGATTTTAGGGCATGTGTGCTCACTTCCCTGGTCTTCGAAGGGGGTTATGAGGAATGACTCACCTGCTTCAGGTGGGTGAGTGTGTCAGTGTTAGAGTACATGGCTTGTTTCTCCTCTTCGTCCTTTTTCCTTTTCTTTGAGCGAGGTGCTGCTTTCTCCCCAGTCTTCTGAGTCCGTTTGCTTCGCTGTCTCTTGGTTTCAATTCCATCTGTTTTTGACAACTGGTTGTTGCCACATCCAAAACCACCTTGCATTTGAGCCCCTACTGTTTGCTAATATAATTGAAAAGGTTAAGAGATAAGTGAACTATTCACAGGTTTGATTTTTAGCCCTTGCTAATCCAGTTCACTCCCATGACTCTATTCCTAACGTGGGTACTAAAAGTTGAGGGAAGATGGACAGTGGTGTCAAATGCTCTCACTGTTCTTAGAAAATGTCATCTCTTTCTCCAAACGTCATACTCATGGTGGGAATGAGCAAGCTGCAGAGCTGGAGGAGAGGGAACTCCGAAGTACCAGGATGAAGCTGTCCCTCTCACTGACCACGCCCCTTACTCCTGCTCACAATCTGTAGGTTCCCAGAAAGTTTCCCGGCCTAAGATTTTCAGGTGAGAGAAGCGTAGCCCCGAGAGGAGGAAGGATCGGATGCTGGGCTGACAAACACTGGCTGGATGGAAGTCAGCGAGAATGAAGCTAGAGAATTCCAAAGGAAACTTGCTTTTGTTGTTAAGAAGTGAAAAATAAGGTAATCCTAAAAGGCTTCCAAGGATAGTATTATTAAAACCTAGAGATACAGGAATATTTTTCAGGCCCCATTATTCCTAAACTTAGGATCAGTATTTTGTCCTGGACAATTACTGTAACAAACTGAGCACTGAGAGTTTGAAGATGAGTTTCCAGTTATATCTTCTATGACTTGAAGTGCGGGGGAGTCTCCCACAGAGGGCTGGATGGTAGGCTGCGTGCTCACAGCCTCTGTCCTAACTACTGAGCTTGCCTTGTGCTGCAAATACGCAAGCTTGAATGTGTTCCAGCAAGCTTGAATGTGTTCCAACAAAACTTTCCAAGTTTATGGGCAAATTGTAATTTTTGTATAACTTTCGGGTGAAATATTACTCTTCAACAGATGTTTTATTTTCCCCGATCATTTAAAGTGTAACATCCATGCCTATCTCATATGAAGGGGGAAGGCTGGAGTGGACACAGACTGCCCCTTCTGAGTAGACCAATGGCTCTCGAAGGGCAGTCTCCAGAGCAGCAGCAGCACCAGCAAGTGTACTGGTGAGAAAAGCAAGTATCTCGTCCCACCCAGACCTACTGACTCAGACTCAGGGCTGGGCCCAGCAACCTGTGTTGACAAACCCTGCAGGCAACAGTCGTACGTACAACAATGCTTCTCCAACTCCCACAGATTCTGATTCCTTAGGTCTGTGGAGGGGCATGAGATTCTCATTACCTTTTAAAAAATATATCTTATTTTTCTTTAGTTTCTTTTTTTTTTCCTTCTGTAATGTATATGTACTTGCCAGAGACAGAGACAGAGAGAGAGAAAGGGGAAGTGATGAACCATCCCCCTTGGGGCGGGTGGGGGGTGGCCACGCTGCAATCACTTCTCCATTCTCCTCTCTGAATGTGGCACATGCACCTGGCGTGTTTCTTGAGCTGCCGGGTTGGGGACTCTGACTGCACACTCGGCCTGTGGAATCCAGCCCCTCCACCACCATACTAGCCATGGGCTGGTCCTGAGAGTCTCAGTTCTATAAAGCTCCTCTAGGTGATGCAGAGGATGCTGACCTCTAAGGCCTGCACTTTGAGTAGCAAGAGCTTACAGATTTCTGGCTGGCTTGGATGGGACTAGGAACGCCATCCGAGGCTAAGTACAGCGCCCCCTCCCTTTTGTCAGTGAGGGTATTTTCTAAGACCTCCAGGGAAGGCCTGAAACCTCAGAGCACAGAGTTCTATAGAAACTGCATTTTCCTACACATACAGCCCTATGATAAAGTTTAATTTATAAACCAGTCACAGTAAGAGACTAACAACAAGAATACAACAGGACAACTAAAACAATACACTGTGATAAAAGTAATATGAATGTAGAGCTATAGTCTGAATATTTCTTCCCAAAATTCAGGTGTCGAGCTATTGACACGGAATTATCAGGGTGAATCCTTGGTCCAAGTATAGTGTCAATGGAGGGGGCCTTTGGGAGATGAGGAAGGAGGCCATTAGGGCAGCCCCCATGACTGATCTCGTCGATTCATAAAGAGAAGAACGGTGACTAGGAAACACCCGCGACACAGAACTCACACTTTTTATTTTTTTGAGAGAGATTTTTGCTATAGGGCATGTGCACTCACCAGAGAGACAGGACAGAAAATGAGAAATCACCCCTCGGGGGGAGGGCCACACTGCAATCCCTTCTCCTCCATTCTCCTCTCAGGATTTTGGGCATGCACACGCGCCCGGTCTGAGTTTTAAGCTTCCAGGTCTAGGACTCAAACTGCGGTTGACTCCATAGGAGTTCAGAGATGAAACCACTATGCCATGTGCTGGCCCACAGAGCTCACACTTCTGCAATCTGCCATGTTGGGATGCAGCCAGAAGATACCCACCAGAGGGAGCCTCCAAACCGGGAGATGAATCAACCTGTACTTTTATAAATCACCCAGTCTTGGTTATGCCTGTTAGCAACAAAATAGCAGACTGAGGTGTGGTCTCTCTAAGTATCTTATTGTACTGTATTTACCTAGCTTCAAAATTGAAAAATAAAGTCTCCAAAAGTGAAAAGCAGAGTTGAAGGGGCCTACAGAGTGGTAGGTCAGGCACTTAAAGTGCTTTATGGCCAGTGTATCTAATACAGTGATTCTTACAACAATGCAACTACATTTCAATCAATAGTTATGGAAGACTACAAAAGGCGGAAACCTGCCCGAGACCCAGTTAGTATTATACTGTATGTGTTTTCCATCTTTTACTGATGCCTACATAACTCCGTTTTAAGCTGTTAAGAATCCTATACCGTGTATTTTCCATTGTGGTGACTGCTTTTATCAGCTGACATGTGGCTGTTTCCCACACCACTAAGTAACCTCATGTAGTACGAATGCGGACACAGATGCCCGAGACATGGCCCGCGCTCTAGGAGCTGTTCAACAGCACTGCAGGTGCCACGCAGGGGTAGTGGTGCGTGCCGACACCAACAAGTCTCAGGCTGGCTGAGCTGAGAAAGGTATCTAGGGAAGATGATGTCAGGACTGAGTTTTAAAAGAAAGATATTGTCTAGATCTATAAAGAAGAGAAACCAGAGTGGACAGCAGCATACGGCCGTGCACAGAAGGGTGAAAACACACACTCTTAGGACTGCAAGTCGGTCTGTCTTCCTCAGGGCACAGATGCTCTTGATGGAGCCTAGAGACTGGGCTGGCAGCTGGGTATGCTTGCTGGTGACAAATACGACTGGAAGAGTATAACCACTAACATTGATACAAAACTACAGGAACCCAGGTCAGCACACAGATCTCTACTGAACGGTCAAAGATGACACAGGGAGAGTAAGCCAAAGCTTGCAAGAAGATGAGTCTCAGTTACAACCTTAAAAATGAAAATTTCAACAACTAGCTATACCATTTCCCAACCCTATTCACTTAAAATAGAGAAACGACTAAGATCTGGTTTGACGCCTCACGAGGAAAGCTCTCCGCATGCACAGGTGGGGACACAGCTGTCTGAGAGACCAGGTGTGAGAGCTGTCAGGCAGGTCAGTCCACACATCCCAGAAACCCCAGGTTTGGAAAAAATCTTACTTAAATTATCTGAATGAAGGGGACAGATTCTTATAAAGGTCTATTTCCAATTAAGCTCTTCACACAAATGAAAAAACAAAAGCAAACCCAATGTTGATGAGTCAAATTCGGTAGACTATTGATACACAGGAAACTAAAAAGATAAAATACTTCTTACAGATAAGATTACGTTTGTGGAACATCGACACGTGTATCAACACATGGTGACACTCAGACACCTAGCATGCACTACCCCCAAAGGTCCCCAAGGACAGTAAGAGCAGTGCACGAGCGATCCTCTGTGTGTAACGAGGTGAATGGAAATGACAATAAAGGCACACGGACATTCACTTCTTTCACTTCAGTTAGATCAACTCAGAGTGGCTGGCAACCAGCTGAGCAGCACCTGGTACTTATGAAATGGATTACTACATGTCTTTGCTGTTTAAGAAAAAAAAAAAAAAAAACCAGCAAATACATGGACAATTAGTGTAGTTTACGGACAGAAGTAAAAATCATGGCTCCATGGAAGTAAAATCGACAAAATAAAAAATGACTCTTAGAGTTAAAATGTGGCAAATATTAATAGATTAAAATGAACACCACTGTTGACTGATATGCTATAAGAATAACCTAAAACAAAAGAAAAACCAGCAAGCTCTAACTCCCAGGACGCACTTACCAGTCCTTCAGCTGGGCTCTGCTTCTCCAGGGGCTTACTGTCCTTCACACAGTCCTCTTCAGCGCAGAAACTGCCTTCAGGTTTTTGGAGTAGCAGGGGGGAGGACTTTTTATTCTTCAGCAAGTGTTTCAGAAGCTCATTCCCGGAGTCGCCTTTGGCAGTAGGGGCCCCGACCAGAAGGGGAGGGCTCTGCGCCAAGGGGCCAGGATGGGTTGCGCCTTGGTCCTCGACCTTCCGGCTGCTATGTCCCTCCAGCTGAGGCTGCTCTGGGCCTGGGCAGAGCTCGGTCTCAGCCTTCTCTACCTTCACCTCTTCGACTTGGGCAGGAGTCTCCAGGGCAAGCTTGTCCCCCCCTGGATTTGCACACGCCTGCTGCTTTGGAGGTCCCTGGGAGAAGTCACTGCTGGGTGCTGTGCTTTCTGACTCTGTGCACGGCTGCCCCGCTGCCACACTGGCTGCTGACAGGCTGCCTGGTTCCGCCGACTCCTCTTCTGGCTGTGGTGGCGGCTCGCCCGGCGTGTTCACCGTGGGGGTGGAGGAGGGCTCTGAGACACTGGGAGTCAGTGGGGCGGTTATGTCCGAGTGCGGAGTGGATGGGGCCTTGGTGGACTCTGCATCATCATCTTTTTTCTTTTTTCTTGTTCTTTTCTTTTTCCCCTTTTCTTCTGGGATTATATCAGAATACAACTGAATGAGCGACTGGGCAGATCCCGAGTAACTCTGTCCATGGGTCACAGTCGGGTCCTGGCCGCACGGGAAGCTGCCGCCAGCTACTGTCAGTGCGGCTGGTAAGGCGGGTGTGAAGGGAGCCCTCACTGGGGACTGCTGGAAGCCATTCCCGGAGAGAGTCCCATGTCCCTGCTTCACAGGGTGGAAGTTTGGGCTTCCTCCAGGGACTGACGGCGAGTCGGGAACAAAGGAGGGAGGTCCCGCTGGCCTTCGCTCGCTGGACTGCACGAACGCCTGCGCTGGCGGTGAGGCAATGGACCCCTGCTGCAAGGCCTGCTGCTGTAACGCCTGCCCCACCTGCTGCTGGTGCTGTGGGGACTGCATGAAGTCACAAGGCAGGTCGGGACCGTAGAAAGGCGCCTGGGGCACGGCCGTCCGACTGCTCAGCTCTGCGCCCCCCGTGCCATGCTGCTCCAGCCCCATCCTCTGCTGCAAAGCTCTCTGTCGGTCCACCTCCTGCATGAGCTGGATGCGCTGTCTCTCCTGCTGTTCCCGTAAGCGTTCTTTCCGTTCCCGTTCTTGAAAACTTTCACTGAAGGGGTTGTTGTCATCAAACTCTACTCGTGGAGGTGGCCCACTCTGAGGATTTGCATTCGACACCGTCCCTGGGGCTGCTGGGCACGGTTTCATTGGTAATTGGGCCATCGGGGGCTGAATCCGGGGAGGGTTGAGGGCGAGGTGAGCACTGGCAGGTTGCCATCCGGGTAAACCGGGCATTCTCACAGGGCTGGTGTGGCCAGGAAGGACTGTGGGGTGCTGCTGGTGCTGAAGCTGCTGGGGCACCATGGGAAAGCTGGGCTGGCTCAGGGGGGGTGGAGCGACACTGGGAACCAGGGGCGGCTGGGGCTGGACGCCAGGCATCAGGGTGGGCGGGGCCATTGCACACTGCTGCTGCTGCTTGATCCGATAATCCTCAATCAACTCGGCATGTTCTTTCTGCTGTTTACGAATCTGGAATGAAACAGGCCATTACTCATTTACATAGAATATAGTTACCAAATAAAACATGGTCTGATGATACTGGGAGGGTTTGATTCAGAAGGCAGTTAGACTTGCAGAGGCACGAATACTTGGCTTAGGCAATGGCAAAAATCACTAAAACGTGCCTTGAGAGACCTTAACTAAAGACTGCCAATTTTTTTTTTTTTGAGAGTTTTTTTTCGCTATAGGGCGCGTGCACTCGCCAGACAGACAGAGAGAGACAGAGAGACAGAAAGCGAGAAATCACCCCCCAGAGAGGATGGTCACACCGCAATCCCTTTTCCTCCATTCTCCTCTCGGGATCTTGGGCACGCACGCACACATGCCCGGCGTGAGTTTTAAGCCACCGGGTCCAGGATGCGAACCACGGT
Organism: Tupaia belangeri chinensis; assembly: GCF_000334495.1. Classification (NCBI taxonomy): domain Eukaryota; kingdom Metazoa; phylum Chordata; class Mammalia; order Scandentia; family Tupaiidae; genus Tupaia; species Tupaia belangeri. The sequence goes on from NW_006159763.1 coordinate 1,347,040, forward strand.
CGACTACGTGGGAGTCCAGTGACATAGCCATTACGCTAACTGCTGGTCCCAGGACTGCCAATGTTTTTAACAACAGGATTTTTCCAAAGTTATCTGTGAAAGGTCTTCACGTATGAAATACTTAAGACAAGTTCCAAGATAATTTTCTGAATTAAGTAATAAGAAAACTCTTACTGGGCAAGTCATATAACTACTTAAACTAGACACTGAAACGGGAAGACAGTATACAAGCAACACAGGAGCAGGTGTAACTGAGATGCCTTAGAAGTCACATTAAACAAGTTACAATAAATGTCAGATTTAACTCAAAGGTTAACCACTTAAACTGGTTAAGATTTCATTTCTTAAATACACAAGGCTGCACATTTTAAATCAAGACGATTTCTAGCACCTACAGCATTAGCATACTCCCTTCTCCACAGGTTAACACTAGATGACTGAGTAATACTAGTTAATTCATTCCAAAAACCTCTGTGTCCCGGCGTGCTTGACAGTCCAGTCAAACACAGCCAAGATGTCCTGCAGACCTCATCCACTCACTCAGGGAGGTGGAGAATGAAAAGATGCCAAATGACGTGCATATCTTTCAAAATCACCCAATTTTTCTGGATAGATATCCGAACACTATAGTTCTAATAGTCTTCCAACTATAATTCTAATACTTTTCCAACCAGTTTTCTTGGGCTTCCCAGGCATGCTAACATATTTTCTGCAAATAGTAGCATCTGGTCTCTTCTCCAGTAACTTAACTATTTTTTCTTATCTTTCCAGACTGGGTGACTAGTTGGGACTGTGACTGTTCGATGCCACTGGACTGGTATTGTACGAGTGAATGTACATAAAGCACCCAACGCCGTGTCAGGAATGAGAACCGTTCACCCTGCCTTTCCCAGGATACTTACAAATACTTCCAAACATGATCAGCTACTTATCTTAATGCGATCACACTGCATCACTGGCAAGTATGTCATAATGGATGACGTGTCCATTTTTAAGAATGTCTTCTGCTTTAACTTATTATTTACCATCATTATTATTATTTTCCAATTATGACAAGAGAGAGAGAGATAAAGACACAGAGAGAGAGAGAGACAAAATGAAAAAGGAAGCCACCAGGTCTAGGCTTGAGCCACAGCTGGCCATAGGGGAGGTGCAGGAAAAGTGCTAAAGATACTTTATTAGAAGTATCTATTTTTAAAACAATATCTACCTGCACTAAACATGGCCCCAGAGAGGGACTCTAAAAAAACCTCTTGGGGTCAGCAGATGGTACAGTGGTAATGTCGCTGGACTCCCACACAGCCAACCGTGGCTGGAGTCCTGGACCTGGTGGCTTAAAACCCATGCTGAGCACGTGTGCATGCATGTCGAAAATCCCGGGAGGAGGATGGAGGAAAGGGGATTGCAGCATGGATACCCCTCCCGGGGGATGATTTTTCACTTTCCCTCTCACTGTCTTTGTCTCCCTCTCTCTGGCAAACACACGTGTCTTAAGGGAAAAATCTCTTTAAAAAAATAAACAAACCTCCGGGGACCAGCAGGTGGTGTGGTGGTTGGGGTGCTAGACACTCCCACATTGCCGACCACAGTTCGAGTACTGGACCTGGTGGCTTGCTTTCCCACTTTTTCTCTCTCTCTCTGGTCAAAATAAAATAAAGGAATGAATAAATAAAATTAAATAAATAATTCTTTAAAAAATATAAACAAACTTCTTGGTCTGTAATAGTCTTAGTTTTCAACAACAGAAACATTGTAACCATCTTATTCTGGTACATGGCTGTGGTAGCTATGCTAGAAGATAAAACAGCTGAGTCCAAACCCCTAATCCCATTGTTAGCTGAAAGCGAACATGTCTCCTAAGCTCTCCGATGGCTCACCAGTTTCTTCATTTGTAAAATGGTCACTAAACAGTAACTCTTTCAGAAATGGCAGATAAGGTTACACATGAAGCACTCAAATTTTTATTGTATCAATTTAGTCGGAACTACCCCCCCACCCACTTCTAGTATTATCATTTGGGTTTCTTTCAATTTTACTTTACAAGTTAAAATTGAGAATTGAAGGCAAAGTTTACTCTTTGGGAGTACTACTCCAAGAACTTTAATGTGTGTAGAGATTGGCATAGCAACTGTCACAATCAAGACACAGAAGAGTTCTATTACCTCAAAAACTCCCTCATGCTACTACCTCTTTGTAGTCAACCCCTTCCCCCACCTTCCTATGTTCAACTTTATAATTTTGTTATTTCATAAGAGAAATAACAAATGGATTATATACCCATTTCATCTGTGTTGGATATAGAATCTTTCGAGATTGGCTTCTTTCATATAGCACAGAAGTCTTGAGATCCAAGTTGTTGCACATGTCAATAGTTCGTTCTTTTCTATCGCTATGTAGTATTCCATTGTATGGATATACCACAGTTTATTTAACCATTCACCATTACAGTTTTTGGTGACCATGAACAGAGCTGCCGCAAACATTCACATACAGCTTCTGTGTGAGTCAGTTTTTCATTCACTTGAGTAAGTACCTAGGAGTGGGCTCTGAATCCATTTTGAACATTATTATTATTTTAAATAAAAACTTAAAGGCTATTTCTTTATTTCTTTTTCAATATTATTATTCAGTTTGAACATTTTTTAAAAAGATGTATTTTAATTGTAGTTATTATTTTTAAATTTGCTATAGGGCACACATGCTCACCAGAGAGAGAGAGAGAGAGAGAGAGGAGAACCAGCAGTGAGCGTAATGGCTATGTCGCTGGACTCCCACGTAGTTGACCGCGGTTTGCGTCCTGGACCCGGTGGCTTAAAACTCACGCCGGGCGCGTATGCGTGCGTTCCCAAGATCCCGAGAGGAGAATGGAGGAGAAGGGATTGCGGCGTGACCATCCCCTCTGGGGGGTGATTTCTCGCTTTCTGTCTCTATGTCTCTCTCTGTCTGTCTGGCAAGCACACACACCCTATAGCAAAAACCTCTCTAAAAAAAAAAAACAAAAAAAACCAGAGAGAGAGAAGGAGAAAGCCACCAGGTCCGGGACTTGAACCATAGTTGGCAATGTGGGAGAGTCCAGCACCCTTAACCACCACACCACCTGCTGGCCCCTAGTTTGAGCATTTTGAGAAATATCTGGTAAGTAATGAAAAATAACAGTTCCATTTTTCAGAAATGAGTCTTTTATGTAATATCTATCAATGTATTAAAAGACCAAAATACTAAAAAATAATAAAAACATATCATGAAAAAGAACTACTATAATGATTCAAATGCTCTATTCGAAATTCACTAGAAACCAAAACAGAAGTCAACTCCTGGGTTCCCAATTCTTCCCACGTAAATCCAGGCCTCACCCTAACCCTAACCCTGTAAGCCTGGTCCTCAGGGAAGCAAGACTTTCACATGATGTGAGAATATGATTTTAGAATAATTTTTTTAGTGCAGAAGAAATGTTTTCAACCATACCAGGATTGCTGAAGAAAATGAAAACAGTTCTTCAGTGTCGTTTATGAAATTCACGCTCTGCCTTCCATTTAAGGCAAGACTGGGGCTATAAGTTAGTTATTAAGACGTGTCGGGGTTGTCACCTTTTAGCAGCACACTTCTACATGCCATCCCCAAATCCTGTATCATTAATGAATGACACAGCAAACATTCTACTCACTAGTAACTGTAGGGTTTCTGTTTGTAAATCTGTTGTTACCTGCTCTAGCTGTTTCTGGACCATGCTCTGCTGTTCGGTTACATGCTTTAGTTGTTCTGCATCCTCTTCTGGAAACTCGCGGCCAGCTTTCTTGGCAGTGCGTTGTTTAGCTGAAAGGGCCTTCTTAGATTTTCTGTGTGCACCAATCTGTTCTTCAAGGTATTTCTGCTGCATCTGAAGCAGCTGTTGGGTCTCCTGGAGCCATTCTTCATACTGCTTACGTTGGGAATCATCTGAGGGAGAAATTCAAAATTCATCTGTGTTATTTTTCTAAAGGGTCCAACACTGCAAAGTTACACAAATACATTCTGTAAGTAAATAAAAATTTCACCATAACCATTTAATATAAAATTTGAAAATGCAATACTAAAAGTTAGAGCAATTATGCAACTGTAAAGAACAGATTTTAGACAAATACTTAATTGAGAAATCTAGAGAATGTTTATTCCTAGGGTACTAGTTAGCATAGTATTTATAAATATTACAAATGTAATCTTAGAAAAGTTGAAACTTTTATCTAATGAGATGCTTCTAGCTACTGGATTATCAAATTCTCCATCCCACAAGTCAAACCATGTACAAAGTTATACGAGCGTTTTATTAATTCCTTTTTACAGATTCTGAAGCAACTGTGTAAGCTCTAACCCATTCTGTCCAGAGCATGGATTAGGGGACCCTTTTCCATGCCGGTTTTCCCTAGTTTGTAACATTTTCTCTATTTCTTAGTTGTAAAAAAAAAAAATGTTCTAAACAGAGAGGGAAGGAAACAGAATGTTTTTTTAGAAAAGATTATTCTGAAATCTATGTTTCATGAAGAACATTTCTAAGTTGAAAACATTGGCAATTCTTGTTGATTTAGTAACTTATACATCTATAAATAGGCAAGGGGAGGGAGCAGTTAACCAGGCCAAATCTTCTCTACTTCTGCGACTGCCATTAGTCATCTCCCCAGATGGTTTCATCTCTGCATCGCACACCGATATTCCCCTCTAATTTATTCGGCAAGGGCACTTTACTTCATTGAGGCCAAGTCAAAAAAATTAAAAGTAAAAAAAAATAAAATAAGGGCAATCTCATGTAGTAAAATTCTGATTATACCTTTTTGATTCACCCTAAGACAAAGAAATGAATAAATACAATTCCGATAAGGACATTAGCTAAAAATAACATCAATAATAACAGAGTATTGTTGCACATTAAGAATCCAACCAAAGCCAATGGGCACAATAAAGCCAGAAAAAGCCAGTTGGTTATAGGAGTTTACTTGTTTTTAATGCAAATATGTATTCAAATTACAATCATAATTAATGCAGGGGAAATTTCAAAAGGTCAGACTTTGGGTTTGTTCCTAAACCCAGAAGTTCCAGCACATGTATGAACTTGAATTCTAGTCTACTAAATTTGATGGGCATTTTTCAAGAACAGGCTTTTTCACAAGATTTCAGAAGTTCTGCTTCTGGTAGAATGAGACCTACCGCAAGGAAAGCCTTTCTGGTTTCTGGAACCAGGAGAGCAGAGGTGAGCAAAATGAAAGATAACGGTGAAAAAAGTTAGCTAAACAGTCTGAAGATTTCAGAAAGGTTCAGTTGGGGAGAACTTTACTATCCTGAACCACCTTGGGACCCCTGACGGTATCTAGAAAGGGGTGAGTGGCACTCTGCACACTTGACCTTCACGCCATGCTGCTAACCCGACTTAATGCTCAGCTTATTCACTCCCTTTGCTTTCCCATTTGGTGTCCTTGTCGCTGAGGCAGACAGTCTTGAGAGTAAAAAGTGGTTTAACTCTATAGATTGTAAAGTGCCCGATCTATAAACAAAAACAGTAACAACGATATTGAAGAGAAAGGGGAAGATGATGTTTCTGTATTAAAATACTTATTTTTAAGTCTTCATGCACAGCAGGAGGGGGAAGCAATGAAAATACATGCCTTCGAGGAAAGACGCCTAGTAGGGCAGTGATGTTCGATAAGGGCACTTAGGCATAAAATAGCACACCTAAACTAACTCCGAGTGTTCAGAACAAGACAAATATAGTGCAAACAAGCAACCCCAGAAAACATAGACTTATTAGATTTATACTTACTCACAAAGCCTGGACCAAAATTTGGAGGATTAGGCCTAGAAATCTGATGTGTTATACTGCCATCCTAAAATAAGTAAAATTTACAAATATGTTTATTCCACACTTCATTTAGAGGAGGGGAAAAACTTTTAAAAGAAGAAAAAAAAAGAAAAAGAAATAGAAGAGGGAAATCTTTCATTTCCTAATACATCTCTGAAGTTTCGATCTTTTAAAAAATCAGAATGAATTTAGTGGTGACAGCCCAATTCTGACAATTTTTTACCATCTCTGAACTATTACACTTTCTAGATTTTAGCTGAAAAACTATTACATTGGAGGCGAAAGATTCGTCAGAAACATGTCAGAGAAAATCAAATGCCACTAGTACACAGCTCGAAAGCCACACAAAATCTCGCTGGTTGATGATGTCCACCTTGATTCTTCTCTAATGAGCCTTACAAATGCAGGCTGCAGAAGCGCAGAATGCCACACCACAGCAAGGCTGCCACTAACACGAACTAGTGTCTCTAACACACACGATGAAAGAAAAATACACCACTTAAAAATATTAGCCTTATTTCCTATTAAATGTCTTGTTTCTTCCAGGGTGACTAAGTAAATAGTTATTAATCTCACAATTCCCTGAAAAGAGCCTGATAAATATTATGAAATTATTTCCAAAAAACTTTTTACCCATTATCACAACTTCTTTGTAATAATTATAAATAATACTAGTAGCCAGAATATGGTATGTAAAATCTTCATAACACTATAAAATGGTATAAAATATGACACATCAGAAAATAGAGGTTAAAGAACTTGTCCAAAGTTGAAGAGTGGAACTGAGTTTTGTTTTTTTTTTTAAACTCAGCAATAAACTCTGTGCTTTTCCCTGTATTTTGTTTTTTAAGAGGTTTTTGCCTTAGGGCGTGTGTACTCAACAAGGAGAGAGACAGAGACAATAAGAGAGAAAGCGAGAAATCATCCCCTATGGGGATGGCACACATAATCCCATCTCCTCCAGTTTCCTCCCAGGATCTTGGGCATGCAGGCACACGCACCTGGTGTGACTTTCAAGCCACCAAGTCCAGGGTTCGGACTGCAGTGGGCAATGTGGGAGTCCAGTCATGTAGTCGCTATGCCATCTGCTGCCCTCCCCACTCTGAATTGCCAGGGAGCGTATGTATAGGCCATGGAGAAGCAGATTTAGGGAAGCAGGAAGTTCCTCGTGTGCAGCCCTTCTCCACTCTCCTAGTGTGTTGGGATTTGGGCACACACATACACATGCCTAGTGTAATTTTCAAGCTGACAGGGCCAAGATTTAATTCTGGCCAGAGGACAAGAGGGATCTAGTTCACTTAACCACAGTCTAAGTCTATGCCTTTTCTTTTCTTTCTTTCTTTTTTTTTTTTTTTAATTTGCTATAGGACACATGAGCTTGTCAGAGACAGACATGGAAAGTGAGAAAGCACACCTTCCCAGGATAGATATCACACTGCATTTCCTTCTCTTCTGCTTTTCTCTTGGGATTTTGGGCACACATGCACACACACCTGGAATGTTCTTCAAACTGCAAAGTCCAGTACTCCAACTATACTGTCAGTCATATGAAACCTAGGCCCCTTAACCACTATGCCACGGGCTGGCCCTGCCTTTTCAGTCATTATCAAATGGAGTCTCTTATTTGAATAATGAAAAAGTCATATGGTAGGTAGGTCTCATTTTCCTAGGCAAGTACATTTTAAAAGAAAATCGCTGGGGACCAGCAGGTGGTGCAATGGCTATGTCGCTGGACTCCCATGTAGTCGACCACAGTTCGAGTCCCAGACTTGGTGGCTTAAACTCACGTTGGGGCGTGTGTGCATGTGTGCTCATCCCCCCTGGGGGGTGATTTCTAGCTTTCTATCTCTCTGTCTTTCTGGCAAGCACATGTGTCCTATAGCAAAAACCTCTCCCCCCCCCAAAAAAAAAATAAATAAATCACTGAAAAAAAAAATCCTCTACGAAACAAACAGCTCTATTTCCCCAGACTGCTTGACAGTAAGAATACATCACACAGATTCACTCTCAGGAGCCAGGGGTTGATGGCAGAGGTGCGGTGGTGACATGACTGGACCCGCATGGCGCGAGTGTGTGCTCATGATTCAGGGCAGCCGAGATTGGAGTGGATCACGGTGAGAAGACCCTGCTGGTGCCTCTCTCTCTCTCTCTCAAGATAAAGAAACTAAAAATAAATAAGTACTCCCTCTCTTTCGCATTTACACGCTCTTACATTTAAAGATAATTATCATAAACGATGAATATTCAAATAACTAAATCATTCCAAGGAACAAACAGAACACAACTCTGTGGGGCCAGCAGGCAGTGTGGAAGTTAAGGCGCTGGATCCCACAGAGCTGACTACATGGATTGAGTCCCAGACCCGGCAGCTTGAAAATCATGTTGGGTGTGTGTGCGTGCATGCCCCAAATTCAGACTGTGGACTAGAAGAGAAGGGGTGGTGACATGGCCCCAGGGGGTGTTGATTTCTCACTTCTCCCCTCCTTCTGTCTCTCTCTGGCAAGCACATGTGCCCAACAGCAAAACTTTAAGAAAAAAAAGGCAGGGGAGGGGACTGTAGGTGGCGTAGTGGTTAAGGCCCTGGACTCCCACATGGTTGGCCATGGTTCAAGTCCCAGACCTGGTGGCTTGAAAATCATGCTAGCATGTGTACATATGTGTCCAAAATCCTGACAGGAAAATGGAGAAACGACTGTGGTGTGGTCATCCCTCCTGGGGGGTGATTTCTCACTTTGCCTCTCACTGCCTCTCCCTCTCTGGCAAGCGCATGCACCCTACCCTATGGCAAAAACAAAAACAAAAACAAAAAACAAAACAAACAAAAAAAACACCACAAAAACCTATATCTAAACAGAATGATTATAATAATTTTCTACTGTGTACAGCAGCTTTATACTTTATAGTGAACTGATTCCAAAATACAAACCATGAAAGCATATTCGGAGAGTAGAAAATAAAGGGATGAATGTAAAACCAGACCCTAAGAATCTGGTTTCCCTCTGAGAGACTTTCCGTCCCTAGGTTGTAGGTCCTCCTGAGAAGTAACGATCGCTTTAACTTTCTCTTCAGAAATTTGTCAATCTTTTTAACCTTAATTTGTTTTTTTTGTTTAAAAACTAATGAAACATTTCATCTTAATTTCTGCCGCATCAACAATATGTTTTGGCAAGACTCTAAGGTTCCTACTACTTCCTAGAAAGGGGCTCACTGTCAACAGGTCAGCTGAGAACACGGGGGAACCGGGGAACCGTGCATTCCAGAGTGATGAGCGACAAGTGGCGTTACCTGAGGAATGGCCTGTGGAATGCGACTCTGGCCTTCAGTCTGCGCCCCAGCTACCGACTGGCCCATGAAGGGGAACCTGCGGAAAGGAAGCACTACGTATCAAATGATCGGTTTGAGAAACGAGTTCTGTAAGCACTTCATTTACTCCTCCAAGAAGAGCAGAGAAGCAGCAGCGTGATCCTTGCCAAACGCACTCACCAAGCCCTGTGCACCAGGCATCCAACAGTCTGCGCTGAGGCGCGCCACCTGACACTCTCACAGACCCCAGGGGATAGGATTCAGGGAGACTCAGCTGAGGCACGCCACCTGACACTCTCACAGATCCCAGGGGATAGGATTCAGGGAGACTCAGTAATGTTCCCAGCGAGGGCGAGTGAGGCTGGGCAGGGAGCCGGGGTGACCCAGAGGTCTTACTCTGTCACCTCATGTACCTTACAATAAAACAGATTCAAGCCTTCAGGACAAAAATATTGAGAAGGTTTAGTTTTAGTATCTGAACTTTAAGAAAATTTCTTCTGCCTATCTTAATTAAACATTATATAGCTACTTTGTATTAAAAACAAAAGCTGTAGCTCCATCAAGAAGTTTTATACATTTCTACACCAAATATTAAAGCAAACTGAAAATTGGGGACTAACCAAGAAAAATATATCTGGCTAAAAATACTTGGCAAAATGCTACATATTCTAATTAAAGCTATAAAAACTTCACAGAGCATTATTACTAGTATAAAAACATTTTCTCTACGTTACTAATGTTTTAACATATGATACATGCACAACACAACTTTCAAAATATATTACAAATGTTGCACTAATAATTAAAAACTACAGGGTGAGTATTCCTAATCCAAAAATCTGAAATCTCAAGTCTTCCAAAATATGAATGCTTTGGGTGCCAACATGATGCCACAAGTGAAAAACTCCACACACGACCTTATATAATGGGGAGAGGGTACAGTCAAAATGCTGCAATTTAAAACTACTGTATAAAATTACCTTTGGGCTGTGTAAAATGTGTACATGAAACGTATGTGAATTTCACGTTTAGTCCTGGGCCTATTCACAAGCTATCTCATTATGAATGTGAAAATATCCTGAAACTGAAATGAAAACCTGAACTCTAAAATACTTCTAGTCCTAAGGATTTCAGATAAGAGATATTCAACTTTTATTAGAATATACATGTTTTGATTTTTCACTTGGTTTTTTGATTCATTTATCACCCCTCCCCCAGCTACAGCTGAAATCACCTCTTAATTCAGACACCACTCACTGTCTGTCTCCCAGCTCAACCCATACTTCACCGAGGACCTATCATTTCCACTCCTAACCGCTCGCAGAAGATTGAACAACCGCCTGATGTGTAACACATCAGCATTTATGTGAGTGTGTCTGTGTATGACGCTCAGGGAGATTCAGAGGTTGGAAAATTTCTAACTGTAGGTCTAGCTTTTATATTAAGTGCTAATAAAATGGAGCACTTCCCTCTATTTTAACTGTGGTGAACCAGGAATATCAGTGGCACCGTGACGGTCACTGGGAGAAGACAGATTATCAAGTGCTGCAAGTCATAGCATCCTTAGTCTGAAGTTGTGGTAGCTACTAGACTTAATGTTAACTTTGTTAATGTATCAAGAAGCACACAGCACACAGTTAATTATATGTATGCATTATGTATAAATATATAAATACATACTGCCCCACACACATACATATTTTAATTTGCCCGAGGGTGCATGCACTTGCAAAAGAGAGAGAGAGACAGAGAAAGTGAGAAAGCACTCCCCATGAGGAATGGCCATGCCATAAACCCTTTCTTCCATTTCTCCCTCTTGTCATGATTCTGGGGATGCATGCACAGGCACCCAGCATGTTTTTCAAGCTGCCGGATCTGGGAATCAAACCACGTGGGTCAGCCATGAGGGATCAAGCCACCTTAACCACCAGGCCATGGACTAGTCTTTAATTATATTTTAATAAATTTATCAAGTATAATTCATTTCCTTTGTAATATTACATTTCTGGTTCTGCATATAAATATTCTGATAAGAATCTTAAAGCCTTAATTGAATGCCAAAAAGGTTCAAGATATAAAAATATTAAAAACCCCTATGAGAGAAATAGTATTAATAAATGCTGCTCAATAATGAAAATCATTAGAAACCACTGTCTCTCCTTTGATCTCAAAAATGCTCTTAACTATGTCTAAAATATTTCAACAACTGAAAAGAACTATACCCTTAAGGATTCCAATTTCTTTGAAGTATCACATGTATCTTAAATTCATGCAGATATTATATTCAATTCCATAATCACTCAGGTGCCTTTTTAAAGGAAAAGTTCTCAGATAATTAGGCTGAACTAAAGCTCTACACGCCCTAATGTCACAGGCATACAAACAGCAACAAGTGAAGGGGTATCAGAAACTTCATGGAAAACTCATATCATAAAAAAACAAACAGACAAAACTACCCATGGATTTCCAAAAAATTTTTGTACCAAAATAAATTCATACTAACTTGGTATAACATGGACAGAATCTAGTTTGAGGCATTAAGAGGGATAATACATCAATCTGAAAAGAACCCTTATCAGAGTGACATGAGTTCTACTAAAATGGAATCAAGGACAAACATCAGGTTTATGGTGAAACTTGGGTGGAAGAATGGTGAAATCACTGATGCTTTATGAAATGTTTATGGGACAATGCCCCAAAGAAATCAGCAGTTTATATACAAATAACTATTTTTAAAAGGGACTGGCATCAATCTGTAAGGGAAAAATCAATCCTGCTCACATCCTAAAGGGAGGGGACGTGAGCCAACACACCACCAAACACCAGGAACACCTCGACTGGCTCAGCTTACATCATCTGACCCCAAATTAAAGGTGAGTGAGTTTTCTGCTCAATGGGTACCAATGCTGCTATGCCCGGATCAGACAAAAAGAGCAGACATTTCAGTGGAAATTTTAAACAAGTGGGATCAACATCCTGAGCATTTCTTTGAAGAATTGTAGGAGGGAACCAGCAGTTAGCATAATGGCTATGTCGCTGGACTCCCACGTAGTCGACCGTGGTTCGTGTCCCGGACCCGGTGGCTTAAAACTCACGCCGAGCGCGTGTGCGTGCATGCCCAAGATCCCGAGAGGAGAGTGGAGGAGAAGGGATTGCGGCGTGACCATCCCCCCTGGGGGGTGATTTCTCGCTTTCTGTCTCTATGTCTCTCTCTCTCTGTCTGTCTGGCGAGCGCACGCGCCCTACAGTGAAAATCTCTCCAAAAAAAAAAAAAAAATTGTAGGAGTGGACATGTGGCTCTACCAGCAGGATCCTGAAGGCAAAGCTCAATCAAAGCAGTGGCTACCAAGAGGTGGAAGTGATCCCGTCAAACCCAAAGTGGAAGGTCAGGAGAAAAGGTCATGGTGACAGTTTTGAGAGCTGCTCAGGGCATCTCACTTGTTGACTTCCTGAATGGTCACGGAATGGTAATATCTACTTATCCTGAAGGTGTCTGGAGAAAGTTAGCTGAAAGCTTTGGCAGGAAAACCTCACCAGAGGGCCCTTCTCCACCATGACAGTGCTCCTGCCCGTCCATCTCACCCAGCAAGGGCATCTGTGCTCAGGCTCTGACGGGAAGCACAAGGCATCCCTGTACACTCCTACCTTGCTCCTCTTCCCCCCAGTCTTACACAAAACAAAACAAAAACGTTATAAGGCACTTATTGGGACCAGAAGATAGGGTAATGTCTACGCTGCTGGACTCCCATGTGGGCAACCACGGTTCTGGCCCCAGTGGCTTAAAACTCACGTGGGGCGTGTGTGCCCAAAATCCCAAGAGGAGAACAGAGAAGGGATTGCAGAGTGGTCACACACACCCCCCGGGGGGGTGGGGGTGGGGGGGGCTAATTTCTTGCTTTCTATTTCCATTTCTCTTTCTCTCTCTCCAGCAAGCACACATGCCCTAGAGGAAAAATCTCTTTTAAAAAAGCTCAAAGAAACTTATTTTTCCTCAGTTCATAATATAGAAAAGATTGTATGACAGATTAAATTCCCAGGATCCTCAGTTCTTTAGGGATGGTACAAATGACTGATACAACACTGTATAAAGGGTCTTGAACTTGGAAGTTTATGTTGAAAAGGAAAGGTTATATTTCTCATTATTATCTTTTAATTCCTTTTTCCACAAACTTTTTGAAGTATATTCAGAGTAGAAAACTGGAATTATAGTATGAGTTTATTCTGGGCCAATAAAACTGGAAATGTATGGATTGATTTTTCTTGATACACATTTTCTATCAACTTTTTGAAGCACTCGCAAATGTTTACCCACCCTGAAATAAATGGAAATAAATTCCTTACTTTGATATAGCATTTTGCATCTGGTGACACCCAGACAACATAACCACCCATGTAAGTATTTATCATTCGTTCCTAGAACACAGGTTTTTGAATTTTTGTATGCTTCCTTCTAGGACTAGTAACGGTCTCTTGCACAGTTGGGGCCCAGCAAGGACACGCACCACCCCACCTACCTGCTCATCACCATTGGCGGCATGCCCAGGTTGTTTTGAGCCATCACTTTATTAATGCCTTTGAGGGCCACCATTTTGGCCTTCATTATAGGATCTGTAATTGCATCAAAATCTAAAGAAGAAATATATTTTAAAGTTACTTATTTCATAGCATTTGTCCAAGGTACATTAATAGGTAATGTAAGTAGCACAAACATTATGTAATTAATGACTCTTAACACCTTATAACTTATTAATTATTCTGGGTTTCTATACTAAATAAGGAATTAGGAGTGGTAATAGCTTTAGCCTGAATTTAATTCTATCTCAATGACCTGTACGTGATGTTCGCTCTAATACCTGACCCTGCAGGAATGAGAACAAGGAGTCTGCCCAGTTTTAGGGAGACTACAGCAATGACCCAAATCAATGCAATTCCTTTCATTCAAACTTTTACAATTCTGATCAGAATAGTTCTTTAGTGATATAACACATGAGTGCAAAGTTGCAGTTATTTTCCACACAAGAAATCCCCATGAATTAGTTCTCTCTCTAGAAAAGTGAAAATAGTGGGGGCCAGCAGATAGCGTGGTGGTTAAGGCACTGGACTGTCACACAGCCAACTGTGGTTCATGTCCCAGACCCGGTGGCTTGAAAATCATGCCAGGCGCATGTGCATGTGTGCCCAAAATCCCACAAGGAGAATGGAGGAGAAGGGATTGCGGCATGGCCATCCTTCCTACGGTGTGATTTCTCACTTTCCCGCTTTCCGTCTCACTCTGCTGAGTGTACAAGCCCTGTAACAAAAACCTTTAAAAAATTAATTAAAGAGTAAACTGTACTAATTTCTTGAAGGATTACCCTCACAATAAGGAGAGACTACTGAGAAAAGACTTCTTTGCATACCAATGAATAAAAGGGAACAATGTGATGGAAACTGTTAACTTCTACGGGATAGAACATCAAGTATATTTTACTGTTTAAAAGAAATCTTTCCTCAGTATGTGCCCAATGACTGCTAATTCTTGTTCTTAAGAGTCATTTTGACATTGCTTTTGTTGTTTCAGGTTTTTTGTTTTGTTTTGTTTTTTAATTAGTAAGCCACTGGAAATAAGTTTAAGATGCTTTTATGGCAAAGTTGAAAAAAAATAAAATTGTCAAGCATCTGTTTTACGCAAAAGGACAGTGAGAAGCTTTACTTATTTCTATACTTTTCTTAAATTTATATTTCCATGCCTCTACAACACATGGCAACAATGGTTGGGAGGCAGACACTAAAAAGATTCCAGAACAACAACATGAATAATGAATTGCATGAGATCTGCAACTCATAGCTTTGAATCTCTTCATGTACTCAAAAGGAATCTAAACTTCTAAATTGCTTTCCTTGCAATGCCACCATAATACCCGCAATAATACATGAGACTCAAGGGAATTCCTACCAATGTTAGGGAAGAACGGTTCTGATCGCTGACGAATCATGGCTTGCATCTGTCTCTGCTGTTGCTGTTCTTGCCTCTCTTGGTCCAAAAGATCCTGCAGAAGTAGAGGCTGCTCCTCTAAAAGGAGGGGCCTCTCTCTATTCTGTTGGGTTAATGTTTGAGGAATCATGAGTTGTTGGGGTCCAGACATGGCACCGGTACCGGACTGGCTTGCTAGAGACATAGTCTGATTTGTAGGTTTTCCTGTCCCCAAATTGTGGTTAACTGTTGACTGACCCTGACTGAATCCAGGATTTACCTGCATGCCCTGAGAAAAAGCATGGTTTACCCTAGAGACCACCGTTACGTTAGCATTCATGGTATTATCCAAAACATGGCCGGGTGGTGCCATTAAACTAGGAGGCAAACTTGACACGTGGCTGGATGGTGAGGCTGGCACAGTTGATGGTGAAGACCCCAATGGTCTAAGGTCTGAATTATCAGATTTTTCATTAGCAAGTAAACTTGAGAGGACTGGAGTTGATCCAGTTATGCCACACGAGTTCATAACATCTTGAGCAGGCAGCTGGGTGGATCCTTGGATGACACTTGTGCTGGTGCCAGCATTTTCTTGATTAGCTCTCTTCTCAACTAGATCTGGGTCACAAGGCTCCAGAGAGGTCTTTTCTCCATCATTAAGGTCTGTGTGGGTGGAAGTCTTTGAGCAGGGGGTGCCAACATCATCTTTACCCTCATCGCTTTTCTCATTTTCACATTTACTTTCCTCTTTAGAATTTGGAGACAGTGCTTCTGTTTTTATCTCACTGCTAACTGTGGATTTTTTTTGTGGTGAATGTTTACTAGAAAGAACCAGAGTTTTGTCTTCTTGCTCCTTTTTTTTGGGTTCAACAGATACACACTGATTATCTAACTTATCATCAATTGGAACACTAAGGTCGAGTTCCTCATTAAACATGCTCTTCTTGTCCCCTAGGTCATGTTCCGGGTCTGTGTATGCAATGATGTCAAACTCTCCTGACCTCAAGAGGTCATCCAGGTTCGGATCATTAGTTTCCAAATTATCTAAAGTATCTAATTCATCTCCCTTGCCATCTTCTGTATCTAAATTCAAATTTTCAAGATCTTCATCATCCAAGTCTTTGACTTCAACCCCTTCAAGGTCTTTAACATCCAATTCTTTCACAGAATGATCATCAGAATCAAGTTTTTCTTCCAAACCATCAGAAGACTGGCTGCTTAACTGTAAATTATCAGATGCTGCTTCGGCTGGTACAGATGTTGACAAAGGCGCTTCTGAAAACTCTCCACCCAAGGGATGGCTCAGCGACCTTATAACCATAGAAGAAGAATGGACAGAATGGCCTTGCTCTTGCTGAGATGGTGGCGCTTGTTCCAAATTTGGATGCACAGGTAGCTGATTGGGTAGACCATGGGATGGTCGCCTCATGGTGTCTGTATGTCTAGGGCCTGAAAAGTCTGGCCGGGGAATGAAGTTTCCATGTCTTGGATGAGAAGGTACCTCCATGACGTTGCCAGGAGAGGCACTGAAGGGCAGCCGGGGTCTTCCATCAGGGGCCCTATGCCTCAGTTCAATAAATGCTTGGCCTAGGATGTTATGCTGCTGAACTGGAAGGCTCTGTGGTGGGAAATGCTGAGGAAGTCCAACTGGATTATTCATTTGTGTGTTATTTAAAGGCCTGGGCATGTCTATGGATAGTGACCTTCTTAGCTGTGGAGGGATGCCAGAGCTTTGCATTTGCTGAGGTGGCACAAGGAACCGTTCCTGACTTGACATGGTACCATGACTACCTCCTGGAAATCCAAATCTAGAAGGAAGTAAATAGTTCAGTATTACGCAGAACTCAGAGTTAACTTGAAAAGAGGAAAATAAGTTTTAAACTGTATAAACCAAATTACTGTGGTCAAATACAATGACTTAGCAAAAACAAATCACCTTAGAAAATATTTAAAAATATCTGTGCTCATTACATTTCTAAGTACCTTACAATGAACACCATATATGAGCTATAAAGGCTTATAATCTAATCTGACAGAGACCAGGAGTAAAGATAAAGGAACAACCACTAAGCAAAAGGAATCAACTGTTAAGAAATAAAACTACTACCAGAGTTTCTCAGTATGTGTCTATTTCCTTCAAATAGCAATTTAACCCTGACAGAAATTGAAAGTATTACCTAAATCCATGAGGTCTCATCCCCATACCAGCAACATCAGGAGGATATGGGCCACGCTGGTCTTTTGGGTAAACAGCATATCTAGGTCCTAGAGGTGGGACAACAGGAGATCTAATATTCCCGGGATAGGGAGGAGGGGGTCTAGTGAAGGCCTGGTTGATACTTTCTGGCTGCCAGTGTTGCAGGGGCCCTGGATGAGGCACCACTGGGGACTCCTGTGACCCCTTTTCCTGTCGACCCGCAATCTTCTTCTGCTGTTGCTGCTGGAGAATGATTTCACGTAACTTCTGCCGCTAAATGGAAAGGAGCAAAAATCACTGGGATTGTGACTGTTAGTGGCCTTTAGAGTGGCTTTTTACATCCTAATGCCATGTCTAAAATATCTATGTTTCAAAGTCTAATACATAAGTGTTATATTGAACCATTCAATAGAACTATCATGAAATGGAATGCTTTCATGTTTGAGGATTCTTTTAAAAACTCACAAAAGCTGAATTAGATATAAAATAAATCAAATCCAACTGATGTTTATTTTACCAATCTCATTATTATTCTTTGCTGTTAAGACAAAATCTATTAAGAAGTGTGAAACTTAAGCATCTGGACAGAAATTCCTCAAATGTGATGAAATGAATAGCTTAAGTAATACATGCTATACATCTGAAAACATACAACATGTTTACCTGTCTTAACTTCTCTGTATCTGCTGGAGACATATTTACGGTATTCTGTGTATCAGTTACTCCTGAGGTTGGTACCGGTCCAGGGAGCTGGGGAACACTGGGAAACTGAGGGCCTTGAGGATGCATTGGCGAGTTTGAAGGTGCATTGAAGCTCCCCTCCGATCCGGGCCTTGGCTGATCTGCAACATCGTGAGCAGCCTGACTTGTTCCAAAAGAGTCAGACTGTGACCTGGGGGTCATCGGAGGCTGATCGTAGGGGTCCCGGGCCGCAGATGGGGAAACACGGCTCAGTGTGTCTGCAAGGCCAGGTCCAGGTGGCCTTGGTGCCTGGGAGCATGTGTCAGGTGGCCTTGCCAGAGGGCCAGGTAAGGCTGGTCCTCGGTTTTGTGCTGCTTGTAGGAAAGCATCCTGGTTTGGCATGAGGACTGGTCTTGTCACTGAGGCCCTCGGAAAACCCTCTGAGACCCTTGGCCTTGGTGTTGCTGGTGGCTGAGAATAAGGCGTGGAGATTCCTGGTCTTGGTGTGCCAGGAGGATGGGCATACGGATCAGAGTGCCTCTGACTGGCTGCAGATGTAACAAACAAGTCCGTCTGTGCAGGTGGCCTGGGGGTTAGTGGCTGCTGACTGTATGGATCAATAGTATTAGGCCGGGGAGTTCCAGGAGGTTGAGAATACGGGTCTGGATTAGACCGAGCTGTTCCTGAGGGTTGGGAATAAGAATCCACAACAGGGCGTGGAGTTCCTGGGGGTTGAGAATATGGGTCCTGAGATGTTGGCCTTGACATGGTTCCAGGCTGGGAAAAAGCCCTTGAAGGATGAGCAAAAGATTCATTCATGGCTGGATGTGGGGTCAGGGGAGGCTGGCTATACGGGTCATTTGACTGACCATGAGAGAAATGATCTACCGGCCTCGGTGTCAAAGCAGGCCTTTCATAAGGGTCACCAGGCAACCGCCTCGATGCCTGTGATACTGTCCCGTAAGGGTCCTGAGAGGGCGGAGGCGGCTGCATTGGGGTCTTAAAAGGCCCAGGACCACTATCAAGAGGCGCAGGTGTCATCAGGGGTCGTGAATATGGATCAGGTACCCGCTGCCTTTGAAACGCATCTGCCCTAGGAGATGGTTTGGAAAAGTGATCACTGTTTCCAGCTGCTAAAGGACCTTTTGCAGTTTGTTCTGAAACTACAGGAGAACGGGACACGCCCAAGGGTTTGGGAAACTGGTCTGTAATCACAGGCCTGGGTGTGTCTGGAGGCTTTGCATAGGGGTCACTACTTGCCGTGGAGGAGGGGCATAAATCTCTGACCGGGGACGGCCGACCTGCTGCCGTCTCACTCATCTGAACGGGCCTAGACACTGAGGACAAAGGCGCACAGTTTTCCATCGGGGCAACAGAATTTCTCCGGGAAAAACTGTGGCCACCAGGAGGCGGTCTAGGGGTGCCGACCATTTTCGCATAAGGATCTGCTGGCGATGGTGGTCGGGAGTTAGAGGCTCCGGGTGAAAACACTTGTGGCGAAGGGGGCTGAGAATTCTGGGGCTGAGTAAGACTTTCCTGGATGGGAATTCGGGCCGGGGCTGGAGGAGGAGGTGGAGCCTGTGGTTTCACAAACACATCATCGGAAGATGCAGAAGAAGGGGTACTGGGTAGCTGTTTCGTAAACAGGTCTTTATGGAATGACTGTGCAGGAGACATGCTTCCATTGCCAGGCTGAGGGGTCAAGGGACTCTGGATCCCGCTACTTGGGGTGTCTGAGCCAGACTGCACCAGAAGGTGCTGAGAACCGAACTGCTGCTGCTGCTGCTGTTGCTGCTGCTGCTGCTGCTGCTCATTTTTCACCTGCTCGAGTTTTTGCGTGGCTTCAATTTTAGCTTGCTGCTTACTTTTCTGACGCATTTGCTGTTAAGGTAGTAGAGAAAACAATCACACGATGGAAAAATGCAAAAGAAAATTTGTTAACGCCACAGCTCCCAGATTCCTCCCACGTTAGAGTATATATTCCAGAAGAAGAGAGACTATGCATACAGTGTGTCCCATTTACGCCTAAAGCAGAACAATCTTTATAATACTGGGTTGTAGGAAAAGTCAGGACATATTTTTCTGTTTCTCTATGCAAAAATGTGTCATGGCTCTTCCGGTGACCCAGTATTTCACTAAGGTTCTCATATCAATTTTAGTGAATTTACAGAAAAGGGAAATAAGTCTATTCGAATCACATGTTCACGTTCCACTAAGAGCAGCTATATTCCGACATAACAACATAAACATATACTCTTTCCAAAAATCGAAGATGCAATTTAAAAAAGCAAATCAGCTAAAAACGCATACCTGTCTAAACTTCCACTCTTGTTCATGTTCTGATTCTCTTTGCTTTAATGGATCTTTAAAAAGATCTGAATCGATACGAGAGCTGGGATCAATGCTGTCTTGGTGTTGCTGCCTTTTCATAGAATCATTTGACATCTGTACTTTATTAATGCGTAAGGCAGCTCTGTTATCTCTGGCTTTTTGCTTTGACAAAAAAAAACAGAAATTAGTATCATTATACGTTACATGTCTTAAGAAATAAAAATAAAACTGTAGTAAACTTTATCAGATAAAAGCACGGGATAGTTGCAACGTTGGGTTGTTGGGAAAGTCATTTTTGCACAGCATAACAGAAAAATACACACGACTTTTCTGAGGACTCAGTATTACTCTTTAGAACATATGGTCTCTCCTAAGAAAGGACCTAGACCCTAACACATCTTCTGTCTTTATTTATGTTTAAAATTTTGCCAGAGGCTGTGTACACCTGCTAGAGAGAGACAGAAAGAGCGAGAGAAAGCAAAAAAGCACTCCCATGGGGAACAGTCCTACTGCAATCCCTTCTCCTCCATATCTCTCATCTTTAGGGGTTTTGGGCACACATGCATGTGTGCCTGGAGTGTTTCTCAAGCCACTGGGTCCAGGACTCAAACCACACTATCAGTCGTATGGGATCCAGCCACCGGGCCACACGCGGGCTCCCATTTTCTCTGTTCACACACATAACCTGTCAGTTGAGGACGTACTTGTATGTATTTGAATCAGGCTGTGTAATCTACTATTCTGGATCCTAATTTTCTTAATGCAGCCTTAGAAAATGGAAGAATTCATAAGTCTCTCCATTAGAGAAAACGTCCTCAAAATAAAAAATATGGATTATTTGAAACTTATCACTAAAGAAAATCATTATGAAGCATTAAAAATATCCTGCAAAGGCCACCAGATGGCATTGTGGTGAAGGCAGTGGATCCCACATGGCCAACTCCATGGTTTTGAGTCCCTGACCAGATGGCTTGAAAAATATGCCCATGTGGGCATGCATGCCCAAAATCCCAATAGGAGACTGGAGGAAGAAGATCAGTGGAGTAGTGATCCCCCTGGGGGGGAGGGTGATTTCTCTCTCTCTCTCTCTCTCTCTCTCTCTGGTGTGTGCATGCACTCTATGGTGAAATCTAAAAAAGAAAAAAAAAAATCTTGTAATTACCTTGCTAATGTCTAGGTAAAACAAAGCACTGTGTATCAACACCTCAAGTGTGTGTGTGTGTGTGTGTCTGTGTGTGTGTGTGTGTGTGTGAAAATGTGTGCACTGGAGTTGAGAAATAACTGTATGTATTTCAAGACAATAAAACAGACCCTATGTTTTAAAAGGAAAACTAGGATTTCACTCTATTTATTGATAGTTGATAATGGTAATTTGACTCTGTGAGAGAAAACAATTCGCCATCTGAACTGTGAATCATAAAATCTCCTAATGATTTCTGGCAAATATCTTCTTTCTAAAGCTTCTCAAAGACATCTAGGTATGTCTCTGTCAGGCTGTACAAAGATTCTTTATTAAACCTAACAAGAGAAGAGCTTATTGTGTAAGAAACTGAGGCATACTAATTAATCCAGTCTCTAAATTAAGTACTCTTTGCTGAAAAGATAAAATAATTCTAAAGTTAAATGAACTAAACGTGAAAATCTAAAAGAGCTGATTTTTCCATTTTCAACATCCTGGTTCTCCTAACTAACTTCTAACAATGTTACACTCTATCTTAATACATAATGAGTCAGAAAATCACTATAAAACCAAACTGTACCATTGTACCATTATGAACAAGTTGTACCATCATGAACAAGTGTTTTCTGCAATGAAAAATCTTATTAAACTAAGACAATAAAAATAAGGTTAGTGTATTATGTGTACAGATTTATCATATAGAAGTTTTAAATACCACGTATGGGGCTCTCTCCTGCGAGCTTGCTTTTCTCCACAGCTTCGCAATCTGCTTGACTCTGGTAGTCCAGTCTGCACCAAGAGAACAGTGTATATGTGATTTTAGGGCCACGGCAGTGACACGCTGTAATAAAAACGTTGGCAAACTGCTGCCATGAGCATCATTCAGATCATATTTTCATGATGTAGTAGACTAGATTAAGTGCTTTAAACAACAAAGTTCCTGGCACATGGCAGGCCAGACAGGTATTCTCAGGATAAAGTGCTGCCTTATTAACAACCTGGCTCATAAAGTCAGGAAGTCTTTCAAGGGTCTTAGCAGCCAAACAAATTTTAAACCAAGTATAACACATTCCCTCGACACGTAAGATACTCCCTTTCATAAAAGGTCTGCATTAGGTAGTTTATTAGTTTGAGCCAAAGGAAGCAGTCGTGGTTAGAAATTAGCATCTCACTCTTTGTGTACAATGAAAACTTGGAAAACTACTGCTTGAACCACTTTCATGAAATTCATAGTATCATGACAGCACATAAAATGAAATTTCGGAGACCAGCGGTTAGCATAATGGCTACATCACCAGACTCCCATGTACTCAACTGCAGTTCGAGTCCCAGACCCAGTGGCTTAAACTCAAGCTGGGTGCGTGTATGTGCGTGCCCAAGATCCCAGGAGGAGAATGGAGGAGAAGGAATTGCGGCGTGGCCATCCCCCCTGGGGGGTGACTTCTCACTTTCTGTCTGTCTCTCTGTCTCTGTCTTTCTGGCGAGTGTACACGCACTATAGCAAAAACCTCTCCCAAAAAAAAGAAAAAAAAATGAAATTTGGGTGAGATGAATAATTAATGAGAAATAAAGAAATGATTTGCTCCATATTTCTGAAAAATGAATGCTTCCAAAAAGTCAATGGAAATAAAAGCCCGTTGAAAGACTAACAGCCTTAGCGTAGTATTTCCTGGGGTTCCTGAATCACAAAGTAAAATTATTCAAGGGAATTACTTCTTAAAAACCAAACACAAAAAATTACAGCTCTGCAACAAGGATGATTTACACGGACAAAGTGACTGAAGACCAGATGTGCTCATCACGGCAGGAAACAGCAGCGTGGAGGAAAGGCGAAGAGCAGGAGACCTTCCACAGACACTGATTCTGCTGCTGGATAGGGGCACTTGATTTACTTCCATACAAGAGGCACCTCAAGAGCAGAGGTCGCCCATACAAAAAGCCACTTCTAGGCCCCCATCCAGGAATTTAAAAGAGCTTATGGACAGAAAGCCAGTAAAAAACATTGTAAGACAGAATTTCAGTAACTATTTTTTGCAGTCCTGTCTGACATGTACTCAAAGTACCCCAACAGTACCAACTTCAAATATTCAGTAACTGGCATTTATTAAGGTAAATGTCTCATCCTCTGGTTAACCAGAACTTCAAAACTAATATAGCTGTCGCATATGCTTCTTTCTAAAGAGGCAGTGGTAACAGCAGGATGGTCAGGGAAGGCCGAAGGGAAGGGAGGGAAGATTATATTGATCAGTTTCAATACACACACTAGTTAGAAATGACTCTGACTAAGCCTATTTTGTTCAAATGTTTCTGCTCTAGAATTTTTTTTAAAAAGATTTTTACAATACTAACTTCTATATATTTTTTCAAGTACTGATAGAAACTTCTGGAAAACCAATCATTTCATTAATTAAAACTCATGTCTGGGAAGTATGCAAATAGGCATAGGGCCTAGGACTAAAGAGAGACGAGCTGTTTCTGCATCTTCAGGGACTGCCTGCATTGTTGGACAGTCACACTGAAGAAAAGCACAGGGAGGGACACGGCACTTTTTCTTTTCTTTTTTTTTTAACTTTCTTTTTCTTTCTTTCTTTTTTTTTTTTGAGAGGTTTTCGCTATAGGGCGCGTGTGCTCACCAGACAGAGAGAGACATAGAGACAGAAAGCGAGAAATCACCCCCCAGGGGCGATGGTCACACCGCTATCCCTTCTCCTCCATTCTCCTCTCGGGATCTTGGGCACGCACGCACACGCGCCCGGGGTGAGTTCTAAGCCACCGGGTCCGGGACGCGAACCGCGGTCAACTACGTGGGAATCCAGTGACATAGCCATTACGCTAACTGCTGGTTCCCAACACGGCACTTTTTAAAAAGCCACCGTAGATGTCAGAGGTTGTTAGAGACAGCAGTGATACGTCTGTGACCTACCAGGGAACTCCTCCTTCAAGCTGGGGAAGTTAACGTTCGTGTAGAGGACGGGAGCGACCGTGGCCATTTCGCCCAGAGCCTCCTCTTTCTCCCACTTCAGTGTGCTCCTCTGGGAGTTCGACAGGGTGTCATTCTCTCCTTCCATTGTGGGAGCTGGCGACGTCCAAGAGTTGTTAGGGTCACTTGCCATTGGATTAAATGCTGCGTTTTTATCCCTGGCAAAAATTAAACATGTTCACTTTGTAAACACAAACTAATGCTCCAAAACAATTTCTCAGGAACAACTTTCATTAAAGTCTATTATGAAATACCCCAAAGTAACACGTTTGGTGATGTTTATCAAAAACAACAATACATTTAACATATGCCAATATTGTGCCCAATAATTTAAACAGACTATCTCTATTGCTGGAAAAAAATTCATGCGATTTAAATTTCTGTGAAAAGGAAGGCTTTTAAATACCTGGAATCGGTGTATGGGGGTTGTGCTATGGCGGAGAAAGTGCCCAGTCCACTTCCAGGAGGCAGAGAGTTATGTGGGAGATGAGGACTGGGCCCAATAAGGCCATTCATGAGCGGCATTCTTGAAAACACTTCTTAGGAGAAGAAAGTAGTAGTTCAGTTTCCATATTATTTATAAACAAAACAGCTGGAATACTTCTAAATAAAAACCACTGACGTTATTTAAAAATAACTTTTTTTTTAATGTTATACCGTCCAATACCGGTTTGGGCTCTATCTACCATTGTGAAATTCGGTCTGCGTGAATGTGCTTACTTCATGATGGAGTACTGGAAACTGCACGTGAACCCAGCACCTCTGGAGGCTAACTTGGCTACCTCTCAGTAGCAGAATCCATGATCTATTTTGGTAAATGCAGGTACTCTGTCGCATGGGTTGAGGTAACGAATGTATAATTCTCAGCATGGTGCCTGGTATGCAGAACCTCTACAAAAAGAATTTCCCTAAGAAAATGCTAGCACATCTTATCAAATATTCTTTTTCTTCTTCATTACAATTTACAAACAGATATTTCTTAGATTTTACTCCCATCTTTTAAAGGACATAGTAAGGGACCAGTAGATGGTGTCATGATTACATCGCTGGACTCCCACATGGTCAACTGCAATTTGAAAGCTGGGGAAGTTAACGTTCGTGTAGAGGACGGGAGCGACCGTGGCCATTTCGCCCAGAGCCTCCTCTTTCTCCCACTTCAGTGTGCTCCTCTGGGAGTTCGACAGGGTGTCATTCTCTCCTTCCATCGTGGGAGCTGGCGACGTCCAAGAGTTGTTAGGGTCACTTGCCATTGGATTAAATGCTGCGTTTTTATCCCTGGCAAAAATTAAACATGTTCACTTTGTAAACACAAACTAATGCTCCAAAACAATTTCTCAGGAACAACTTTCATTAAAGTCTATTATGAAATACCCCAAAGTAACACGTTTGGTGATGTTTATCAAAAACAACAATACATTTAACATATGCCAATATTGTGCCCAATAATTTAAACAGACTATCTCTATTGCTGGAAAAAAATTCATGCGATTTAAATTTCTGTGAAAAGGAAGGCTTTTAAATACCTGGAATCGGTGTATGGGGGTTGTGCTATGGCGGAGAAAGTGCCCAGTCCACTTCCAGGAGGCAGAGAGTTATGTGGGAGATGAGGACTGGGCCCAATAAGGCCATTCATGAGCGGCATTCTTGAAAACACTTCTTAGGAGAAGAAAGTAGTAGTTCAGTTTCCATATTATTTATAAACAAAACAGCTGGAATACTTCTAAATAAAAACCACTGACGTTATTTAAAAATAACTTTTTTTTTAATGTTATACCGTCCAATACCGGTTTGGGCTCTATCTACCATTGTGAAATTCGGTCTGCGTGAATGTGCTTACTTCATGATGGAGTACTGGAAACTGCACGTGAACCCAGCACCTCTGGAGGCTAACTTGGCTACCTCTCAGTAGCAGAATCCATGATCTATTTTGGTAAATGCAGGTACTCTGTCGCATGGGTTGAGGTAACGAATGTATAATTCTCAGCATGGTGCCTGGTATGCAGAACCTCTACAAAAAGAATTTCCCTAAGAAAATGCTAGCACATCTTATCAAATATTCTTTTTCTTCTTCATTACAATTTACAAACAGATATTTCTTAGATTTTACTCCCATCTTTTAAAGGACATAGTAAGGGACCAGTAGATGGTGTCATGATTACATCGCTGGACTCCCACATGGTCAACTGCAATTTGAGCCCCAGACCTGGCAACTCAAAACTCATGCCAGGTGAGTGTACATGTATGTCCAAAGTCTCAAGAAGAGAAGGGAGAAGGGACAGTGGCATGGCCATCCCCCCAGGGGGCGATTTCTCGCTTTGTCTCTCTCTCTCTGGTGAGCACACGCTCACTATGGCAACTCTCTCTCTCAAAAATAAATGGTTGCATCGCTGAACTCCCAGGTGGTTGGCTGAAGTTTGAGTCTTGGACCCAGTGGTTTAAAACTCATGCTGAGTATGCGTGTGTGCGTGCCCAAGATCCCAAGAGGAGAACGGAGGAGAAGGGATTATGACGTGACCAGCTCCCCCAGGGGGTGATTTCTCACTTTCTGTCTGTCTCATCAGCAAGCACATGCACCCTACAGCAAAAAATCTCCCCCTCAAAAAAAGAAGTGATTATTAAATTGGTGCTTTCTCTGTAACAGTGCTGAACAACAACCAACATTTCATCTGCCATTACTGACTAGCTGGCTACTGCTACAAAAACACATGTTGTGTTTTGCACCTATTTTTCATTACTTGCAAATCAGTTCCCAAATCCATATTAACTCTTATTCTAATTTATTTACACACTTCAAATACCTTACCAAGAGACAGAAAGCAAGAAATCATCCCCCAGGGGGGATGGCCACGCCACAATCCCTTTTCCTCCATTCTTCTCCCAGGATCTTGGGCATGCATGCACACGAGCCCGGTGTGAGTTTAAGCCACCGGGTCCAGGACTCGAACCGCGATTGAGTACATGGGAGTCCAGTGACACAGCCATTACGCCAACTGCTGGTCCCTCAAATGTTTAATTTCAATCGTTATTGTAATCATCTGCTTGTCTAAACTATTTGTAAATAAGTAAACTGTCCTTACTAAAGTAGTTTTTCCAGAAAAAGCAAACAAATGAAACATAAAACAGCACTCTCCACAAACTTTCAAAGAGTCCTCCCACTGAAACGCAGGGAAGTTCTGTGGAGACATACGCTAACATGTGGCTCTCACGGCCCTACCACAGCGGCATTACTACTGGAGAGCCGTGTGCCAGCCACGAAGGGCAGCACGGAGGGCTGACAACAGGGAGCCACTAACCTAACGATTCCACCACGTCGTACGAGGGCGATGCCACCTACAAACAACATCTGACGAAGTACCATGACGTCCCGTGACCTATGCCAGGCCACCGGGGTGTTACCACATGAACAAGCACATGTTAACATGTGCTCACAGGGAGGCTACCAAGGCTGATTCCTGACGAGGACTTCCCAGAGCGACCCGACCTCCAGGGAGAGGCTTATTCCATTAAAGGCCACTAGATGAGGATTTCACAATGAAAATGTCTCATGACACTTAGGTTTACTCCAAAGAATAAAGGGGAAATTTTCTGCTTTTCTTAAAAACAGAATGCTATGTCTATTTTCAACTTGCAGAAGAAGAAAGTTCCATAAAGGTATCTAACATTTTTTTTTTTGGGGGGGGGAGAGATTTTCACTGGAGGGCGCGTGCGCTCGCCAGACAGACAGAGAGAGACATAGAGACAGAAAGTGAAAAAGCTCCCCCCAGGGGGGATGGTCACGCCGCAATCCCTTCTCCTCCATTCTCCTCTCGGGATCTTGGGCACGCGCGCACACGCGCCCGGTGTGAGTTTTAAGCCACCGGGTCCGGGACACGAACCGCGGTCGACTACGTGGGAATCCAGCGACATAGCCATTACGCTAACTGCTGGTTCCCAAGGTATCTAACATTTTAATAAAAAAAAAATCGAATGTCTCTCATGTACTCTACTGGCAACGTGAATGTGACCCACACCCAGCGGATAGCTACCTGCACCAGGTCCTGCCAGCACGGAGTGAGCACATAGTCACTGAGTCTGCTCACCGGAACAGCTGCTGTTCCCTGGCCACCGGTCTACATGGCGAGCACAGTTCTGAGGGTGTGCACTACCCCAGCGTACCCACGGGGACTATGGCACTAGGTGCAGCATCGTTTAAGCAAACAAGACCCAGGGAAGTTACAGAATTTGTTCAAGGACACGAAGTAAATGCAAATTACTTTCCCTTCTTTCTTTTTTAATGAAGAAGTTCTCCCCTTCCATCCCTTCTGTTTTCTGTAAGTCTATCATTCCTACCCAATCTGGTCATGTTAGTGTATAAAACTAACTTGTCTTCAGGCATGACCCATCCTAACAGTTGAACGCTAACTCACATACCTTTCTTTGTACATGAGGGCACTTCACATCACATATCGATCTGGGGTCACTGTCAACAGGTTAGTCTTCCTTTTTTTCTCACCGCTGTGAACTGAAGCTACTCCACTGACGGACCGCTGGCATGGTCCGATGAAACCATAACTTGTTAAGTATTTATCTGCCTAATGGACACCCTGCCTCTCCTGATGGTAATTTCTGAGATCCTATACTTTTCAATGTCATAACCTCTATTTATTTTACTCTCACTTAACCCTTAAAAGGGCAACATATAAGGAACATGTAACTGAAAACCTAATATGAATGGGATGAGTTCAGCACAGACTTCACTACATTTCATTAAAAGGAGGTCCTCAGATTCTCGGTCTGGCAGCATCTCCTGAGAAATCATGCCCTTCCTGCAACTTCAACTAGCATCGTGTCCAGGTGATTCCCAGCTCCATCCACTGCCTCGACTACTTCCTACTGCCGTGATCCAAAACGCTGCACACGACCCAATTTCATCAAACTACAAGTGGTCTCAAACTGAATCCAACATGCCTCCACCACCTTCTACCACACCTGGGACTACGCTTGCGCTCGCACTCACAGAACACCCCCCCTCCCCGTTCGGAGCTCCTAGCTGCAGCGAGATTACCCTCAAGGCCAGGCTGACTTACAGACAGACTTATTCATTTTATCCCCGCCCCCACCTCGCCCCTTTTCCTCATACCTTACAGCCATTCGGCAGCACAAACCTACTTAGTCTAAGTTCACTGCCCCATAGCTATGCCTTCAGTTAACATTAACAAACTCATCAGTACAACTCTTCATGTCACAGATGCATTTCCAACACTGTAGCCGGCAATACCTTGCCAAAGCAAGACTAATCAGGTCACTGCATGGGTGTGAGGTCTCTAACAGCTCTAGGAAGTGGGAGAAAAACAGGTCTGCTGCTCCTGACCATTTCAGTGCCGTCTACAGCCCGGCCCCATGTGCATTTCTAGTGTTGTCTGTTCAAACACAGGTCCTTCCTTTGCTCCGGGAAACGTTCATGCTGCCATTGTTGAACAGCTAAGAATTACCTTGTATGTAATCTGATCACGTTTTACTTTGAAATCAGAACTATTATTCTTTCAAACATGAACACTGAAATCTTATTAATTCCTTATTTTATTATTATTTTTTTAATCACCAGAAAGTGCATGCAGCTTGCCAGAGAGGGAGGGGCTGGAACAAAGGGCAGTGCTGGGGCTGATACATCCATTCTGGTCATAGGTAGATCACACACAGAAATACCCACACGTGCACACGGTGGTGTCACCCCAGAACATCACAGCATACCTGGACTGTGCATTGGCAGCAGCTGTGGTGGAGGAGGGGGCTGTGGTAATGGGGTCGGCTGGGCGGTCACGGGACTCAGTACAGCAGTAAACAAGTCTTCCACATCCTTTCCTCCAAGCTCTACAGGATAAAATAAAAATGGCACTAAGATTAAAAATCTATTAGGGTCACAATATAAGAAAGTCCATTTTCATATACTGAAAAAACCAGAACACGAATACCTGGAATCTTATATAACTTTCCAAGAATTGCCCCTAGGATAAAATAAAGAAACAGAAATATTAACAACTACCAGTTCCACACACTGATACAAAACAGCATTTAACTGATACAGAAATGATCAGAAGTTCAATGATAAATAAGCATGCAAAAATCTTTGAAAATCATATTTACTCATGTCTTTTAGAAAGCCTAGATGTAGGGCAAATATTTTACCATCTGTGACCATTTTGTCTAGCTCAGGACTGAGGATTCCATCTAGCTGCTCTTCACTTAACGGTCGTGAACTCTGATTGACACTTGGCTGAGGCAAAGAGGAGGGATCATCAGTGATGGGGCCAATGTCTATAAGAGCAAAGCAAAAAAATTACGAAGTGAATCTAGAATACTCATGCAACATGAACAGCACTATTTATGGATTAGCGTACAACAGGATTACAATACATGGGGTCCTCAAGTTCATGGAAAACGTGTATTATGAAAAATTGGTTTTAAACCCAAAAGGTTTTAAACCCAAATAAACTCATACTTCAATTGTATTTTTTCATGAGCTTTTTGAAGTTCCCCTGTAGAGAAATTAAGTCTATAATTCTGAATCAGGCTTCTTACATCAATTTGGATGGCTAAGCAATAAAAACGAAACACAATATATTTGTGAACTTAGATGCCGCTGAAAGTTGTATTTTAATCAAAGGAAATATATTTCCTGAGGAATAAAAGAAAACATCTCATTTTAAGTAGGCGATTTCTGGGGGAAAAAACCCTATCTGGTCACAGAAGGGATAGGAATCTACGAGAAGTCAATCATAGATAACTGTGGTATCTTAGAAAGCAGTGGTGCCAAACATCCGGTTCAGCTATCATATGCAATGTGTGAAGCAGAGGGAATGCAGTTCACATAAATTAATGAAAATGCCACAATTCTCCACTAATGTTTATCAAACATGATACACTATAAATCATTTCAACTATAAGTTATATTGTTAAAGACAGCCTGTGGCCATTCTGAAGATACAGATTATTTCTGTAACATGTTTTATCTCAAACATGTTTTAGGTTAGAGTTGCGTGTACAATGGGCTATCATCTACCTTCTCATGTTCTTGCAATACTTTACTACTGAAATGTAAAAATTAAGGCTGTTCTTATTTTACCTTATATTAGAAACTAACTCCCCAACACTTGGGTAATATTCTAAGTTATATATTAACAAGAACGAAACCATTAATTTAAAAAAACACTACTGAGAAAATTATCCAAAATGCAGTGCAGCTATGCAGAGCTTTAGCTGCACACCAAAGGGGAGAACAAGGTAGGGTTAGTGACAGTCAGCACTGCTACAGATGCATGCACCTACAGGCTGTCTCAGCCGACATCACTCTAAAAGGAAGACTACTACTAGCCAGCGGTCATCCGTTGCTCAGTTTCTTACCAAATGGAAAAGGTGAATTCTCAACCTGGAAAGTGCATAAATCAAGACCTATAAGACCCAAACCAAATAAAATGGATGATTACCACAGGAGCGAGAGGTGAGAGAAAATGTAAACAAAAGAAGAAACAAGCTACAGTAAAAGACTTTAAGGCAGCATGCCTTAAATTTGATGCAATCGGAAAGGGAAGAAAAACTAGTATGGCCCCTCCTAAAGCAGGAAAGTAGAGGTAGATGAAATAAAATGTTGAGTTCTTTGACAAAGCAAAAACAAACAAACAAAAAAAACCAAAAAACAAAAAAACAAAACAAAAAACACAAACAAAACGCTTCAGTTGCTGGGAAACAGACAAAAGATGTTCACACGCACACACCTCTTACAACGTAAGAAAGAAAGAAATCAGGCACACAGCATTCACATGTACCTGAGTGGCCAACTGATTTTGCTAGGTCATCTGAAATTACTCCCAGAATGTCATCATCTGTGTTTAAGACTTCAGAAATATCGGCTAATGGGTCATCAGCAGTACCTAAACACAGTAATTGCAGTTTTAAATGCCGGTACTTTCCTGACATTCAGTTCTGAAACACCTCATTCATTCAACCATTCCCTATGTGCCTAGACACAGTACAGAGCAGAGCAGATGCAGAACTGTTAGAATGAGGAGAAGTCCAGGTTATTTCAAAAGCAAAAAAATCTTAGCAAAGTCACTATAATTTCTGAAAAACAAAAATGTATTAAAAATTCAGGCTATTTTTCGTTTTGTGACAATGTATATTGACGAAATTTAAAATAAAGACGTGTAGGGGCTAGCGGGTGGCACGGTGGCGAGAGGTGCTGGACTCCCACATGGCTGATCACAGTTCAAGTCCCCCTGGCAGCTTGTTTTCTCACTTTCTCGCTCTCTCACTCTCGCTCTCTCACTCTCGCTCTGTCCTTCTCTGGTCAAATTTAAATAAATAAAAGTTAAATAAAGTAATTTTTAAAAAGATACAGTGCTAAGTATTAAAAATAATAAATAAATAAATAAATAAATAAATAAATGAAGACTTGTAGAAAACAAAGTGTAATCAAATGCTCTAAGAAACAAAGCAAGGGATTTCATGAAGAAAGTGGCACTCTAAAAGTGACATCTATTACAGAATGTAAAACACAGAAGTCAGTAAAACATGAAAGACAACCCACTACTTCAAAATCCCTTTCACAGTAAGAACAGGTGCATCCAACTTCCACCTGTGCTCTTCACACCCATTCCTCATCTATCCCTCCATTAGGGAGGTACGCAGTGCCCACAGGACTAGGTCTATGGATTACGTATCAGGCACTGCTCCACCCTCTGGAACAATGCAGGGGTGCATAAATGCAGTGCACACTCTCCCAGACAAGCTTCCTCCTCAGAGGGGGTCAGACAGTAAAGGAACAAAGTCACTGTAAGTGCTATGAAAAACATAAAATAAAAAAAAAAGGATTACAAGTAAGCATGAGGTGTCATATTAGATGAAGTGGCCAGGGAAGAGTTTTTAAGAGAGAACATCAGGGCCAGCTGGTGACATGGTAGTTAAGGCAGCCGGATCAGACATGGCTAACTGCTTGGCTCCTGGACCAGGCAGCTTGAAAGATACACTGGTCCCATGTGCATGCCCAAAATCCCAAGAGAAGAATGGAGGACAAGTGATTGCAGCATGGCCATCGCCCCGTGGGAGTGATTTCTCACTTTCTGTTTCCCTATCTGTCTCTAGCGAGTGCACATCCAAAAACTAAAATAAACAAAATGAGGGAGTAACATGCCTAAAGACAGAGAGAATTACCCAGCAAAGGGAAAAAAGACACACAGACCCTGGGAGGCAGGGCTCGTGACAACAGCCACGAAGAGGAAGGGTCGTGAGGGCGAAGGCAGCTAGGACAGGAAGACGCACAGTTTCAAAGATCAGGGGGAAGACAGGCTTTATTCTAAAGTGTAAGGGAAGATGGTGGAAGGCTAAAGACATGGCATATTCTAAAGCGAACACCCTAGGCCGGCAGCCATGTGCAGAGGCAGCTTTGAAGTGGCGTTAGGGGAGGGCAAGCTGCAAGACCAGAAACCAGACACCAGTTAGAAGCAAATGGCTATGGTGTAAATGGGAGGATGAATGGCCTGGAGTGTGCTAATAGGGAAAATTAAGGAGCTGGCTCTGGGATCTCTTCTGGGGCAGACACACATAGTGAATGCGTAAGATGTGGAACGTAAGAGAATGAGAAGTCAAGGAGGATTCTAAGGTGCTTTGGTCTGATGAAGTAGGGAAACAAGAAAACTCTTAATTAGGCTTCCTTTAGTAATTACATTAGTCATTTGATTAACGAATATCTGTAGTTTCCACTTCTAATTCATCTTGAGTGTATTTTTACTTCTATAAAAAGGCGCAGCAGTGGGGAGTACTGTACTGCTGTACTTCTCTGCACTATGTCAAGTCAAATATTTCTGTGAAGCACAAATGCACACCTCACAACAGAATTCGTACATAAGAATGTGATTTTTCAAACTGAAAGTTAAGGTGAGTTTTGTAGGCCCAACTATTCAGAAAGTGCTTAGAGAATTCCAGTTATTTCAATACAATCATCCCTCTGTATCCACAGGGCATACACTCCACGACCCCCAGGGGATGCCTGAAACCACAGCGTGTACCAAACCCTAGACATGAAGGGTCTCCAGGAAGGTCGTGTAAATGTGTGCTATGAGAAAACAATGCATGGACTTAAAAACATTTCTGCACCAAAATAAATCCATACTTTAGCTCCATTTTTCCACAAAGTGATTTTGTTTCATTTTTTTAATTTGCTAGAGGGCATGTGCGAGAGAGAGAGAGAGAGAGAGAGAGAGAGAGAGAGAGAGAGAGAGAGAGGTGAAAAGAGAAGAGAAGAGGAGGGGAGAGGCAAAATGATACAAAATTAAACGAGAGAGGAGAAAAAATGAGAAATCATCTCCCAGGGTGGATGACCACACCACAATCCCTTCTCCATTTTTCTTTTTGGAATTTTGGGCATGCAAGCACACATGCAAGGTTTGTTTCTCAAGCCACAACTGGGACTTGACCCGTGCAGTTGGCCATGAGAGATCTAGCACCACACGACCACCACCACTGTCCTGCTGGCCCGCCCTTACCACAACATTTTGAAGTCACCTCATATAGTATGTTTTTTCCTATACATATATATGTATAATAAAGGTTAATTTATAGATAAGGCACAATAAGAGACTAATAATAATAGAATAATACAAAGTAGTAAAAGTTTCTTAAGTGTGGTCTCTTTGTCTCTCTGAAAATATCTTACTATTCTGTACTCATCTATTTTCAGACCATAGTTGACCACAGATCAACTGAAATCAGGGAAAGCAAACCTTAGATAAAATTGTATGACTTAAAATTTGTTTTTCCAAAGTGAGTTTATGGAATTAACTGAGCTGCTGGCCCTGCAGTGCACTGCTTAAGCGTTGTGCATACAAAGCTGGTACGGTGGACCATAATTTGAATCCTGGCTCTGCCAGACTGAAAAACACACTGGGCACATGTGAGTGAGTGCATGTCTTGAATCCAGATGGAGGTAGAAACGGAGGAAGGATTCTAGCATGACTGTGCCACACTGGGTGTGCTTTCTCTCCCTCTAGGGAGTACATGCAACTTCTGGCAATAAATATATACAGCTGGCTCTGTGGCCTGGTGGTTAAGGCAGCCAGATCCTACATGACCAATCCCATGGTTCGGGTCTTGGCCCCAGTGGGCCCTTGCTGGGCATGAGTGCATGCATGCCTAAACTCCCAAATGGAGAGAGAGGCAGAGTGACTGCAGTGTGACCATTCCCAGTGGGGGTGCTTTCAATTCTCCCTCTCTCTGCCCAGTGCACATGCCCTCTAGCAATTAAATATATATATGTATTTAAAAATTAATTCAGTAACCAATATCATCTCTGCAAATAGGAAGTGAAAGAACCGGAACTTTCAACTGATAGTACTATAACAATCTAGAAGAGGGGGAAATGCTGGGATCACAACTCTTTTATACCCCACTTGTTAAATTCCTCAAGCTCTGTTAATATGACTTTATAAATATAACAAATTCTCTTACCCTTCCTTGACTCCTATCAGTTTCCTAATCACTGCACTTAGAACAATGATGTCCCACCAGGGGCAACTTTGCCCACCAGGGAACATTTGGCAACATGTGAAGATCTTTTTGATCATCACGCGGTTCAAAGGCCAGAAACGCTGTGAAATATCCACAATGCATCCATCTCCTCCTCACAACAATGAAGTATCTGGCCCTATGAGGAGTGAGACACTGACCTCGAGAAGTAACATTTTGCTGCATCAGCACCTTCTGACAGCAATTCCTCCACTACAGCATTCGTTTTTGGTTTGCCTGTCTTGAATTTCTTTGGGCTATGTAGTTAACAAAAATCTACCTTATCTAAGTCAAACATTATTGTATTTATAACTCATCATCCACTGTCAAATTATACTCCCTGAGACTGTATCTAGCAAGCATAAACCAAACGTTTCCCTTCAAAACTCTTGGTTTTGATGGTCATTAGGCAAATTAATTTGTCAAATCTTACAGACTTGTTCACTTAAGAGAGCTGCATTTACTGAATGTAAATTATGCTTCAACAAAGTTGATTTTTAAAATGCAAAAGCCCAAACAGAAGCATTTTAAAAGTTTAATTAAAAGATAAAGGTTATACAACATAAAGAAAGCATCTGTGAATTGTGCCATATACCTTGAGTTCCAGGTTTTGCTGGAGTTGAGGATGAACTAAGCAGCGGATCTAAGGAAGGGTCCAAGAAGCCTGTAGTCAAATTTGTTTTATATGAAAGCTGAGCTGAATCTTCTGACAGATTATCTAAACTCAGCCTGTTTTGTCTACTCGTATCTAGAAGATCTTTTCCAAAGAACGCTTCCTAGAAAAAGCCAAGCACATATGAAAAGGATTAGTTAGATTCCCCTTATTTTAAAAATAAGATGGCTTATAGCTTTAGCAGAGACAAATGAAATCAGGCCAATAAAAACTCAAAATTAGGTTCAATACATTTCTAGCAATGTAGTACAATAATTTAATTCCAAGAGATTAAGCTACAAATCAATATAAAAGTTGCTCAATTTACAAATACTACTGGCATACATAAATACAGTAAGCAAATATCCACAGAATAAGCAAAACCGAAGCTTCAGGAACATTATTAATGTTTATAGATTACTTGTAGAGGATAGATCGAGAATTTTAATACTTAGCATACTTCAGGTAGATTCAGTATTTTCACACTAATTCCTATAACCACACACAGACTTAAACTACAAATCTGAAAGAGGGTTTTTGTACTTCTTTTAATGATACTATGGGTGCAAAGTTTACCACCGTTACAGGCTTTTGGCTTTCTACTCATTTACTAGGTATTTCTCCATTCTGATATACTTTCTCTACTCCAGTGGTTCAAGGTGGTTCCTTGCAACGCCGCATCTCTCCAGAACGTCTCAAGAATCAACACAGGAAACAAAGAGTAGCAGCCAGGCCCCTCTCCTACTCCAACCTAGCGACCTTGCTTCAGTCCATTCTACCACGGTCCGACAGACTAAGGCTCCTTCTCCAGGACAATTCTATAGGGGCCGTCAGCAGTCAGCACACTTTTACCACAGATATGCACATGCACAAAGGCCCACTGCAGCATTTTTGTACTATCAAAAGTGCAAAGAGCCTTAATGTCCACTGGCAAGCATACGACTAGTTAGATTATGGACACTGATACTATAAAATACAATACAGTGATCTTTTAAATCATGTAGCCTTATGCTATTAAAGAAAATCCTTAAATACATTACTGAAAGAAGGCAAGTTGGTTGATATGTCCAGTAAAACATTAAAATTACAAATCAAGACTATTGTAAGTATGTGAAATATTTTTAAAATTCTGAAGGTACAGACCTAACCTTTGGAAAGGGGTTGGGGGAGCGTGGATGATGAGGTCTGGTGAAGGTGATGACATATTTGATTTGAAATTTTCATAGTTTTTGTTTTTTTTTTTTTTTTTGGAGAGGTTTTTCCTATAGGGTGCGTGTGCTTGCTAGAATGATGAGGTCTGGTGAAGGTGATGACATATTTGATTTGAAATTTTCATAGTTTTTGTTTTTTTTTTTTTTTTTGGAGAGGTTTTCACTATAGGGCGCGTGTGCTCGCCAGACAGACAGAGACAGAGAGACAGAAAGCGAGAAATCATCCCCCAGGGGGGATGGTCACGCCGCAGTCCCTTCTCCTTCATTCTCCTCTTGAGATCTTGGGCACGCACGCACACGCACCCGGCATGAGTTCTAAGTCACCGGGTCCAGGACGGGAACCACGGTCGACTACGTGGGAGTCCAGCAACATAGCCATTATGCTAACTGCTGGTTCCCTGAAATTTTCACAGTTTTTTAAATAAACAAGTTGTTTCACTATGAAAAAGAAATCTGAAAATCCACAAAGCTGAAGCACAGGTGGTACCGTATTTCTTACACCAGCAATATTTTTATCATTGCAGAAACGCTGAATAACAGAAAGTATCTTAGAAGTTTAGAGATCATTATTTAATACCAGATAAAAATTTAGGAAATCTAACAAACACCACCATTAGCAACAATTTTTTTTAAACATCTTACAATAACTTTACTGATGTTTATTAAAATCTATAGCCATCTCACTAAGGTGGTGAGTTTTCATCCTCACAGTTAACACAAAAAAACTGACCCCACATGGCTTCTGACTTCATGGTACTGCCCTCAACTCCAAGAACCAGCCAGAAATTGCAATTCCTAAAGTCACATGGATCACTATCACAAGCCCGCATAGCTGTTTCTAGTAGATGATGCAATTTGCAGCTTATCCTGAAACTGTTATGATTAATAAAGAAAAAAAGAAAAAATATTACTGAATTTTTGAAGGATCTGTCACTGTGTGTACCTTTAATGAATGAGAAAAAATACAACTATCACAAAATACCCAAGAAATAGGGGCCAGCAGGTGGTGTGGTGGTTAAGGGTACTGGACAACCACGTGGTGAACTGTAGTTTGAGTCCCAGACCTGGCAGCTTGCTTTCTCACTTTCCTTCTCTTTCTCTCTTTCACTCTGTCCCTCTCTGGTCAAATTAAAATAAATAAATAAATGAATAAAGTTAAGTGAAATAATTATTTTAAAAATTCAGGAAACGATAGTACCATTATAAAGACTTTACTCACTTAAGACATTTTTTTTTTTAAAGGCGAATTCACAAAAGGAAACAGTATAGCAAAGTAGACAAAGGTAATATCTGTAATTGGGAAACCTGATCCAGTCTTCCAAAGGCTCTTTTGCCAGTGTTCATATTTTCAGAAACAGTTCAACAAAGTTCTTTGCACATTACAAGTTAAGAAAGAATCAATAGCAGGGGTGAGTCATCTTCTCATTGCTACGAGAAAATGACTATTTAGAAGGGAGTATGGCCAGCAGGTGACATGGTGGTTGAGGTGCTGGACTCCCACATGGCTGACCATGGTTCAAGTCCCAGACCCGGCACCATGCTTCCACACTCCCTCCACTCTTGTCTCTCTCTGGTGAGCATGTGTGTCCTACAGCAAATTAAAAAATAGTAATATATAAAATTAAATAATTCTTTAAAAAAAAAAGGAAGGGAGTTAAAGGGAGTAAGTGATACCAACACCAATGAGACAGATATAAAGAAAGGTAATCTAAACATAAATGCATCCATTTCCTGACAAATAAGTTACTGCTCTGTATGTGTATGTATCTCTTTAAAGGGGCAAAGCTAGAATAAAGGTATTTAATAGGAATAAGGGGAAAATAAAAGATCCTTAAGGCTGCATAAAAGTGAGGCTCAGCTTTGACATTTTACATATATATTCTTTCTTAATCTCTGAACACTTGTATGACCACAACTTTAGAGA
This sequence comes from Tupaia belangeri chinensis, assembly GCF_000334495.1. Classification (NCBI taxonomy): domain Eukaryota; kingdom Metazoa; phylum Chordata; class Mammalia; order Scandentia; family Tupaiidae; genus Tupaia; species Tupaia belangeri. The sequence continues at coordinate 1,386,814 of NW_006159763.1, forward strand.
TGAGGAAACTGGGCACTTAGACATTACGTGGTGATAACATGACCACAGGATGAACTGGGAGCGGAGTGGCACTTAGACCCAGGATTGTGACTTTCAAGGCTGAACTCTTTAACATGAACACAGGCATTAAGTTAGTGATCTAATTATAAAAACAAAAATGAAAACCCCAAACCAAAAACCAAACCAAACCGAAACAAAACAAGACCATTAAAACAAAAAATCATTGGGGAAGCTATATGTTAATTGAAAGGAAATGTTTTTTTTTAATCAGTTAAACTACTGGGTTGTCAGAAAAGTCATAATGTATTTTGTGCTTTTCTATGCAAAAATGCGTCATAACTTTTCCAACAACCCAACAGTAATGGCTAACTAAAAAATTAAGGTGAGAAAATAAACAGAATAAGCAACAAAACACATCTACATAGGCCATCATTCTGTGGGTGGGACAGATGAGATGAGCAGTCATATGCACTGAAATTAGGATGGTCACTCAATAATAGTCTTTTCCAATTCAATTTCGATACAAGAAACAGAAGCCTAGGAAGAAGAAAAACGTGCCGAGGGTTCCAGAACTAGCGAGTAGGAGACTCAGATGCTAAGTCTCAGTCCAGTTCCTGACACAGGGCTCTTCCCAATATATCAGACGTCCTTGAACCCTTCTGTGACATAACACTTACAGAATAACTTAGAGTTTTTATCTTGTAACGTACATCTACGAAGCTTAATGTCTTCATCTTGAGAGAGATTTTTCTGATATGTACTTTGGATTTACAAGGTCTCTAAAAGATTATTAAAGTTATAGCTGGAGATACTACAGCCAGTATTGACAATGGGAAATTTCAACAGGACTTTGTCCGGGTAAATGTTGATATGGCTGTGAGTGGTTTGGAAGGCTAAGTTCTCCCACCCCAACGTGTCCTTGCTATGTCGTATAGAATTTAGAAATGAATAAATGGAATAAAAAAAAGAACTTTATGAAAAGTATCAAAGCACACACATGAAAAGAAAGAAAACCAAAAAAATCAAGTAAATGTTCATTTTTATGGGCTGCTGGATAGTAAAATGGCATTTATTATGACTAAAAGAAAACAAGTAAAACATTAACAAAAAACAACAAAGCTTTCTTAAAAACTTGATACATTACATTTCCTCAATTAACAAACTATATAGTATAATTTAAAGCAAAATATTACTTGTAAATAGGCAGGGAAAGTTTCTTCAAGTTTATTTTTCCTTTTTCGGTATCTCTTCTTTATCTTTTCAGTGCTTTCAGTAACAGAAACAGATTCATCAACTAGAGTATCTGGTAACTGCTCACTCCAGCCTGAAATAATAGTTACACTTATAAATATGTGGCATTTAAGATTTTCAGTGAAATCTACCCAAGGTAATGGGACAGCTTACCAACTTAAACAATTTCACATAAACTTTTTTTTCACAGAAAGTATCTCAAGATGAGTTAATTAGTAAGTTTTAAAAATCATAAAAATTTCATATTATGTGTATTTCGTATTAGCATGTTCCCTATTGATGTTTAACAATCAGTATTTCCTTGGAAAAAAGAAATGTTTTTTAAACACAACATTTTGCTTAAATGTTTTAAAAAATGAAAGTACCCAATGCTCATGAGTATGAAGAAATTCACAAATTATTGAAGGACATTTAGTGGCTACAATTTTTTTATTAGGTGAATTGGGACTATGCGACCAAAATCTTTACAAGTAACGTGTGTCCTGTATCCAGCTATCTCAAGCTTGGAACTGTAAATGAGGGAGATAGATACACACAGGAAAGCCTAGGACTCTGAATATGCCTGGAGATACGACTATAACCATGAATACATACTGAGCGCGTTGTCTTAAAATCAGATAAATGGAAATAAAGCTGAATTTGGGGTGATGGAATGAGCAAAGGAATAAGACCACTTCTTAAAAGCAGACAGCGATGCTCATATACTTCCAAACGACAGGGTAACGGCACCTGTTCCTTCTGAAAATAAATGTGGGTACAGCTAGTGCCCTGC
>NW_006159763.1:1389030-1390190 GCF_000334495.1 Tupaia belangeri chinensis
TGAACAGGTGAATGGTGTCTTCTGATGACAGTGGGTGAACACTTTAAATCAATACTTTTGTATGTACCAGTAATCTAAGAAAATAAAGACTATCTGAAGATCAAAATTAAGCTAAACAAGGAGATACAAAACTAATGAAAGATGTGAAAGTTCTCTGACATTTGCTGAAATTAGGTGACCTGAGCGGCAGTTTTCAGAAACTGAAAAGAGGCATGAGAGCAGGAAACGAAGCAGAAGGCCTCTCTGAGGGAGACAGGCTGCAGGTGCCTGGCACCAAGGTGTAGTCCTAAGGGACTGTGCTCAGAGTTGGTTTAATATAAGAGCCCTCTCACCCCACCCCTTCCGAGACCCAAATCATCACTCACCACATCCTCCCACCCGGCCTTATCTCCAGTACCAAAGAAAACTGGTTGTTACCACGTCAAGGAATTTGGTATTGGATAGAAATACAAAAAATGAAACCTCTGAGAATTCACGAACTTGATACAAGCCTAATGTATAATAAACCTGAATTTATATAGCAGGGGCAGACTAAAAAAAAAAAAAGAAAAAGAAAAATCAAGCTAATATGCAGCTTAAGGCGGTCCTGGGGTAGTAGAACTCTGTGCTCTTATGAAATAACAAATGCAAATCTCCCCTGAAAGAGTCAGCCATCAACTCAGCCCTAAAAACTTCAAACAGAGACTGTATCAAAGAATAGGTTCTCAGAAAAATAAATAATATGTGTCTCTCTCACGATAAACATAATGGCGGAGAAAGCAGATTCAGGAGCAGAATGAGACGTGTGAAGGCTTCAGATACTTTACATTTTAAGACAATAAAATGGCATGGTGGTTGAGGCGTTGGACTCCCACGTGGCCAGTCATGGTTTGAGTCCCAGACCTGGCAGTTTGCTTTCTCACTTCCTCTCTCTCTCTCTCTCTCTCATGAGTGCATGAGCCTGGTAGCAATTTTTTTTAGAATAATGATAAATAAAATTAAATATTTTTTAAAGAAATAAGTTGCAGGCACAGGCAATAACATTCTGAGCTGCAGTGTGGGAAGTCACACGGCCAACTGCAGGTTCGGAGCCCAAGTTGACCTGAAACTGACAGGGCACCTGTGCCCAAGATCCTAACTAGCTAGAGAGCTGCGGGCAGATCGAGTATGACAAGACCTGT
>NW_006159763.1:1390206-1410789 GCF_000334495.1 Tupaia belangeri chinensis
CCCCGCGGCCCTCCCAAAAAAAAAAAAAAATTAAAAAAAAAAAAAAAAAAAAAAAAAAGAACAGGAATTAAAAGTGTTAAAATATCAAAAAGGCAGTTCAGAGAAAGAAAAAAATTATATATGAGATTAAGTTAATCAGACGCAGATGAAGGAACAAACTACTGAACTGACAGGTAGACCTAGAGGTATTATCTGGAGGACAGAATAGAGAGACAAGAGATAGAAACTACAAAAACCGTTTCATTGAACATATCAAATTTCTTGATTAGAGCTTATTATAGCCATATTAAGTCATTTTAGAAGCTTCTTGAAAATCATTACAGCACTTCCTTTTTAAATGTGCATGACTGAATTTGTACTAACCCACCTGAGACAGATCTCCACCTCTTAGGTAAGGAAAGGCTCTATCCAAAGAACACGCTGAAAACATCTTCGTTTTGCTCACCTTCATCTTAGCATTTCAAAACATGTAATCATTCAGACCACGAACATACTAATTTCAAAGTCTTCATTAAAACTCTCTCCCAAATTGAGCAAAGAAAGCTAGGCATTCTTATACCATAGAAAGCTACGGCTTAAACAATGATTTAGCTTTCCAAGAAGCTTTAAGTGAGGATGACAAAATGTTCACTGAAAGATACATTTATAAAACACTATACAATTTTGTTAAAAACTTTACGGTACTCTGTGATTATCAACTAAATGGCCTAAAATTTCAAACTATATCTCAAGTAGCTAAGAGGCAAATAAAGTACTTTTTTTTGAGATTTTGAGATGACCAAAAAGTATCTTACATTAACTAACTGATCCAGTCTCTAAACTATTTATATTTAACATATGAAATATATGTAATATGGGGAAAAAAAGAACTTACTGAAAAATCTCAAAAGAATAAGGTCTACTGGATTTCATTCATCTCGTTATCAAACCTGATTGTTGTATTACAGATATAAAAATACAGACATTCAAATCCTTTGATCAGTAAGAGACAATAAGGGTGCGTCTTTCCAATAGAGGTATTAAGACCAAGAATTTAAAGTAGACAAAATCAATACTCTACCATCATCTCTGCTAGGTAACTGCTCAGAGATAGAGCCTGAAGAATCTTTTCTGATCACTGATCTTTTGGTTTTTCCTTGCCCAGTTCGACTTCTTTGCCGGACCATAAATCCACCAATACCTATCCAAAAAAGAAATTGGTAAACTGATAAATAATTTTAATTTCTCCCTGTATTTCCATAGTATATAAGATGAAATTCCTTGTCTTAGTGAAGCATTCCCCAACTTAATCTAGGATAACTTAAGTCAACAATCTTGTTTTAATTCAAAACAGAAGGTTGGAAACAAGCAAAATCAAAATAAGTCAAATAAGTTATTATCATGAATCCAATAGGAATTACAACTTGCTAGAGTACAGAAGGAGTTGCATGCATTTCTTCTTCTAAACAATGTCAGAGTAAACATTCAACAGTAAATTGTACATGTTTATTTAACAAGTATTTGTAACACATACATCAAAACTATGTGCATATCAGTTGGATAATAATTTGTACATTATTGGATGATAGAAGATAGAAAATAGGGACCAGCAGTTAGTGCAATGGCTATGTCGCTGGACTCCCATGTAGCTGACTGCTGTTCGAGTCCCGAACCCAGTGGCTTAAACTCACGCCGGGCGCATGTGCGTGCATGCCCAAGATCCCGAGAGGACAATGGAGAAGAAGGGATTGCGGCGTGGCCATCTCCCCTGGGGGGTGATTTCTCGCTTTCTGTCTCTCTGTCTCTCTCTGACTTTCTGGTGAGTGCGCGCATCCTATAGCAAAAACCTCTCCAAAAAAAAGACAGAAAATAAACTAAATGACACAAACACTCTTTGATTAATATGACTTTAGGGGGTTGAATCTGGTTACTCTATATTATCAAGGCCTTAAGACACAAAACACAGAAGTTTGAAGTTAGAACAGTATCTGGAGCCAGACTATGTAATTTTGCTTACTAACTACATTTAGGAAATTTAATATCTCAGTGCCTTATTTCACTCACTGGAAAAATAATATATAGCATCTCCTCATATATCTGTTATAAGGGTAACTTAATATATGTAAAATGTTTAGAACAGTTCCTTGAACACTGTCAACACTATCAATTTCTGACAAATGATAATTATCTACTAATATACTTTGTGATCTAATGAGCCCCCTGAATTAAAGGAATGATTTTCAATTAAGGCAGAGGAAATAAAAAAAAAAAAGACAAAACAAAATAGTACAAGTTCCTACAAGAAATTTTCAATATCTAAAAAGAAAGTGTACTTATACTCATAATTAAGGGATCAGCAGTTAGCGTAATGGCTATGTCACTGAACTCCCATGTAGTCGACTGCAGTTTGAGCCCTGGACCTGGTGGCTTAAACTCATGCCAGGCGCATGTGCGTGCGTGCTCAAGATCCCAAGAGGAGAATGGAGGAGAAGGAATTGCGGCGTGGCCATCCCCCGGGGGGTGATTTCTCACTTTCTGTCTCTCTGTCTCTTTCTGGCAAGTGCACGCGCCCTATAGCAAAAATCTATAAAAAAAAAAAAAAAGACTCATAATTAAGAAGAAATAAAAATTATTTTCATAAAATGGTTTGGATGAAACTAATCTTAGGCCCAATGTGGCCCATCTATAATGAAGGTTACCTTTTAAGGTCTTGCAGAAGAAAAATGCAATGAGAAAGTTCTTCCTTGTGTATAAAAAGGAATCTACATTACCTTATCAATAAAACATAAGCAATTAAGAAGAATAAAGAACGTAGTGACCTGGGGGCCAGCAGATGGCATGCCAGTTAAGCTGCTGGATTCCACATGGTTGACTCTGCAGTTCTATAGTCCTGGACCTGGGGGGCTTGAAGAACATATCGGGCATGTGTGTGTATGTGCCTAAAATCCTGAGAGAACAGCTTGCCTATTCTTCCTGGCGTGGGTTCTCACTTTCTCTCCCTCTCTGTGTCTCTCTGGCGAGCACATGCATCCTACAACAAAAAAAGTTTAAAAAGAATGTATTGATCCAATTAAATACCTCACAGACTAGTAAATAGACATTACTAAATTGTCTAAAGAAAGTGTACAACCTCTGTATTGTGACATTTTCATAATTTTTTTTTCAGTAAGGTAAATAAAATTTGACAAGCAAGGCAGCTTTCTCTCTCTACCACCAAGGCAGACAGCTAATGAGAGAATGTTTCATCAGCCATAGTACAAACTAGGCTACCCATTCTTGGAGGCTTACGAACCCCGGTCTTGTTCACCTTCACACCATACATGTACTGGCATGCCTACATAAATGCTGAAATAAGGTTTGAAAACCATAAAACTATGAAAAAGTGAATGCTGAAAGTTAAAGGAACTGCAGAAGTACATATTAAGAGGAAATAATGCATATTCATACAATTCAGCTCTTTAATTTATACACACAAGTTTAAACAGTTGTTATTATAAGGGGGTTGAATCTGGTTACTCTATATTATCAAGGCCTTAAGACACAAAACACAGAAGTTTGAAGTTAGAACAGTATCTGGAGCCAGACTATGTAATTTTGCTTACTAACTACATTTAGGAAATTTAATATCTCAGTGCCTTATTTCACTCACTGGAAAAATAATATATAGCATCTCCTCATATATCTGTTATAAGGGTAACTTAATATATGTAAAATGTTTAGAACAGTTCCTTGAACACTGTCAACACTATCAATTTCTGACAAATGATAATTATCTACTAATATACTTTGTGATCTAATGAGCCCCCTGAATTAAAGGAATGATTTTCAATTAAGGCAGAGGAAATAAAAAAAAAAAAGACAAAACAAAATAGTACAAGTTCCTACAAGAAATTTTCAATATCTAAAAAGAAAGTGTACTTATACTCATAATTAAGGGATCAGCAGTTAGCGTAATGGCTATGTCACTGAACTCCCATGTAGTCGACTGCAGTTTGAGCCCTGGACCTGGTGGCTTAAACTCATGCCAGGCGCATGTGCGTGCGTGCTCAAGATCCCAAGAGGAGAATGGAGGAGAAGGAATTGCGGCGTGGCCATCCCCCGGGGGGTGATTTCTCACTTTCTGTCTCTCTGTCTCTTTCTGGCAAGTGCACGCGCCCTATAGCAAAAATCTATAAAAAAAAAAAAAAAGACTCATAATTAAGAAGAAATAAAAATTATTTTCATAAAATGGTTTGGTTGAAACTAATCTTAGGCCCAATGTGGCCCATCTATAATGAAGGTTACCTTTTAAGGTCTTGCAGAAGAAAAATGCAATGAGAAAGTTCTTCCTTGTGTATAAAAAGGAATCTACATTACCTTATCAATAAAACATAAGCAATTAAGAAGAATAAAGAACGTAGTGACCTGGGGGCCAGCAGATGGCATGCCAGTTAAGCTGCTGGATTCCACATGGTTGACTCTGCAGTTCTATAGTCCTGGACCTGGGGGGCTTGAAGAACATATCGGGCATGTGTGTGTATGTGCCTAAAATCCTGAGAGAACAGCTTGCCTATTCTTCCTGGCGTGGGTTCTCACTTTCTCTCCCTCTCTGTGTCTCTCTGGCGAGCACATGCATCCTACAACAAAAAAAGTTTAAAAAGAATGTATTGATCCAATTAAATACCTCACAGACTAGTAAATAGACATTACTAAATTGTCTAAAGAAAGTGTACAACCTCTGTATTGTGACATTTTCATAATTTTTTTTTCAGTAAGGTAAATAAAATTTGACAAGCAAGGCAGCTTTCTCTCTCTACCACCAAGGCAGACAGCTAATGAGAGAATGTTTCATCAGCCATAGTACAAACTAGGCTACCCATTCTTGGAGGCTTACGAACCCCGGTCTTGTTCACCTTCACACCATACATGTACTGGCATGCCTACATAAATGCTGAAATAAGGTTTGAAAACCATAAAACTATGAAAAAGTGAATGCTGAAAGTTAAAGGAACTGCAGAAGTACATATTAAGAGGAAATAATGCATATTCATACAATTCAGCTCTTTAATTTATACACACAAGTTTAAACAGTTGTTATTATATTTGATCTGGATCATCCTGTTAAAAATGAAGTCCTCAATGATGAATTTCCTTGAATTACCTAAGCTCTGGCTATGTCACAATGCCTTGTTCAGGTACTATACCTGGTCTATACGGTTTCCTTTTTCGCTTTTTGACACCCTCTGTTCCTTCTACCCCTTTAGTTTCATCATCCACAACTTCCCGCTCTGGACTAGATTCTGATTTTCCATCACAATCCATAAGTTCTCCTTCTGGAAAAAAAAAAAAAGTAAAATTGCAGATAAAAATTGGAAAAATCTATCAAATACAGAATCCCTACACAATGCCAAATACGAAACAGAGAACAGAGCGGTTGCTGAGCCATTCTAATCACGCATCCCGTGATAGGGGAAGTACAGAGAGACGGAATAGGCCCCAACTGAGACCCTGATCGAGAAAACGTTCACACACTGAAGGTTTACAATGAACATGTACAAATACAAATGTACCTCCATGTACCAGTGACAGTTCTTCCAATTCCAGAATGCCTGGATCAGGTTACACTCTAACCTGAACCTGGTGCCCACGTGTGTGGCAAGGGAAAAGGCTTGTGCTGATAACCAACACACTCAGGGGTCCAGCCCTCTGAATTTCCCCACGGGGGACCTTCAAAGAGATGGTGCTCCTAGAGATTTTAATAAAGTAGGTCTTTTTAAAAAGATACGGGAAAGGAAGAAAACCTGAAAGGCAAGGTCTACAAACACTTTTAGGAAAGGCAAGTGTGACCTACCACTAAGACACATTTGAAAAGTTGCTCCACGTGCTTCAGTGCTATGTGGGTAGTCCTGGAACAGAGGTTAGTATTACCTCGACTATCGTCCATTTCACCGTCCCTTGAATGCTCTGATTGCATGTCTGGAGGGGTCTGAAGGACAGCCACACTATTCTGATTAATAATCTTTAATTTCAATTTTGGTTTTGACCGTTTTCTTCTTGGAACTGTAACTGTGAGGCTCTGTAACTGAGTCATCCCTGATTCAGTCAAACATACACCATCCTGGGTGTAGGTTTTGGGTGGATCTAAAATGATAAAATCCCAAGACACAAATTTAAACTCTCATCTTAACTTTGACAAATAAATTGTTATTCTTAAGTGCTATGTCAAGGGAATGTGAGTATAGATTTATACAACAATTGTCTATAAAACACACACAACATATTTAACTTAATGATACCAAATTAAAACTAGAAATAATTTGCCAAACTTTCTTAGACTACAGGCAGAAAGGCTGCATATTTTTTTTAAAAAAATAGCCTTCCTGGCATTTCTATTTTCATCTATTAACATAAAGATTTAGAAAGAAAGTACTGAAGCTCAGAGAAATATTTCAGGCTACTCAAGTATGTATAAGCCTCTTCCTAGAAAAGACCAAAAAATAAGGGTCAAATTATATAAAAGAAACAAAAATACTCCAGTTCATTTGGAAACCAAAGTATTAATACAATCACTTAAAGAAAATAAGTACTTATAGTAAATATAAGCCCAATAGATTTAACTTTTAAATGTACAAAACTATCGTTCACTAGAATAAATCTGTCTGTCCAAATGTTTTTATATCAGATGATACTAAATTGAAGCAGTCCATTGAGTAATTGTTTAATAAAAGTGTCATATTAAACACCATTCTAGGTTGAACGATGACAGGAAAAAACAGTAAGAGACTGGATTAATTGCAAACGAATCTGTCAGCTAGGTCTTATCTTCTGCCAACTGGTAACTAAGCACAGGAACGCATCAAAGAAGCTGAAGCAAATATGGCAATACTGGTCACTCTAGGAACTGTTATTTCCACTCCCAACTTGCTGAAATCTGTAGGAATACTGTCTCAGTAAAACTGAGTAAGATACACATTTTATAGATCCCATATTCTACATTATAGAAATGATTATCAACATTAGTAAACTGGCAATGAATACTGATATGACTACAGCAGGTTCCACATAATGTGGCAAGCCCGTGATATAAAAGTTAAGCATTTCTATGCTTTTCTAAAGAATAATCAATGAAGCATTTCAAAGCATTTCTAAATTTACCTAGCTCTTTTACTTTTGTGACAATCTGTGCTACGAGTGAAGATTCACAGCAGTCTGAGGAAGGCACTGAAATGGAAAAAAAAAAAATCCAGGTCATTTTTTCAGAAGGTGACATGTACCAATATTTACCAACTTTATTGAAATAAATGCTTGAACACTAAATAGAGTTAAAAGTGGTTTTTAAAGTAACAACAAATGTAGCAGGTAGACTTGAAGGAAATGCACAGGAAGGAAGGAGAAGCTGCGAAGGTGAAGATGGGTGTACGGGGTCTCTCCGCATTGCAACAACCACGGCGTCGTGTTCCTTGAAAAGTCCTCTTACATTTAAAATGTAAGCTTCCTATTCTCCCTTTATGTGAACTGTCCTAACACATCATCTTGGCATCCTAAGAATTAATTTACAAGGAAAAATAATTGACTTTTTCATGCAACACTTGTCCAAAAATAGCACCATGGAGACCACAAGGAAGCAGCTGCCCCCCCTACCCCGTGAGGGCCTGCCCCCCGCTGAGGGCCCACAGGGTGCACATGAGCAGCTGAGCCCTGAGCTAGCGGGAGTCATCTCTTACCGTTTGAGGCAGGCATGTAGGGTCTGCACATGCTACAGTCAAAACCAATGTCTGCTACATTCTCCACTTCCTCCTCAGTACTTAAGTTTTGACAAACTGCATGCATCCATCTGAAAAGATCACATTTGCACTTTTAACAAACTGAATACGCTAAGAACAATTTCCTTTTAAAAGCTGCAACAGGAGCCCACAGTCCTCAAATGTTGAAGCCCTCATCCCCGCCCCAGCTCCTCCTAACCTGCCCATCTAATCCTCTTCTCCGAACTATCCTTACTGACCCACAGAAATGTCCGCAGAGACACGAAGGAAAGAAAAAGGAGGAGAACAAGCAAGAGGGAGGAAGAACACACTGTGCACGTGGGATGGGACCATCACGTTAGGGTCACACATTCCGTATGGTAATCACAGAGAACAGGAAGCCAGTCACAGCAAGCACGGGCTTCAGCAGACTGCCATGGCCGAGTGTGCGGGCATGCCTCGAGATACCCTTCCTGTGACTCAGGCAGGACCTGCGTGAAGGGCTGTTACGTGGTAACGAGGAAATAAAGCTAATTTGCCTTGAAACAAGAACTCTCCAGGCTGAGTCCTAACAGCACTGCACGACTGATGAAATAAAACAGTTAATATCACGTGTACAGTGTTTAACTGCTAACAGAGAACAGTAATACAGCAAAAAACACACCTTCTTTTTCTTTTTTTAAAAAGAGATTTTTGATATATGGCCCCTGTGCTCGCCAGAAAGACAGAAAGCGAGAAATCACCCCCCAGGGGGGACTGCCATGCCACAATCCCTTCCCTTCCACTCTCCTCTCAGGACTTTGGGCACATACACGCGTGCCTAGCGTGAGTTTTAAGCCGCCAGGTCTGGCACTTGAACCACCGTCAACTATGTGGGAGTCTAGCAACATAACCATTGCGCCACCTGCTGTTCCCCAAAGGAAACATTCTCAATTTTGAAGGGGCATGCATACCACTTAGGGAAGGAGGGAGATGCTGTCTCTGATACCTCCATATCTAGTATGTAGAGCTAGAAGAAAATGTTGGTTAAGAAAAGTGCAACGTGCGAAGTCCCTTTCAGAATCTAACACAGGGCTGAGAAAGCCTTGTAGGAACATGCGTATACAGCCGTCTCCCTGTAGCCACAAGTGCTGCTTCCGCCAGTTTCTGTTACCCACAATATGAAAACAGATGAGTTGAAACATTAGGGTATTCTGAGAGAGACCACACTCACTTAACTTTTATTATAACATATAGTTGTAATTATTCCACTTCATTATCGCTGTCGTTAATCTCTTACTGTGCCTCATTTATGAGTTAAGTTTTATGACAGTATGTATGTACAGGGGAAAATACACAGCACATGTAACATTAGACACTACCCAAGGTTTTAGGCCCCCACCAGATGTCTTGGAATGTAACCCCCCTGCAGATAAGGTGTGACTCCATATGCACAAAATATTCTCAAAGGACCGAATTTCAAGAAATTCATAAACTGTTAAAAAAGTCTCAAGTTAAAAATTTAGTCTGGAATTGAGAATTCAAAACAGGAAACCACTTTGATAAGTTTCTAGCTAAAAATATAGAAAGAAAAAACATTTAGTTCTTTAAATTATCATTGAGGAAATTTATTTTCCAATTTCTTTTCACTATATTCGAGAAAGGATTGCAAAAGGTTTTTGTTTGTTTGTTTGTTTTTTAAGAAAAAGCACAATACCTATCGCACTGTCTACACTGCAGAATGAGATCTTCTTCTCTGTAGCTGCGACAGCAGACCGGGCAGGAAGACAAGCTTGCACAAGGCGCACACTGAGTGTAATTGTTCTGCCACTCACATCGGGGGCCTGCAGACGTCGCTCCACAGTGCCTGCACCAAACACACCTGGAATCCAAGCCCCCCCCAAAGTCTGTGTTATTTACTTGGTTACTAATGCCAGATGTGAGCAGGACAGGAGGGAAGCATTTAGCGTGGAAGTGAACTTTTTCTGGTCAGTGACACCTACCAATGGTAAGTGTGCACTACGTGATTAAACAGATGTGGCTAATCTTTACAACTCAAGTGGCACGGGGAAGTTAGGAACGTGAGAGACTAACGCCATGACCACAGACATCAATCCTGGAGTACCATTTGCACTTCCAGCCTCCTTTGGGAACTGTCTGCAGTGGAGGATCCAGGCAGTAGGTGTGGTAACTTATGTCACAATCATCACACAGAAGGAGTCTTCCAGGATCGGTGGCCTTCCCGCAGGCTTCGCACACAGTGCACTCGAGACACCGCCAGCCTTTGCTCAGAACCACTTTAGTGATCTGCAAAAGAAACAAGCAGGTCATGTGGCTTACAAATTCGCCTCCATCTCATTTTGCATGACTGTACTATATAAACTAACAATGTGCTTATGGACCTAGCAGCAGCAAAGAGGCAGGCAACTACCATCTGTCAGGCACCTCCTGTGGCCCTATGCTGGTGAGGCATGCTCACGCCTCGAGAAACTGACCTACTGAGCAGGTTAATACAAACAGGCATCGTTTTCAAGAACTCGGAGAAGCTGACACATTAGTGTTGATAAAGGATTTGAAAGCACATCAACAAACTCCATTTATGGCACTTGCATTGATTTCATGCTCCTGACACTTGTGAACATGTCATAGGGACTCAGATATTAAAATCAACAGGAAAAATACAAAAGAAATTAAGATAAAACATAAGGGGCCGGCAGGTGGTGTGGTGGTTAAAGGGGCTGGACTCCCACATGGCTGAGCGCAGTTGAAGACCTAGACCTGGTGGCTTGCTTTCTCGCTTTCCCTTTCTCTCTCTGTCTCTGGTCAAATTAAAAATAATACTAACAGATGGAATTAAATAAATAAATAAATCTTATTTTTAAAAAAAAAAGGTAAAAGCCTAAGCTCCCAGGACCACGTTGGAATCTTGGAAGGTTTACAGGCTACTGGGCTGGGACTTGAAGTTCGATGTTACCTTCCCTATTTATCCTCCTTGGTCCCAAAGAACTAAACTAGAAAACTTAAGCAGCTCTGTATTCCTGATAAACTCCTCGAAGAAGAAACTCCAAGGAGTACTGAGTCTGGGACCAGCGTGGCACCACGGGCGGGGGGTGCCGGGGCACAGTGCTGGAGGCCATGTGGGAAGGCTGGACCGTGGACAGCTGCAGGGCTCTGGAGTTTGCAGAGTGAAGACCATGCAGGTGGTACGTGCTTTTCTCTCTCTCTGGAAATAAAACTTTTAAAAAAGTTTCTGAACCTTCTTAAACATTTCAAAAGATTAGTGTCTACAGATACAAAGAACCACAAAGTGCCTGAAATAGCGAGCAAATGAGGTACAGAGTTCAGATCACGAGGAATGAGAATGTGTAAGAGCTGCCAGAGAGGAAAATAAAAGGGAGAAATCCAAAGGCAAACTTCCCAACTCTGGATCTAGAAGAGTGTATCTGTTTCTAAATTCTTTAGGAAACACTTTACGAATGTGCCCTCAGCAGAGGGAGACCCCATAGTGAGAAGTGCCCTAAGAGGCGTGGTCATGCCTCAATTGTGGCCTTCCAAGTGTGGCTCTTAACCCAGCTAAAAAAGTGTGAAGGGCGGACGCCTTGTAGATATAAGAGGACTCACATTTCAGCTCCCGCTTACTCCTAACGAAGGTACCAAGAGATGAGTGGGACAGAACGAGGACACATATCAAGAAAAGGAAGACATGGCAGTGACTCCAACAAAGGTTATCAGCCCAAGGAAGTTCAAGGCTGAGAGCTGACCAACAGACATGGGAAACACGGGCATGGGTGAGAGCAGAAAAACGGGAAGCCCAGGAAGAAGTAGAACTCTTCCAAGAAAAGAAGACATTTGATATAATCTGAAGTGATTGTGCTTCCACGGGAGGTAAAAACAACAAAAATGAATCAAGACTAATGAGTCTTCTTCTTGCTACTAAAAATGCCACAGGAGACCAGCAGACGGCATAACGGTTAGGTCACTAGACTCCTACATAGTCGACCGCAGTGTTGAGTCCCAGACTTGGGGGCTTAAAACATACTGGGTGCGTGTGTGTACGTGCCCAAAGCCCGAGAGGAGAATAAGGAGAAGGGACTGCGGCGTGGCATCCCCCCGAGGGGTGATTTCTCACTTTCTGTCTGTCTCTCCAGTGAGTGTACATGCCCTGAAAGCAAAAATCTCTCTTAAAAAAAAAAAATCCTCAGAAAACC
The DNA here is from genome assembly GCF_000334495.1 of Tupaia belangeri chinensis. Lineage (NCBI taxonomy): Eukaryota > Metazoa > Chordata > Mammalia > Scandentia > Tupaiidae > Tupaia > Tupaia belangeri. The sequence continues at coordinate 1,402,094 of NW_006159763.1, forward strand.
AAGTCTAATACACTATTTTAATCTGCAATGACCACTTAGTCACAGTTGACATTTTATTACTTTTACTAAATGTGGTAATCTGACTCTATGGGGAGGATGCTGGGAAAAGGCAGGGGGTTATTTTAAGAGCTAAACTGGAATTTACTTATGGGAAGAGGTCAACAAAATCCAACATTGCTAAAGCAGTAGCACGAGCTTATTATCTAAAACTATAAAGCTAACTATTATACAAGACATACCTGATAGGATTAAAAGTGACCCCCTCTGGGCCCTACAAGAGGAGCCAACAGGTGGTGTGGTGGTTAAGGTTCTGGACTCTCCACAATGGCTGACCACGGTTCGAATCCTACACCTGGCAGCTTGAAAATCACATTGGGTGTGTGTGCATGTGTTCCCGAAATCCCAAGAGTAGAATGGATTACAGTGTGGCCATGCCCACTGGGGGGGGGGGATGGTTTCTCACTTTTCTCTCACTGTCTTTCTATGGGAAGAGCATGCGCCATGCGGTGCAACAAGAAAAATGTGGCTGAGTGGTCATCTCAGATGGAGGGGGGAATAAGACAGGGCGGGTTGTTCATTATGAAGTTTTCAATGTCACGTGATTTTCTAAGGATGTGTACTTGTCATTCCGCTTAACCTACTGATTTTTTAAAACTAGGATTAGATTACAAAGTTATATTATTTACTCAAAGGGAGGAAAGGGCCTAGGGTGGAAGAAGCAGGGTGGCTGACTGCAGTAGTGAGCAAACGTCCTGTAAAGAACCAGACGGCAAATATTCTAGGCTGCTGTGGCCATGATGGCTGTGCCAACACGCAGCTGTGCTACTGCAGTGAACGAGCAGCTACAGAGAACACAACAAAAGAGCACGGCTGTGTATCAATACAAGTTCGTTTGCAAAGAGAGGCAGCAGGCCAGGTTTGCCCCGTGGGCCATGGTTTGCGAACCCTGGCTCAGAAGAGACGCAGAGGGCCTAGAGGAGGAGCAGACAGATCTAAGGCGCTCGGCAGCAGAGGGTCGCATCCCTGCCTTTGCTTCATTTCTGTATCTTTCCACGCACACACACATGCCTTCACCCCTGCATCTTCTCACTTCACAGATACTTACCCTGTGGCCCCTTACAGCCCGACTCTCACAGGCTCTGTCTCCATCTACTCTTTCACACGCTGCTTCCCGGTCTCCATGGCCACTCCACCGAAACCGTGCAAGTTACCCAGTCGAGACTCTGACTCTGGGATCTAGTCACACCTTGGTGTTTGTGTTACCCTTCTGCAATATTTCGACACGTGAACATTTTTTCCCTTTTGACCTTTCTCTTACCCTAGACATTAGGGTTTAATTATCAATTCATTTTCCCGCTGTGAAACTGGCTCAGCGAAGGTTTCTGAGAGTTCTTTTAAGCAGGGTGCTGTCCAGGACTCATACGGTACCAGGTGGAAATCACAGCCACCGGGCCAGTCTTTTCCCCATCATCAGGGACTAGGAGATGGGGCAAGATGTGTCCAACTGCAGTTTCCCAGTCTGGACACCTCGCAACCCAGGATTATGACCTCCGAGAGGTGAGGACAGGCAGGCCTGACCTGTGCTCTCTGCCTGTGGCCAGCACCCAGAATGCAGGAGCAGACACCCCGGGGCAGAATACAATGGCCCTCTGAGCTGAGGAGAGGCTGCGGGAGCAGGAATTTGCAGGTCAGAGGACCGGAAAGGAAGCCGCAATGAGCAAGAGCTCAGAAGTCCACACAGTCCCGAGTCACTGTCACTGGCTGACACCACGCTGCACATCCCCCAGGCTATAAATAAGAGTCCACCACCAGGGCAAATACCAACTGGGAATTTGTGACCTGAGCAACTGCCAGGGCCAACATAGGCTGGAAGATATGACTCCCAAGCAGTCACAGTGTAGACACTGGATAACAGGGGTAGGATCCTGCAAATGCCCCAGAAGCCTTCAACTAGCACTTGGTAAGCTAGCACTACAACGGCAGTTCTCAACGTTCAGCCTAGAGGGGCCAGCAGCTGGCATGGTGGTTGGGGCACTGGACTCCCACACGGCCAGCCGTGGTTTGAGACCTGGGCCTGGACTCCCACATGGTCAGCCGCAGTCTGAGTCCTGGACCTGGTGGCTTGCTTTCTCACTCCCTCAACCCTCTGGTAGGTACACATCCCTAGAGCAAACATACATACATAAAATAAATACTTTTTTGAAAAGGCACAGTCTAGAGAACCCCAGAGGGTGTGTGAGGTCAAAGGGATTTCTACGGTTATTCAGGTAGAATCCGTCCTCTCACTTTAATGCCCTCCGAGTGTGCCGTGGTTCTGAGCGGCGACACATAGGACGTCGCAGAACTGAGGGTACAGTGTGGACCTGTACACACTTGTGGGCCAGCATTTTTCATTTTAAGTCTCTAAAATGCTAAATCCTGATAAACAAATATTCTACAGGGTCTCTCAATAATTTCTAAGTGTGTTCAGGGCTCCAAAACCAAAAAGTTTGAGAACAGCCACCCTAAGGGGAACAATTTCCAGATCTATCCCAGAAAATTTTAAAGGAAGGTTTTTTTGTTTGTTTTTTTGTTTGTTTTTTTCTTTTTAGGATTTGTCATAAGGTGGTGAGCTCACCAGAAAGAGGTAACGTGAGCAATCACCCTCCAGGAGGATGCCACGTGGTAACCCCTCCTCCTCCCCTCTCCTCTTGGTATTTTGGGCATGCATCCTGAGGTACTGGCATGACTTCAAGCCATCAGGTCCAGGACTTGAACCACAGTGGGCCACGTGGGGATCCAGCACCTTAACGACCACACCACCTGCTGGCCCCAAAAGGAAACTCCTTAAATAAGATCCAACTTTTTCACAAAGACCTGTCACAACAAAAACAAGCGGAAACAATTCACCTGTCCCTAGTGCAAGGCTACGCTCTCACTAATGACGGGCGATGTCCTGTCCTGCCCACAGTGGCATTTGTGGTATGAAAGGAACTGTGTGCGGTTAAAAAACCACACACTTAACCCCCCACTCTGCCAGAAATGAGTTGTCTGACAGTGTACTGTCTGATCTTAACTCACTGTAGCTTCACTTATCTGTAAAATGAGAACTGAGCACTGCTGGACGAGTTAATAAAAACACGACCGTTCTGAGCAGAAGCCCTTCTGTCCCCACTTCTCTCCTGAACCGCCTTCCCAGTGCAGGTAAGGAGAGCTGTCATAGGCAGGCATCAGGCTGGCTCAGGGACCTTACATCCCATCCTGACAGATCTTCCTCCATGCCCTTGGGTAAGAAATGGAAGTATTTTGAAAACAAATTCTAACAGCAGCAGCAAAACTTAACGAGAACGTAAAGATACAAAGAGGAAAAAACTTCTGTTTGTTCTGTGCATATCTAATTCTATTTTTTTAAACCATCGATACACTGTGTGTTGTTTATAGTGAAAATATTGTGAATGACTAATTCTTAATTTTATTTATTCTTTTTTTTTTTTTTATTTTTGAGAGGGGCACGTGTGCTCACCAGACAGACAGAGACATAGAGACAGAAAGCGAGAAATCACCCCCCAGGGTGGATTGTCATGTTGCAATCCCTTCTCCTCCATTTTCCTCTCAGGATCTTGGGCATGCATGCACATGCACCCGGCGTGAGTTTTAAGCTACCAGGTCTGGGATGCGAATCGTGGTCGACTACGTGGGAGTCCAGCGACATAGCCATTACGCTAACTGCTGGTTCCCTATTTGTTCATTTTTTTATTTATTTAAGTTTGACCAGAGAGGGACAGAGATAGAGATAGAGAGAGAGAGAGAATGTGAGAAAGCAGGGAGCCAGGACAGAGACTCGAACCATGGTCAACCATGTGGGAGTCCAGCACTCTTAACTACCATGCCAACTGCTAGTCCCATGAGCAACTAATTTTAGAAAAGCACATAAAATAACTGTACTACTCTTCTATTTGAATAGGTTAAGTACAGTTTTTAACTTTGATTCCTAAAGTCAGAAACAACTTTATTACTCTAGAAAAGAACAGCAGTGTAGTTATCAGTAACAAAATCCCACAGGGTACATGATTTCTTTCTATACTGGCATTTGGGTAAATCCATGATAAAACACTGGTGTTCTGAAGGGCAGAAGAGAAACAGGTAAAAATTAGTGGTAAGGTTCAGGGTGAGCCATGACCAGAGAAGCTGAGGCAAGTATTCGTATAACCCTAGAAAGGCACTGGTCGTGGGGCACACAGAGGACCCTACTGAACAGACACACCCCGTGCTTCCTTCCAGTCCCCATTCTGCTGCTTTATTCAACTAGCAAGTTTTATTTAGACTGAGTTTTTCCCCCTAGAGGTGCATGCACTTGACAAAGACAAGAGAGAGGGTGCAGGCCCCCCAGCAGGGCACAACCATGCCACAATTCCCTTCTCTGTGTCTCTATTCTGTTAGGACTTGGGACACAAGTGCCATGTGTCCAGTGTGTTTTTTCAAGTCACCGGGGTCAGGATTCAAACCAAGCTGTTGTCCGTGTGGAATCTAGCTCCCTTAAACACTATGCCATGGGGCCAGTCCAACACTGAGCTCTTGGAAATAAATTTTAAAAAGAAAAAAAAAAAATGAGTACAACAGCTGAAGTACTGACTGAGACATGTCTGTCTTTAAATAGCCTTTGAAACGAAGTGCATGATTGCCATTTAAAGGCTCCCCTATAAGTGTCTGGAACCCAGTGCTGTGGCTCCTGGTTATTATGGAATTACATGGAGCATGACACCTGTTTGGTTTCTTTCAGCTACCAGAAGAAAACGTCTGTGTGTGTATGGGTAAAGGTTGAGAGTGAATGTGGAAGAATTACGGGCTAATGAATGTCAAGTAATCTAGTTGTTCTCAACTTTCGTTCTCAGCAAAGTGAACCACCTAAATCTAATGCCTTAGCAAGTAAGTGTACAGTCAGACTAAGGTGTCTTTCAGCTAAATGCATTTCATAAGCTTATTTTATTTCTTGGGAGAGAGAAAGAAGCAGGCAGGCACCAAGCCCATCAGGGCTCCCATACGCCCAGCCCTGGTCTGTACAACAGCCAGAGTCCCAGCCCAGCACACACAGGGAGCTCTAGTCAGGGTCAGGACACAGGACTTTCCCTCGTGAGTCCAGCCCCTCGGAGTATGGCGCTCCCACGGCACCACTGCTGCCTGCCCCCAACCCCAAACACGCGTTTTCACATTTTACATTGCTAAGAGAATGGCAGCATACTTGGTTCACATTAAGACTGTAAGTTCACAGAGAAATTTATTGAGGGAACAAGTACTTGAAAGCAGTACCTGAATGACACAGATATTGCTGCATATGTACTGTAATTATAACAAATATCTTGAATAATCGTAAGAACTAGGAGTGGCATGTACTACTCAAATCCAATCAAACCCAGTATGTTTGCTAACTCGCTGAAGTGTGTTTACCTTAATACTGACACAGTACGGATGGTAACACTGACCACACTGAGAACAAGCCAGCAGTCTTCCTTCTGCTCCTTGGCCAAAACTGCCACAGACCACACACATATCCTGAAATCGAGAACACATACACAATTTAATTGGAGAGCAAACTAAGAATACACAGATTTTACTTAAAAATACCTTCTTAACTAAAATAGCCCTACGGCTAAATGAACACCAGAGAACTTCCATGCATGTGGAATAAAGCAGAAATGAGCAAGGAGGCACTGCGGAGCAGAAGGCATGACCCGCACCTGATGCGCGGTGAACTTGTCACTGCTGGAGAACAGCACCACTGTGTTGTGCATGGAGTTCTCCTCCTCGTCCTTGCAGGATGGGGTGTCCGCGGTGGAGGCCTGCAGAAAGCAGAACGCACAGACGTGAAGCTACATCTCCAAGTGCATCACCTTCACTGCAAAGCTTTAGAAAATTCATATTCGAAATACAATTTCTGTAAAAGTCTAGACTAACAATCCCAAGTTATATTACTAATGCCAAAGCACTACCTTAAAATAATGAGTCACCTTTCTTTTTTTAAAAAAAGAGAATTTTTGCTATAGGGTGCGTGCACTAGCCAGAAAGACAGGAAGAGAAAGGCAAGAAATCAACCCCTGGGGGGATGGTCATGCCACAGTCCCTTCTCCTCTCAGGATCTGGGGCATGCATGCAAATGGGCCTAACATAGGTTTCAAGCTATGCGGTCAGGACTTAAACTTGTGGTCAGCATGTGGGAGCCCGGAGCCTGAACCACTACACTACCTACTGGCCCTAAATCATGACTTCTTTTAAATTCACTTAATTGTCTCTTTAGCATTTTAAATCCTATTATATGAGAAAGTATAAACCTGTTTTTAGTAAGACTTGATTATGCAGAAATTCTAATCAAGAAATCATAAAACTGTAACACTAAGGGACTTCAAGAAGTTCATGGAGGAATGGAATTAAATTGTTAAGTTTATTTTGGTGTAAAATGATTTTTTTAATCCATGAAAAGTTTTTCATAATATGCATTTTCCATGAACTTTGTGAGGACCCCACACATTACATGCACACACTAGTACACACACTCCCCACTCTATGTTAGTGACACTGAAGACGTGCACTGTGTTAAGCCCAAACTGCTATAAAGTAAAATATGCAATGATTTTGAGACATTGTAGCAAGCAAAAAGGAATGAAAAAACACCTCATTAATTAATTTGTATATACTACTACATATTAAAATAGTTAATATTTTGGAGATATCAGTCAAATAATAAGCATGAAAAATTAGTCTCACCTGTTCATGTTTTTAATGTGGTATATATGATTTATAAAGTCTATATAATTTTAAGTCTAAAATTATAAAAATGTAATCATAATAATTATAATAATTAACATTACCTAGACAGCATTGCTTTGGAACATAATTATTTTGAAGAATTTATCAAAAGAAAGAACTTGGTATAATTTTTTTGAGAAATTTTTTTCTATAGGGCACATGGGCTTGCTGAAGAGGCAGAGAGAGAGAGAGAAATACAGAAAGAGAAAAGTCACCCCCTGGGGGGATGGTCCCACTGCAATCCCGTCTCCTCCATTCTCCTATCGGGATTTTTTAACACAACACAAGTTTCAAGCTGCCAGGTCCAGGACTCGAATCATGGCTGGCCACGTGGTAGTCCAGTGCTTTAACCACTATGCTACCTGTTAGTCCTTGGTTATACCTGATCATATCAATGAAGTATCCCCTGGCTTGCTCACTTCCAGAGTACTTATCATGAAAGAAGTTCTAATAGCTACTATAAAAGAGAAAAGGGAGGCCAATGACCCCCCAAGTTGTAAAATACCATCCTTTTGTCTTAAAGAGAGAATATCCTACTCTGGAAAGAAAAAGTTGAAACGTAGTAAGTTAAAGTCAGCATCTGACATAATGTAATATGATTACTTTTCTCAAGGAATGTCTGAAAAATGATTCACTAATTAGAGGAATATGTTACAGTACTATTCTTTAATATAAATACATTTAAATGGATTTTTAATGGACAGTATTATTATTTTATGATAGAGTCAACAGTAAGAGTAGTTACAGTCATAAACAGTCTCAAGACTACATTGTGAAATTGTAATGAACCTAAATATTCATCACTAGTGAATGACTAGAACTATGGTAAATCCAAATTTTGGAAAGTTATACATTTAAAAAAATAGGTAAGTAGAGGGGTTGCCAGGTGGCATGGTGGTTAAAGACACTGGACTCCCATGTGGCTGACCAAGGTTCGAGTCTCAGATTTGGTAGGTTGCTTTCTCTGTTTCTCTTGTAAAATTAAAACAAATAATAATAAATAAATACTTAAATAAAATAATCCTTTAAAAAATTTTAAAAATAGGTAAGTAGAAACTTATATGGAATTCCATGTGGCATAATCAAGACACTGAGTGGAAAAATAAGCTGCAGAATAATACGTAAGGAGCAGTGCTGTGGTCTAAAAGCAGTCTTACATGTAGTCTACTGGCACAGATACGAGAATGAACTTGCAAAAAGTTCACGGAAATGCTCACTGTGAAAAAATCATGTAAGGATTTCAAAATTTTCTACACCCAAAAAAGGTCATAGAATTCTATTTTCTCATTTACTTTTTGAAGTCACCACATAATACAGTGAACCATAGAAACTACTGATTTTCCAACTCAAAAATGGTTGAATATTGGCAATTTTGTAAGTCTAATCTATCAAAAATATGTAAGCAGACCAAATGGGAACATAAAGAACAAGTACAAAATATATAGTAGTGGTAGAGTTCTCTTCAATCTACCCAGTGTTTTATTTTTTGACAGAGAAAGATATTCACATATGATTTATGTACCACAAAATCTGCTTTCTGAAATTCAAGAGAATTGCCCAAGGTGATTGATGGAAGGGGACTGACCACCCCACCACAGCAGTGAGCGCCGCCCAGCACAGTGACTGGGCTCAGACCACCGGGCTAATGCATGTCAAGCAGGTCACTAAGTACAGAACTGTGGAGATGCTAAGGTATGGCTCATGAATGGGTACTGAAATAAAAAGTGTCCAATGGGACCCCCAAAACAGAAAACTCAGACAGTATCATAGAGTAGCTCAAAGAATTGGTGCATGAACTCAATGGAGGGAGAAAGAGAGGGAGAGGAGAAAGAACCGCCCGTGGGGAATGGTCATGCCACAGCCTCATTTCTCCCTCATTCGGGGATCTGGTGCACACACACAACACGCACTTGGCT
>NW_006159763.1:1410809-1427114 GCF_000334495.1 Tupaia belangeri chinensis
CCTGGGACTCGAACCTCGCTGTTGGCTATATAGAACCCAGCTGCCTCTATCACCTGGCCATGAAACCAGCCCTACTCTGCTTAAAGGGAAATTTAGCCAGAGAATGCTTTAGTGACAATTATAAACAAGGAAGAAATATGATATTCCCAACATGAACCAGAAAGTTTGCACTGTAAAACTAAAATATAGCCTAGATTTGAGAGGAAGAGAAAACATACTTCAATAATAAATGCTGTAAAATCAAGAACTGTTTATATAGCAATTATACATGCAAGAAATAAAACAATGTCACTTGACCCATTGTTTTCATTTTATCATTTATTTCATTACCTTTCAAGTCTAAAAAAATAAAGCCTGCCTCAAGGGCAAAAGAAGGCAATCTTTGGAGGAAAGAAAGTGCTATTATTGGCTGTGTACATCTTAGTCTCATTTACCTGAAGGTGACAGGAATTTCATTTTCCTGGACCACAGACAGAAGACAAGAGCCTCACAGGCTAGTGATTTCCAAGTAGGGATATGTAGGAGTGAGCCAAAAAAACTAAGAGCAAATGAAACTCAACGTGAAAAGAAAGGAAATAAAGAAAGAATGGAAATAAATAAAACAGAAAGAAAAAACAATGAAGCAATGAAAGCAAAAGCTAGCTCAAGACCAACTGATAAATCTCTAGCAAGACTGATCAGAAGAAAAAGACGACACAAGTCACCAATATCAGAAATGAGGAAGGTAATGTCGCTACATTCACAGATGTTAGAAGGATGGTAAAGAAACATTATGATTAAGTCTATACCCATTAACTTGTCAACCTAGAGAAATGGACAGAATTACTAAAAGGACAAATTTAGGGAAGACAAAAAAGGTCATCCAAATACAGATTCCTATCAAAGAAACTGAATACATAGTTAAAAGCCATCCCATAAAGAAAATTCTAGGCCAAGTTGGCTTCACAAACGAGTAAGAATGAAATTTTCCAAGACTATGTATTTTTTTCCAGAAAATTAAAGAGAATATACTTTCTAATTCATTCCATGAGGCTGGCATTATGCTAATTCCCAAATCAGAAAAATACATTAGAAGAAAAGAAGACTACAGACCAATATCCCTCATGAACAGACATAAAAAGCCTAAAAACCAATACAAACTGAACCGGGCACTGAATTAAAAACTGCAGCATTGTGGGGTAGTCAGTAATGTGGCTGTTAGTGAGGCTGTATTCCACATAGCTGTGTGGATGGAGTCCTGACCTGGAGACTTGGAAAACATGCCAAGCACATGTGCCCAAAATCCCAAGAGGAGAATGGAGGCGAAGGGACTGCTATGTGGCCAGGCCCCTCTGTGGGGGGCTAGGGGGTAATTTTTCACTGTCTGTGTCTCTGGTGAGTGCAAGCATCCTATAGCAAAATTCTCTTAAAAAAAAAAATTGCTGAGAGTAAATCTTGAGTATTCTCAAAAAAAAAAAAGTCACTTTATGAAGTGATAATATATATTAATTAGCTTGTGATAATTTTTTCGCAATGTATAAATATATCAAAACTTCATGTTGTATACCTTAAACATATACAATTTCTGTCAACTATACCTGAGTAAAGCTGAAAAAAAAAAACAAACAAGCAAAAAAACCTCCAAAACCATATGATCATCTCTACAGATGCAAAAAAAGCTTCAATAAAATGTAATACCCACTGATTTAGGAGGTGGGGGTAATAAGAGCTCTTAGCGAATTACAACCAGAAAGGGGCTTCTTCAAACTGATTTCAGGTGTCTATTAAAAAAAAAAAAAAAAACAGCAACAGAAAAGACTAGAGGTAACACACTACTTACGATGAAAGACTAAATGGTCTCCCTGAGACCAAAAACACCACTTGTAGTCAACATTGAAACACAAGCCAGTGAATGTAATACAAAAATGAATAGAAACAAAAGGTCTCAAGATTGGGGAAAGAAGACATAAAACTATCTGCAGACACATGGTTATTTGTAAAGAAAATATAACAGATAATGCAAAAAGGCAACTAGAAGCAACAAATGAGCTCAGTAAGGCTGTAGGATAGACTACACAACACACAAATGAGTAGTATTTCCATGTACCAGCAACCAAAAGTCAGAATTTGAAATGAAAACAATATAACCATCTACAATCCCATAAAAATATGAAATACTTTGGAACACATCTGAAAAAAATATGCAAATCCCCTGTATGTTGAAAAGAACAGAACATCATGGAGAGAAATTCAATAAATTCAAATTCATTCTGAAGAAATGGAGAGAAACATAAACCATGTTCACAGGTTCAATGACTCTCCATGACGTTAAATGTCAGTATAGGACCAGTCGGTGGCATGGTGGTTAAAGTGGCTGGATCTCACATGGCCAACAGCATGGTTCAAGTCGTGGATCCCAGAGATCTAAAAAAGCATGCTGGGCATGTGTGCATTCATGCCCGAAATCTCGAAAGGAGAAATGGAGAAGGGATTGAGACATGATCATCCCCCATAAGGGGTACTTCCTCATATTCCCTCTTTCCTCCATCTCTCTCTCCATCAAGTGCACATACCCTCTGGCAAATTTTAAAAAAACTAATAAAAATTAATAAATGTCAGTTTTCTCCAAATTTATCTATAATTTGAGTGTAAACTCAATCAAGATCTTCAAAGTTTTCCCTGCAAAAATTTACAAACTAATTCTAAAGTGCATAAAGAAGGGGTCATTAATAAGTTTGTGAAAAATATGTACTATGAACATGGATTTCAAAAGTTTTGTACCAGAATAAACTTTTTTTTTTTTTTAAGGTTTTGGTCATGGGGCTCACGTGCTCCTCAGAGAGAGACAGAAGAGAATCTCCAAGGGGATGGCCATACCACAATCCCTTCTCCAGGATTCTGGACATGCACATACACGTGCCTGGTGTGATTTTCAAGCTGCCAGGTCTGGGACTCAAACCATGGTTGGTCATTGAGTCTCTAGTGCTTTAACCATTATACCACCTGCTGGCCCTCAAAATAAACTTCTAACGTAATTTTATTATTTCACAATCTTCTGAAATCCTCTGTCTAAATACAAAGGACCGAGATTAGTCAAAACAACTTGGAGGGCCAGCCCATGCATAGTAGGTAAGGCAGGATCTCATGTAGCTGACTGTGTAGTTGAGCCCTGGAGCCAGTGGCTTGAGAAACAAACATGTCAGGCACATGTGCATGCTTGCCCACTATCCCAAAAGAGAGAGGGAGAGGGAGAGAGGGAGAGAGGGAGAGAGGGAGAGAGGGAGAGGGAGGAAGAAGGGATTGCAATGTGACAATTCCTCGTGAGAGGTACTTTTTTACTTTCTCTGTCTTTGTCTAGAGAGCACATGCACCCTCTAGCAAAATTTAAAAAATTAAATATTAAACAAAATAAAGCAAAAAAAATCCACCAAGTTTGAGAAAGTAGAAAAATCAATAGTTACTATAAAAAAGTGATCAAGATCACACAGCATTGGCCGAAAGATGAATGAACAAATAAATCATAGAGTCCAAAAATACATCTACATATATATGAATAGCTAATTTTCAATAATGATAAAAAGACAATTCAGAGAAACGCTGCTAAAAACAACTGTACATTGGGAACCAGCAGTTAGCGTAATGGCTATGTCGCTGGACTCCCACGTAGTCGACCGCGGTTCATGTCCCGGGCCCGGTGGCTTAAAACTCACGCCGGGCGTGTGTGCGTGCGTGCCCAAGATCCCGAGAGGAGAATGGAGGAGAAGGGATTGCGGCGTGACCATCCCCCCTGGGGGGTGATTTCTCGCTTTCTGTCTCTATGTCTCTCTCTGTCTGTCTGGCGAGCGCACGCGCCCTACAGTGAAAATCTCTCCAAAAAGAAAACAACTGTACATTCAACATGCAAACAAAACTTTGATTTAAAGTCATACCACATACTACAACTAAGCAGAACTGGATCAGAGATTTAAATTTAAAACAATAAAAGTTCTAGAAGAAAATACAGAACATATTTATGACCTTAGATTATACAACTACTTCTCAAATACCAAAAGTACAAACCACAGACGAAAAAAGTAATCAATTGGATTTTACCAAAATTACAACACCTGTGCTTGGAAAGATACGGTTAAGAAAATGAAAAGATATTACAAAATGTGAGAAAATATTTGCAAATCCTAAATATGATAGAAAACTTACGTCCAGAAGACATTAAAAACTCTCAAAAATCAGTAAGTTAAAATACGACTCAGGGCCACCTGGTGACATAGTGGTTAAGGCAGCTGGATCCTACATGGCTAACTGCACCGTGCAGCCCCAGACACAGTGGCCTGAGAAACACACCAGCTGTGTGCACATGTGAGCCCCAAATCCCGAGAGGAGCTTGGAGAAGAAGAGATGGCAGTGTAGCCACCCTCTTTGGGGGGTGTTCCTATCACCCTTTCCTGAGGCAGTACATGTGCCCTATGGCAAATTTTTAAAACTTACCCAAATTTCTTAAATGGGCTAAAGATCTGAATTGACTTTATCAAATAAAATACCCAGATAATAAATAAGCATCTAAAAAGATGACATCTTAGTCATGAGGAAATGCAAATAAACTACCATTAACATATCTATTAGAATAGCTGAAATTAAGACAAATGATCAAACCCTTAGTAAATTAAGAAAAGAGAGCAAAGATAAGAAGCCAGAAATTATCAAAGAAAACCAGACTGGAGGTTCAAACAAAATGCAAAGTAGAGAGAGAAAGTAAAATAATTTTAGCCTATTTATGTAACTTTAGGAACTAAATATTAACAATTTGCTACAAATAAGCTTATCATCATTAACTGGCCTTTAAAGATTACGGCAAATATAAATGAAAATGAAGCAAGTCTCACCCCCGGTAATACAACAGCTCCAATTCCAGTTTTTAGTTTTGACCTGCCTCTGCCACCTCGTCCTGACAGTCCCGCACCACGAGGTCTCCGCTTCCCTGGAAATCCAGACCCACGGCCCTATGTAACAGATAAGAAAAAGTCAACATTCTGTAACTGCTCAAAATAATTTTTAAATCCAAATGTCACTGAGATAAAGCATTTTATTAAATGTTATACAAATATTTGCTTCTCTTATTCGGATCAGATGATAAGTATCAACAGACCAGGTTTATTACTTGTGTCTTTAAATATGTATTCCACAACTTCAAGATATAAATACAAATCCTTATCACTTGAAAATCAAGCTTTGGATCTGTCATTCGGAACACTCTCCATCAGCAGACCTTGGCATTACTTTTCCATTTCTTAACACTAAATTCCAGGTGACAACAGCCACGACAGAATCCAGATTATCTCCATGTGCACCAAACTGTACCCTACAGATAACTATGAGGAAAACTCCCTTGCTGACTGGCCGCTGTGATTATAGGAATAGTTAACATTTATCGAGTACTAACTATGTACTGATTAAGTTTTTTATTTTAAAAAAACATCCTTCAAGGTAAACGCTATTTTCAATTTCCATTTTAGATACAAGTATATTGAGGGATAAAAATGTTAATGTATGGTCTATGGACTTCATGTCCCTGGTTTTTAACCACTATGCCATACTGCATGAAAATTCATTTTTGCTAGTGTATGACAATATTCTTCCTGTCATTAAAATTCAGTCAATTTACTTAACTATTCAACATCTGTCTTATGAACAAAACATGTCCACTTCATCCTACCATTGTATTTGGAGGAAAACAATTATTTTAAAAATTAAAGGAGGGGCCAGCAGGTGGCGTGGTGGTTAAGGTGCTGGACTCCCACATGGCTGACTGTGGTTCGAGTCCCAGACCTGGCAGCTTGCTTTCTATCTCTCTGTCTCTGTTTCTCTGTGGTCAGGGTACATGTCCTATAGCAAATTTTTAAAAACTAATAATAATAGAAAATAAAATTTAATAAGTATTTTTCTAAAACATTAAAGGAAAACTGACTAAAGGAATAAAGCCTTTCTTTTAAATCAACTGGGAAACATGTACCAAAAGTAGAAATAATTTATCTCTTTTTATCCAAGAGAAGAAAACAATCCTTTAGAAAAACATGTTAAATTCCCATCTTTAAGACATTGGTATCAGTATTTTGGGCTTTTGCTTTTTTTCTTTCTTTCTTCCTTATTCTTATATATATGTATTAATATTTTTCCCTGAAAAAAATCTGGTATCTTATACTTCACATTATAAAAATATACAGGAAAATCCTTTCTGATGCTTATTCCCCTAACAAGTGAAATAATGCCCTAACTTAAACTGATGCTACTTATTATGAAATACCAGACTCATTTCCTACTTATCAGAATGGTTTGTAAGTGAACAGTTTACGGCAGACCCCGGTGGTGACACAGGGGTGCTGAAGCAGACCCACTTGGAAACAGTCCTAGGTTCACCCCTGGGACCTCCCTGCTCACGCCGGTGTGTGCTGTGATCCTGACGGATGGGGCCGGACCCCGGTGTAAAGACCGTATGGCAACGGCCTATCTTTCCCCTCACCTCTGCCTCACATGTGATAGGGTGAGACTGGACAGCTTGTCTTTTTTAAAATGAGCATAAAAGATATTTAAATAGTTCTATCAGGGGAAAATTCAAGACTATAGGGCTCTCTCAACTTATTTTACTC
The DNA here is from genome assembly GCF_000334495.1 of Tupaia belangeri chinensis. Taxonomy (NCBI): domain Eukaryota; kingdom Metazoa; phylum Chordata; class Mammalia; order Scandentia; family Tupaiidae; genus Tupaia; species Tupaia belangeri. The sequence goes on from NW_006159763.1 coordinate 1,417,430, forward strand.
AGCAGCCAATGAAAGAGATTAAGAACGTGAAAACTGGTAGTTGTTAGAAAATTGTCAAAAAAGTCTGCTTTCCACACTCGTATTTATATTTCAGTATCTTGAATGGTATCGGGGTGAGTTGAAAAATGATTCTTCCAATAGAGATAGAAGGTAAATATCATCTAGAACTCCTTGAAAGTCCTTAATTGGACTAAATTAAACAGCCTAACTTTGGAACTATATTAGATATGAGGAAAAGTTGTATTCTATAGTCAATAAAGTATTTTAATGTTTGAGATGATTAATACTTTTTCAAATTAATTTTTGTCATCAAAAATGCATAAGACTACTTGACTTTCTTCAAGGACCAGTAAGGTCATAGGCCAATGGCATGAAAGCGAGGCCTACAGTTCCAGGCCGTGGATGCGGACAGTGAACACCACCGCGGCTCTGGCGTGTCCTCCCCACTAGCACAGAAGAGATGGCTGAGGTTTTACTTTTTTTTCTCTTTATGGTATCATGAATGAACAAGTCCTTAAATACCTTTTGGCCTACATGACAAGGATTTCCCCTCATAGAAACACTGGTAATTATAACAAAAGAATCAACCACAAAAAGAAGTATTAACAACACTTTTAAAGTCACGATTTAACTTCTTTATAATACAGACTTTAAAATACAAGCATGTTATATCTTTACATTAAGAGTTTTAGATAAAAAAAAAAGAGGTTCTAGAATCTGAATCTAGAAAAGAAAAATTAACATCCAGTAGGACAAAACAAACCAGAAAGAAATGACACGTGAATGTAAATGCAATTTTATTTACCACTTTGATGCTCCAAATGGCACTGCCAGGAAGCTGCCTGGGTTTAAAAATTTCCCGACCTTCTGAAATGTCTGGGGACCAGGAAGGCGGGCTCACTGTATTATGGGTGCTCCAAGCCCCCTAGGATATGGCAGGTGAGAAAATAGATGTATAAAACTTAGCAACATAAAAGGTCAAAGCCAGCAACTAAGGAATTTCAGAACAGCAAAAACAAATGCAAACGTATGGAAATTTAGGACAAGTTGCTTCAAAATAGGGAAAACAGGCTTATCACAGCAACTGTGTACTTCAATGTTTGCAGCTATAACTTACATTTTATTCTGGCTGAAACATCAATACAGTGAAACATTAAAAATTAAAGTCCTCATCACATCAACATTGACTTGCCAACAGCAATTATACACCCCCAAATAATTCAATCAATCACACTCTATAAATGAACTCCAGAAGAAACTATTTGGGGATTATTGTCTTCTAACAACTATCACTCTACTGAACAGAGGAAATGAATAACCTTAAAGAATGTGACGTCCTATTGCTATAAACAGCCAAACCAGCAGGCCAAAATGATCAGAAACATGAGCAGTCAACTGATACATACTTTAAACTGTGGAAAGTTGGTAACCTTAAAATGTTAGTATCTAATTTCAGTTTTATTTATTCTTTCTTTAGTGACCATTAGTTGTGGGTTTGAGTTTTGAATTTTATGCAGAATGAATATTTCACAGAGATCATATCCCAGAGACCAATTTGAAAAGCAAAGAAATGTGAAAGCAAAATGTCCTAAATTTGCAAATTAAAATGCTTTAAGTACCTGATAAATTTCACAGGAAATATTATCTTACTGAAATAGTTAAAACTAAGGATTTATTTCCAAATAACTACATTCAGCAGTAATCTGAACTGATCTGATGGAGATGCTGAACAACATGAAGAAAAATGTTCACTCCACAAAGGTAACATTTTAAAGAAAAACACACAGGTCAAACAATAACCTACTTTGAATCAGGTAATTCAATGGTGCACATTATAATTTTATTCATTAAATGACCCAAACATAAGAACATAATACTTACCAGTTTCATATTACTACCAAACTAACAGGAATAACTCATTAATCACATAAAAATACCACTAGAAATTAAAATAACCAGAAATAAGAGCTTGGTTACTCCTAGAGGAAGAGGGTGTTAATGGAATAACTGTATTTTGAGAAAAACCATGCAAAGGAGAGACTAGTTTCATTTTCAACTTATAAACTCAAACCACACATTTTAACTCCAGCGGTCCAACTTATTCCAACACTTTTTTTCCAACACCCTCCAGGATAACTCTTGCCTAGGTTTTCTCCCTTACCGTCAACTCTCTAACCTAGCTGTCCTCAAGTTGGCCTTAGACTCACCGCATGGATCTGACCAGAACAGAAACCACTACAGCAAGGCTGTCCACTACTGTCCCACTATGGACAGACTTGCGTATGCATCGCACCTGTTTTCTGCCCCACTGTAGCAGCAGTCCCAGTCTTCGATAACCTCTGTGTTCTCAACTCACACGCTAGGGGGGCCCGGCAAGCAGAACACTTGTGGGCACTTCACCGCCCTCCCTGCTGAGCTTTCGCGGTCTCCTGGCTAAGTGCTGTCTCCACCTGATAGCTCCAGCCCTGCTTTTCGCAGGACTGAAGCCTTGACCGTGGATGGTATGATCCTCTTGGAAGCTGCCTCCCATATTCCCACTTCCAGTTCTAACCTACTGTGAGATCCCCATGTCGGTCTAATTGCAATTTCTTTCTCTTATTCTCTACTTCGTCACACTTACCCTCGTAAGTTCCTTTAAAACCTCTCCCTTAACTGGTCTTGTCAGTCTTCCCCATGGCATTCAGTCCTCTGGTCAGAAACTACGAATCACTGATTTGCCCTCTTCCCTGCCACCACTCCTTCAACCCAAATCAGCAGTATATTCAGAACTTTCATCCTCAAGTTCTAAACGAATCACTGATTTGCCCTCTTCCCTGCCACTCTCCCCTGCCTCCTGGGTGCTCCCTGCCACCACTCCTTCAACCCAAATCAGCAGTATATTCAGAACTTTCATCCTCAAGTTCTAACGCCAATCATTCTACTTCTCGATATTTCCACTGCCAGCAGCCCCGTCCAGGCCACCACTGTCTCTCAGCCCAGCCTGCTGCGAGTCTGCACCCTGTGTGCTTCTTCCTTCGTCCTTGGGCCTTTCTCCATGTGGCAGCCAGAGGAACCTGAGCTTTTCAAAAAGGTAAATCTGATCAAGCAAGTCGGTCCCTATTTTAAACCCTTCAAGTGCTTCCTACCACATGGGAAAGACAAAACTCTGCCCCCACCCTCCCCAGCTCGACCTGAGCACTGTCCCTGCTGAGCTACTCTGGCTTCCCGGCTCCCCCAAACATGCCAGGCCGTCACCAAACAGCCAGATGGACTCGGAACACTTCACAGTCCAAATCTCTGACCCTTAAAAAATGACTGTTGTCTTCTGATGAAGGATCAGGCATGGCCTTAAATACTGCCTTCACCAGGAAGCAGGCCCTCAGCATTCCAAATGAACCATCTTCTCCCTCCTACACCTATAGCATCCTCTTGTTTTATCACCATTCAGGACGTTTTATTGTTTATTATTTTATTTTGTGGTAGAAAGTAGGGGCAAAAGATATGTGAATCTAGCTCTTTTTGGTTCCCCAAGGATAATCTGGCTAGTGCACACCTTTATAACCACTAAGTAGACTGCTCAATGTCTCATCACTAGACAGTTCTTGAAACATGACATGAAATGCCATGCTCTGGGTCAGCAGATGGCATGGTGGTTAAGGCACTGGACGCCCTCAGGGCCAACGAGGTCTGAGAAAGAGACTTGCCTTCTCATTTTCTATCTCTGGTGAGCACACAAGCTCTATATTAATAATACTGAGTTTTTGGAAAAGTCATGACGTTTTTCGTTTTTTTAATGCAAAAACGTGACATGACTTTTCTGACAACCCAATAATAAATAATTCTTTAAAAAATGCTATACTCTAAGATATAAATAATACTGAATAATTTATTTTGGAAATAAGAGTTTTCTGGTGACTATGTATTATTCATCATAATTTTAAAGTTTTGATGCCAAAAAACTGTAAATGTATAATCCATTTGCATTTCATATATCACGGAGGAACCAAATGAAGGCTCTATAGATCAAGACTGATGCCATTTTAAGAATAATTATAAAACCACTCAACTACTATAAAGAACTTACATAATGAAAGTGTGGATAATTACATTATGAATTTTAAAGAGGTATGTTAACATAAGACACTGCAGGATAGGTTATGTGCAATTTCAAAAGAGCTACAGAAAAAATATTGTTAGATATTTTCACAAAGAAGAAATTACCTAATAAAGTGATTAGACTTGAAAATGAAAATACAGATATAATTATCGAAGGTTAGTTATAAATTATCCTTCAGATTTAGTGGAAAAGAATCCACAGGGTAAGGTGTGCTGCCCTCCTGCCTGGTCTACCTTGCGGGACCTGCCACACTGCAGAGCTGTGGCCCCTGGACCACAAGCACCACGGGAAACACTCCCCCTTTCCCTTCACTGCTGTTCAGTGCTCTGCTCATCACTTACGGAACACCTCTGTTTTCCTACCGAGCATCATCTTTCTTCCTTTCGTGCAGTAATGAATCTGTCTGTGATCACTTTACTACAGCACTAAATATACTAATGTCCCACCAGTTACAGCTAGAATCTTGCATTTCCTCACCTATTAAAAAACAAAAATGACCAATCTCTCCAACACATTGTTACTCTTAAACTGCGTACAAATGGAATTAAAAGTAAAAGGAAGGCAGCTGATGGTGTAGTGGTTAAGGTGCTGGAGTCCCACATGGTAAACCACCGTTCGAGTCCCAGAGCTGGCAGCTTGAAACTCACGCCAGGCGTGTGTGCACGCGTGCCCAAAATCCCTAGAGGAGAATAGAGAAGAAGGGGTTGCAGTGTGGACATATCCCTTGGGGGGTGATTTCTCCCTCTCTCTGTCTCTCTGGTGAGTACAACATGCCCTGTAACAAAATCTCTCTTAAAAAAAGGAAAATGGAACCATTCGGAGGAGAGTGTAAATTATAGAGTTAAACAGAACCAATTTGCTACCAAATTCTATAAAAACTTAAAAAAAAACAAAACAAAAATAACCCTAACTGACAGAGATTGGATTAGATCTCAAGAATTTTTTTTTGTTCTTAATTTGCCAGAGGGTTCATACACTTACCAGAAGGGGGGGGGCACAACCCCAGTAAGGTGTGGTCACACCAGAATCCCTTCTCCACTTTTCCATCCTTTTAGGGTTTCTGGAATACACCACAACTGTCTTCCCTGTATGATTTTTGAGCGATCTTACAGGCAAACTTCATGCCTCCAAGTCTTAAGTCGACCCTGGGTCCACTCTCTCCTGACATTATGCAGAACTAAGGTTGCTATTAAACAATGAAAGAAAGGGCCAGGCAGGTGGCGTAGTGGTTAAGGACGCTGGACTCCCACATGGCCGACTGTGGTTTGAGCCCCAGGACCTGGCGCCTTGCTCTCTCGCATTTCCTCCCTCTGTCCCTCTCACTGTGTCCCTCTCTGGTCAAATAAAAATAAATTCAAATAAAATAATTCTTTAAAAAAACAAACAAAAATTCTGAGCTACATTAAAAAAAAAAAAAAGAATAGAAAAAAGAAAAAGAAAAGCAAAGACATTGGAGGGAAACACAAAAAAGAGCAGTAGCAACCAAAAAGTCAGAGTTGATTATGTGTCTTGTTAATAAATACTCACTAAACTTGTGTCCGTTGGCGTTATAGTGGCAAGCACCTCACTTTTATGAATTGCAGAATCCTTTCACATGAAGAAGTCTCATACACAAGACTGAGTTCAGCATCAGCGGGACTAGGACTAGCAATTACGCCTGCGGTGCCTTGATAAGGCGCTGGGGGACAGGGACAGCCGCCGGCAGTTTTCGTTCTCAACAGTCTGAGTGCAGCGTGGGCTGGTGCTAGCGGTGGTGCTGACAGAGCCGCAGAAACACCACCGAGGGCATGGGGCCAAAGGCAGACTCTGCTGCTTCTAACCCGTGTTTTTAGTTTAGCTCTCCAAAGGCCCAGACCTATTTTAGGTTTAAAGCTACAGCTTCAGGGGCTAGTCCCATAGCACAGCAGTGAAGCAGTTAAATAGTTCAGCCCACAGGGAAGCCAGATCCCACATGCCCATCTGTAATTTGAATCCTGACCCTGGCGGCTTGAAAAACATGCCAGGTGTTACATGCATGCGTGCCCAGGATTGGGGGGGCGGGTGGAGGAAGGTGGAAGGAGGATGCGGCTAACCAGGGCCACTGGAAGTGCTTTCTCTCTGGTAAGCTCAAGTGCCCTCTGGCCATTAAAAAACAAACAAACAAACAAACAAACAAAAAAACACCAGTAGCACATATACATTTAAAAAACAATAAATACAGGAAAAGAACTACCTAGAAAACTTTAGTGCTTCTTGCTAAGAGATTAGAGTCTACAAAAGAAAGGAGGAGGGAAGGAAGGAAGGAGGGAAGGAAGGGAGAGGGAAGAAGATGTTGCTTACTCCTAAGTGTTAATAAAACTATGGCTTTTTACCACTCACTCCAGAGCCCTGTTTTTCTCTCACGGGGGTAGTGAAACTGTAACACCAACTCCAAACATTCTACTTAAAATACCACTGCAGTACACACTACGCTGTAATAATGTATAGTTCATAATAAATTTACTTAAAGTAACGAAAACAACAGGTTATAAGGCCATGGGAATATAGCTATGGTCTGACTACCTTTGGAAATCGACTGTACTGATGAAATTCCACCTTCTCTATGAAAACACCTCAATAGATATCAGTCTTAGAATTATTGTCATACCACCGGGGGCTTCAAAAAATTAATGGAAAAAAAGAGAATTAAATGGGGAATAAAACAGTTTATTTTGGTGAGAATTTTTTTGTAATTTTAAATTTTCTTCATGATAGAGAGGACCCACCCTTGCATGTGAGACAGACACACATTCCCGGTGGAGTGTCCGTGTGCCACGATTCCTGTCTCCGCTCCCGAGGACTCAGAGCAGGTGTGTAAGCCGGAGCCGGGGACCTGAGCCCACTGTCACCCATGTAGTTTCCACACTACAGTCCAGCATGCTACCATCTGGGTACAAAAAGTTTTTAAAATACATGCACAGTTTTAAATTTTTAATGCATTCTCATCAACTTTTTTGAAGATACCCCATACATGTTAAGAAACGGTGTAAATGTAAAAATCGAAAGTAAGGAAACAATTCTTAGAAGTTCTCTAAAAGTTACGAAAATGTAGCACCTATGCTTCCTTTTATGAAATTCTTCTTGGAATATTTACCACAAGAAAATGAATTTCATGAAATGTTTAATAAAAACGTTCAGTACCACTATGAAACAGCTAGCTAGTACATAAGAATGTCTGAAGTAGGTCACAAGATCAAAGTCATGTGACTGCATTCTGCGACGACAGGGGAAGCGGTAACAGCGCCACCGGAAATGACTACTATCGCAGAATTTCCGAGTCAGGGCACATAAAGCTGTGGAGTGAGAAATAAAAGGCACTGGCCTACAAATGATTTATCTGGGTGGGGCCAGCAGGGGTGTGGCGGTTAAAGGCAATGGACTCCCGCATGGCTGACCCTGACTCAAGTTCCAGACCTGGCAGCTTGCTTTCTCACTCTCTCCCTCTCTGGTGAATGCATGTGCCCTATAACAAATTTTTTATGAATAATAACAGTAATACATAAAATTAAATAATTTTAAAAACAGATTTATTGTGGTTAAACATTTTCATCCCATGTTTCACTACCTTTTCTTTTTCTTTTTTTAAAATAATTATTTTATTTAACTTTATTTCAGTTTGAACAGAGAGGGAGACAGAGCAAGAGGGAGAGGAGAAAGGGAGAGGGAGAGGGGGAGAGAGGGGGGAAGAGAGAGAGAGAAAGCCACCAGGTCCAGGACTTGAACTGTGGTTAGCCATGTGGGACTCCAGTGCCCTTAACCACCATGCCACCTGCTGGCCCCTCTTTTTCTTTTTTTTAACATTTTCTATAGGGCACATGTGCTCCCTGAAGAGAGAGAAAAGAAAGAGAGAGAGAGAGAGAAAGTGAAAAACCTCTCCCTGCCCCCCCCCCAAAAAGTTCTGTTTTGTTTTTTTTTCTTCTTTTTTTGAGAGTTTTTTCATTTTGTTTTGTTTTGTTTTGTTTTTGCTATAGGGCGTGTGCGCTTGCCAGACAGACAGAGAGAGACAGAGAGATAGAAAGCAAGAAATCACCTCCCGGGGAGAATGGCCACGCCACAATCCTTTCTCCTCCATTCTCCTCTTGGGATCCTGGGCACACACGCATACGCACCCGGCGTGAGTTTAAGTCACCGGGTCCCGGACATGAACCGCGGTCAACTACGTGGGAGTCCAGCAACATAGCCATTACGCTAACTGCTTGTCCCTTGTTTTTGTTTTTTATTGCCAGAGGGTATGTGCACCTGACAGAGGGAGGCATCGTTTCCGAAGGATGCTGCTGTAGCCCTTTCTCCCCTCGCTCTCCCTCTACCAGACTCTAGGCACACTGGCACACACCCAGCTCCCTCTCCTAGGCGTCCACCCTGAGGTGGAGTTCTAACTGGCTACAGAGAGGAACCATTACATTAAGGTTTTTTTGTTCGTTTGTTTAAGAGAGATTTTTGCTATAGAGATATGCACTCACTGGAGAGACAGAAATAGAAAGTGAGAAATTACCCCCCGGGGGGATGCCAGGCCACAATCCCTTCTCTCAGGATTCTGGGTATGCACGCACATGTGCCTGGCATGAGTTTTAAGCCACCGGGTTGGGGACATGAACCATGGTCGACTACATGGGAGTCCAGCAGCATAACCATTACACCATCTGCTGCTCCCAACATTAAGGATTTTTAAAACTTATCAGGTGATTAGCATGTGACAGGGTCAATGATCACTTTTCTAAATCCAAGTCCCAGTATAAATATACCTATAAAAATACTGAAAAATAAAATATGAAAATATTTATAATGTATGACTTCAGTAAAAGAAGAGAAAACGCAGCTGGTTCATTAGGACAATCTGTAAAAAAGTGTCCCAATGGCTGCCTCCGGAGGCTCCTGTCAAGTCCCTTCTCCTAGTACCCATCAGATGGATACTTCCTCATTGTTCTTTGTGAAATTTGTGTCTGCAATAGGGAAAAAAAACAAGCACACAAGAAACAAAAAGAATCGTGTTCTATGACCATCAGAAAACTTTGTTACTATTCCTAGGAAAACTAAAGCTAGACAGACAAATAAGAGAACAAAAAATGACCAAGAAAAAGGCCAACTTAGTGGTAGAGACAAGTTTTGAAATATTGGTAATAATGTTGAATGTTAATGGAAAGGTCAGACCATAGGAACACTGTAAATTCAACCAAAGAGAGATTACGTAAGACTAAACTAGTGAAATAGAATTCTATGACTTTTTTTCTAAAACTACTGATTTTCTTCTATGCTTTGTCTTCTGGATTTAAGGATTTTTGTTTTCTTTTGAGTTGTTAGGTTCAGCAATTTGTTTAAAAAAATAATTTTTTAAATCGAAACATAAACTTTTCTCCCTTCCTCATCCCTTTGCAATTGGAAAATATTTGTGAGTGTTCTTTTTTGTGGCAGAATGGTTATTTGCATAAGTTCAATAATATAATAGTATCTGTTGTCTTGCATCAGAAGTTGAATTCTTATGAGGTTTTGTGCAAATAAGAGACCAAATTGAGATTAATCTTTTTTTTTTTTTGCAAATAAGTTTGTCTAGACCTCTAGTAAAAGTGGGAAGGG